>NC_047042.1:49668158-49971272 GCF_011762595.2 Tursiops truncatus
TGCATATAGCTGATTCACTTTGTTATACAGAAGAAATTAACACAACATTGTAAAGCAATTATACTCCAATAAAGATGTTTCAAAAAATTCACAAGCCTTTTTAAAGCAAGGTTGTGATGTACGTTCTTTAGTACTAATTCCTGGAAGTGGAATAGTGAGGTAAAGAAGATTCAGAACCCTAAGTCCTCTGATGCATGGAGCCAAAGTGCCCCCAGAAAGATTTTTCTACTTTATTTTCCCACCAGTGGTGTATTAAACACATGCCTTTCGATACATTTTAAGGAGGAAGACTGGGATTAATGTGTATGAAACACCCAGAGTAGGACCCAACAGTCGTTAAATCAGAAAATAATAGTCATTCAAATCCTCTTCTCTCCATGTGTAGGTTAGATTCTGTCAGGACCAAAAGATGGGGATCACTAAACAGTTTTCCAAAACCTTCACTCTTATGGCATGGAGTTTTTGTTAATGTGGAAAGCTCCAAGTTGGGGTAAACCTAATTTTAGTTGAGCCACTAAGAGACCATATCATACACCAGACCATCCTCTTCTAGTCTTTTTTTTTTTAAATATTTATTTGGCTGCGCCGGGTCTTTGTTGCGGTGCGCGGGATCTTTTAGTTGTGACATGTGAACTCTTAGATGTGGCATGCGGGATATAGTTCCCTGACCAGGGATCAAACCCGGGCCCCCTGCATCGGGCACGTGGAGTCTTAACCGCTGGACCACCAGGGAAGTTCCCTTATCCTCTTCTAGTCTTTATCAGAAAACCCTACCACCTGTGCTAGACCTGGAGTCTGCTATGTCAAGGTTAATGATGAAGAGAAAAACCTGGTTCCTGACTGTGATAGGCCAGCACTGAGCACCACTGTTATCAACACAGAACCTCCAAAAGGCCCTCTTCATTTGGACTTTGATGCTGGCTTCTTAACACACTTGAACACCAGCATCCAGTGCAGTTTCCAGAGGTGACAGGGCAAGGTGCGGATGCACACGCACTCCATGGCAACTGAGCAGGTTGCCCTCTTATGCTCGTTGGTACCCATGGCAACCCTCACCAGCTGACGTAAGGCTCCAGCTAGTTGGAGCGGAGATTTGCATTTCCTCCTGATCCATACCTGATACTGATTATTAAGGAGAACCAAGAAGAGGATATTCAGAGAAGGACCTTTGGATTCAAAAGACGAGAAATCAGTAAAGCTATAACCATGATATGGATTTGCTTATATTTTCCTTTTTGGCTTCCACTGGCTCACATGTTCTCAAGTGATGACAGTTGGGCTGATTGAGAGCCGTTAGTCAAATCCAGTAATAGTATTAATCTGTGGTTGGAAATGACTGTTAAAGTAAGTGCCAGGCTATTCAGTTGTGGTTTTTCTTCCAGCTTCCAGTCGTGCCAGGCTTCCAGCGGGAGGAATAGAGGCTGTGGTAAAGGAAACCGTTGATAAACGAAAGAAACCAGAAACTGTCACTACCCATAACAACGAAACAACAAAAAAAATTACAGAAAAGAGGGGGAGACAAAGGAAATTGTACAAAGCGGTTTAAGCCTGCAATCTGATGTGATCATTAGGCATGAGGCTAGCGTGGTGGTGCCTCAGGCACTGACTCCAATTTTCCAGGGAGAACAGGAAGGCTATAAGTACCAAGTAACACTGCTGAGCAAGAAAGCTTTTCGTAAGGGAAGAGAAAGACTGGAGTTTAAATGAAGCTATTTTTATCAGCTTCCTAATGTGCTCCTCAGACCACTGATACACAAAAGGAAGCTAGGGGTCTGGTCACCAAATTATGTCAAAAGAGCTTACCCCATAATCCTCTTGACTGAATTTTCCAGAACAAATGTTTAATAATGTTGCACCATTCTTTAGTTTTCAAGAAATGCATGTTGTAACTGAGAAGTGCTTAGCAGTCAATGTCTTCTATTTGCTGTTTTTATTTCGAGAACTTTAGACTGGCAGCTCGCCATGTGTGTTCACCAAAGCTCCAAGATGAGTTTTTTTAATACTTTATTTATTTATTTTTTCAAGCTGACACAGGGAATTTATTTTGTAGAAAAGCAACATCTAGAGAATGCCATACAACCCTAGTACGTCTAAAGTACTATATATAAAAATGACAATTGCTCATAACAACAACAGTGAAGCGTTGAAAGATACCAAAGTACTTTCTGAATCCAAGAAATCAAATTATAACCAGTATGGTTTTAATGTCCTAATATATATCAAAATTCTAATACGCTGACATGTGGTAAACCAGATAACCAGAGCATCCAGTAATGTGACTTGGGTGACACGTAAGTTAACCTGGAGACATCCAAGTCTTTTGACAATACATAAACTTGCTCTTACTCATCTGGTAGATCTCCACACAAATATTTTAAAATTCCAATTTCTTGGTCAAGTGATATATTTTGCTTGAGTTGGTTAAATACATTTAGACGTCTCGATTATACAAAGTTAAATGTACAACTAACTTAGTAAAAAGTGCTGAGATTTTATGGCAGCATTAATACTCTGACAAAAATGTTTATCAATGTACTCTATACTCGATATTGCCTTTTTTCATTTAAATCTAAATTTTTCCCTTCTATTTTTAAACAAGTTTTGTGATTTTTTTATACAGTTTTTTCTCTTTTTTCCCCTTATTTCTTAGCTTAAATCCAGTTTAAGCTTTATTGGTATCTTAGGCTTCATGTGTATTGTTACTCCTAAGCACCAGCAGTTCTTCAGAGGCCTAAAATCCGGCATGGGAATTATTATATTAAATTAGTTCTAGGAGGGCTTCCCTGGTGGCGCAGTGGTTGAAAGTCCGCCTGTCGATGCAGGGGACACGGGTTCGTGGCCTGGTCCGGGAAGATCCCGCATGCCGCGGAGCGGCTAGGACCGTGAGCCATGGCCACTGAGCCTGCACGTCCGGAGCCTGTGCTCCGCAACGGGAGAGGCCACACAGTGAGAGGCCCGCGTACCACAAAACAAACAA
Source organism: Tursiops truncatus (assembly GCF_011762595.2). Classification (NCBI taxonomy): domain Eukaryota; kingdom Metazoa; phylum Chordata; class Mammalia; order Artiodactyla; family Delphinidae; genus Tursiops; species Tursiops truncatus. Next base: position 49,671,136 of record NC_047042.1, read on the forward strand.
ACAAAAAAATTAGTTCTAGGAAAAACATTAAAGACATTTTTTTCTGAAATATACAGAACATGTCATGCCAAATCTCGTTTATACAATAAACCAGTAATATTGGTAAATTGCATATACAGCTTATATTCCCAAAATAAAATAACTTAAATACTAAAATGTACCTTTATGTTACCACCATAACTGACCTTATAAGCATAACAAATGTCAATATCAATATAAAAATCACAAAATCCACTAACCTTAAATGCTACGTATCACAGCATACACACTCATCTCCCTATGACCTGTTCAGACTACAGACAGCAAACTATAGCTTTAAGCTACTCTAGCATTTACACCCTAACTAGAAATTTATACGAAACAATTTTATGTTCAATTATGGAAATAGCAACATAATTCCAAAACCCAAAAGTATCCCAGCATTCTGTAAAAAGAAATATCCCCAGCGGCTACATCCATGGTCACTAGCATCATTGTGCAGCGTCTCAGGTACCATGTCAACCAGAGCCACATATGTGAATAAGCCCGCAGTAACTGCAGATATCCACATAGAAACAGTTTCAGCATAATGACCAATGCAAATTCCTGTTGCCATTCCAAGATACGCCAGCATGGCTGACAGAGCATTATAAAGAACAGCCTGCTTAACAGTCATGCCAACCTTTAGTAAAACGGCAAAGTCACAACCATCCTGTTTACAAATCCACTGTATACAGTTGAGTCGAGCAGTGTGACCATTCAGGTTGGTAATAACAACACTTTTCTGAGGGTCGTAGAGCACCACAGAACAGGACATGCCGAAGGCCAGAAGTCCTCCGGGCCCAGAGCTCCAGCTCAAGGCTCCCCGCACCCGGTTCGGGCAGCAAAACACGTGAGAGGTCTCCAGTACAGGTGCCATCATGTTGCTGGCTGGTTAGCAGCCCTTTATATACTTTAAAAAAGAAAGAACTGTCAGTAAATATGTATTCAGTGAACTGAAAAGTTAAATGGTTCTATAAAGGAACAGCAGGTATAAGTTCCAGAGTAACATCAAAGAGCATCTGAACATAGTACACCTGAAGCATTTCACTGTCTCCCAACAAGAAAATAGCAATTTTCATTGCTACCATGTTTCACATATTGCACTTTTTTTTTTTTTAAAGACAGCCTTGCTCTGTCTTTATTAAAGATACAGTAAGACACAGTTGAACAACATATAGCCCTACATCTTAGCTTTGGGATATGCCAGTGGTTCCCAAACTTTGTTGCACGTTGGAAACACTTCGGGATATATTTTTTTTAAATACTAATGCCTGGCTCCTACCCCCATACGTGTTAATAAGGGGTACAAATTGGGCATCAGGGTTTTTTAAAGCTTCTACCAGTGAGTCTAATATGCAGCCAAATATGGAAACCACTGGGCCACCTACTTATCCAGTGAGGAAGGATGCCAGTTGGGGAGAAGCAGAGTACTTACTATAACTTGGTCGAATCCCTTAAGAAGCAGCAGGGACTCTGTGATGGGAAAGAAGCTTTAGATAGCCTCCCAGAAAAGCCTGAGAGGAGAGACAAGAGTTCGGTATCTTTCTGGAAAAAATCAGATCCACAGAGTTGAAAGGTGGTGATGATGAATCAATTTTGACATTTTGTGCTACTTAAGGTAGAAGGGCTTAAGAGGTAAACAGGAAAGATCAACAGGAAATACAGAAAAGTCAATTACATTCTTAAAATAGTAGATGGTAGCTGTCTTTTAGAGTATGTGTTAGTTTAATTGCCAGCCTTGGATGGGTTAGCACAAAATGGAGATTAAGAAATACTTCACATTATTACTGAAGAGCAGACATAGCTTTTGAAGCAGTTGAACCATCATGGGATAAACTAGTGCAAACTCTTTGCCTTCTCTGCTTTTTACTGATTGAACATAAGCTTCCAGGATGCCCCTGATGAGGAGAAGCCACTGGGAGAAGCGTGCGTGGGACCACTTGGCCCTCTGGAAGGGGGATCTCAGCTCAAGGCGTGCTCTTGTGAACAAAAACTGAATAATGATGCTGAATGGAATAATGTCCCCCAGTGCAGGGCTGCTGGCCACGTGTTCACTTGTCTGGAAGAGCAGTGGTCTGAATGACCTCAGCATTCGATAGGACTTTCCTAAATCAGATACTCTTCTGCAGAGGTCTGGTCCAAAGTGGCTAAGTTGCACCGGGATCCGAAAGCCCCTCAGCAGCTAACTCCGTGGAGCCAGCGGCCCCACCCATTTTTTCCATTTTTGATTATTTCTAGAATCAGGATGTAAATTGGAATCAGTTGGTAGCATCTTAGGTTCAATGAAAGATGGTGGTTCTGCTTAAAAAGCAAAAGTTAGTAATTTTCTGCATATCATTGGTGTCCAATGGCTGGTTAACTCTGGGAGTCAAAAGACAATTTTAAGCACTGGTAGGGAAAACGCATTTAATTTATGGACTTTTTTTCTTCCGGTTTTATTGAGATATAATTGACATACAGCACTGTGTAAGTTTAAGGTGTACGGCATAATGATTTGACTTACATGCATTGTGAAATGATGAGCACAGTCGGTTTAGTGAACATCCATCATCTCATATAGATACAACATTAAAAAGTAGAAAAAAAATATATTTTTTCCTTGTGATGAAAACTCTTAGCATTTACTCTCTTAACAGCTTTCATACATAACTAATTATATTAGTTATGTGCTAATTATATTCATTATGTTGATGAATAATTATATTCATAATAATTGAATTATTATTCAATTCAATAATTATATTCATCAGTTATATTCATCATGTTGTACATTACACCCCTGGTACTTATATGTCTTATAATTGGAAGTTTGCACCTTTTGACCACTTTCCTCCAGTTCCCCCTCCCCCGCCACCCTATCCCCACTCCTGCCTCTGGTAACCACAAATCTGATCTCTTTTTCTATGAGTTTGTTTGTTTGTTTTTGAATAAAATTGACCTACAATACTATGTTAGTTCCTGGTACACAACATAGTGATTTGTATTTCTCTGCATTTCAAAATGATCACCATGATAAGTCGAGTTACCGTTAGTCACCATACAAAGATATTATGTAATTATTGACTATATTCCCCACACTGTACATTTCATACCCATGACTCATTGATTTTGTAACCGAAAGTTTGTACCTTTTAATTTCCTTCACCTATTTTTCTGCTCCCCCCAACCTCCTCTCCTCTGGCAACCACCTGTTTATTCTCTGTATCTGTGACTCTGTTACATTTGTTCTGTTTTTTAGATTCCACATACAAGTAAAATCATGCAGCATTTGTCTTTCTCTGTCTGACCTATTTCACTTGGCATAATACCCTCTAGGTCCATCTACGTTGTCACAAATGGCAAGATTTCATTCTTTTTTATGGCTGAGTAATATTCCACTGTGTGTGTGTGTGTGTGTGTGTGTGTGTGTGTATACTGTGTGTGTGTGGACAACTTCACTGATTTTTCTATCAGTGGTTACTTACACTGCTTCCATATCTTGACTATTATAAATAATACTACAGTGAACATAGGGGTACATATATTTTTTTGAATTAGCGTTTTCATTTTCTTCAGATGAATACCGAGGAGTGGGATTGCTGGGTGATATGGACTTTTTAAATTATAATTTAGTATGTAAGTGATGGTCCTTGGGGCATTCAAGGAATAACCTAAAGAACCTAAGGCTGAGAGTTAGTGTTGCCCTCGTTGGTCACTGCCCGCCAATGGCGATGGCAGAGCGGGACAGGGGTCTGCCCAGCCTGGATGGTCCACACAGGGTGTGTTGTCCTGCCGCCTGTCAGAGTCCACGCCTTACAAAGCAGGACTCTGAGGCAAACCCCACATTTGCTCTGAAGTGTCCTTCTATCTGGGCGCTGGCAGAACTCCCAAACAAGTGGGGAAAGGTACCAAGTTCATCCTCAGATGAGTGGATCAGTTAAACATGAGACAGTAGAACATTGTTCCATGAGGGGCCGTGGGATTGGTATGGCTGCGTTCCCCAGCTGCTCCATGCTCAGCCTGCAGACTCTTCCCTGGTATCGAGGTCTTCCTGCTTTCAGGTGCCAGGTTTATCTTTTAAAATAAACCATTTATTTTTAAAATAGTACTGATGCTAATAAAATAATAAAATAAAAATGCCAAAGATATGCTAAATATATAGTATATTTTGGTAAATTAATAAAGAGGAGCAGTTCAGTTACCATATAAAATTTAAATTTAAATGTCTTTAGACTTCTTAACATGCAAAACCAGAGTAATCTAAAGTGTGTATTAGTTTTGTGCTAAAGCTGTACAACTTGAAAGTGCGTTTTATGAGCAAGGCATACAATGTGCATTATCAAACTATACCAATATTTTATTTTAAATATATTAGATACTCTCACCTATAATGCTTTGTAAGCTTTAAAGGGCTGTACTTAATTAGCTGAGATGAACGCAGTACAAACTTACAAGTTTGTAAATTTATTTTGGGCCTCACTTTTTTGTGTACTTTCCCAAAATACGGTAATCACCTTGTATGTGTACCATTGGGTTTGCTGTCTGCTGTTTATTACCTAGTAGATGTTAGAGTTTTACAATTTGATATTTGATCTTAACCTCTCTAAGCCTCAGTTCCTCCTTTTAAAGTGAGGATAATGCTATGTACTTAGCAGAGTGTTTTTACAATTAAATGAGATAATACATGTAGAATAAAGCAGCTCCTGTTCTATTAGATGTGCTAGGTAATAGGTAAGTTGCCTCTGTTATTAATAGCCATCAGTGTTGAAGAAAAGTTACCTACTTAACATTTTTTAGGTTGCACTGGTTTTTATCTACATAATTTCTTTAAGATAATGGTCTTAAAGGCTAAGGTTTCTTATATACTTCCTTAAAGTTCCTTTCAGTTTTAATCTAGCCAAATGTGGTCAGAAGTTTGTTTATAGGTTGAAAGAATCTAAATTCCACTTTCAAGGAAAATGTGTCCCTCAGTTACAGTGCTAGGCCTACCAGTGATGATCAAGAAGTCCAGATGATCAATAAGTAATTATACTTTATAATCAGAAAGTAGACATTTATATGCTTAATATCTAAAACTGACCAGAGTATTTTCTGAACTCAGAACCCGTTTTTGAGTAAATGTTCATATGCAATTTAAATCTTCCATTTAGTTAAGAAGTGTGTGAAACCTGATGTAACCTGACAGCCCCTTGTGGCCACATAGTCTTAAATATATAAAAAAATACCTCCCAAAGCTTTTTTTTTTTAATGTCTATATATTCATCTTTTTCTAAGACCATAAATTTAGAGATGGCAGAACATGACTGGATTTTTACTTCTCATTTTTAACAACCTTTATTGCATTGTTCCTCTTAAAAAGTAATATGTTAGCAAAATTTTAGAAAGTTAGATTTAGGAAAATGCAGAGAAGCAAAAAAGACAGGGTGAAAATTACCTGTAACCCATAAATAGGTAGCATATATCATAACATTTTCATTATATCCTTCTTTCTAGTCTTTTTGATATATATTTTTATACAATATCAATATGTTTTATATTACATAAACATTTAATATATATTTCCAGTTTTTAAATATATAAATTTATAGTAATTATTACTGTACATATTTTTTGCTAGTTATTTCCTTTGTATGACTGACAAAACTTTATGCCCATGATGTCCTCCTCTTGTAGTTGTAAAGTCAAATGCATGGTGGATAGAGTTGTACCTCTCTAGAGAATGTGTACTGCAAACAGATCATAACTAGAATATGCCTTTAACCTCCTCATTCTTATAAGTTCATTTGTTTCATAAATAAATTAAGTAAGGCCAAAGATTGACCTTAATATCTCTTTTGTAACATATTTTTAAATGTGCTATGGTAGATTGCATTTAAATATATGATATAATAATATCAATAAGAAATCATTAAGAATATTGATTCCAGCTTTTGTACTTACCACATATATGACTGTGTCTGTTAAAGTTACAAAATCTTCCTGAGCCCCAGCTTCCTCATCTGTAAATTGAGAAGAGTATTGCCTGTGCTTCAGGATTGTTTGTAAGGATTAGAAAAATATGTCTTACCTATCGCTCCTATCCCATTTCATTAGGCAAAATTATCTGGCTTTGTTTGGCAATTGAGAAGTAGAAATTCACAGAAGTATTACCAATGGTGAATAAGCATAAAAAGTGTTCAAACTTACCACTAATCAGGGAAATAAACATTCTAACAAGAGTTTATTAATACATTCAGAGAAAGAGGGTATTTCATTTACTACGGTATTCCTAGCATCCAGAACAGCATCTGACACTCAGTAAATATTCTCTGAAGGAATGAATAAATGAACAGATGAATGAACAAAATATCAAACCTTGAGCAAGTCATTTAATCTTGCAGGACCTCAGTTTCTTCATTAATATAAGGAAAAGACCATATTCAAGCTCAACTGGTGGGGGTAGAGAGGAATGCTCTAACTAACTAGCCTTACTGCCATGGGTACTGAATAAGGAAACACATTTTCCCTCATATTTGTCATTGTCCTGACTACAGCATCTTTAAAGTTTTCTGAGCCAGTGATTTTGGTAAGTAGCACAGCAGAATATCATGGGTAAATTAAATTCAGAGATTTGGTCCAGAGGTAGGGCCAAAATAATAGCACTGAATTTTTCTTTGCATATTTAGCCATAATGAAACAAGGAAAAGAAACTGCCAGTAGGGAAAGGGGTGGGGGGGGGAGAGGGTGGAATGGAAGATAATACAGTATGAAGCAAAAAGGAATAACTTGGAATGAGTTAGAGTTCATCATATTTGCTACTTCTTCTTTTTGGAGTATAGTTGATTTACAATGTTGTGTTAGTTTCTGGTGTACAGCAAAGTAATTCTGTTATACATATATGTTCTTTCTCATATTCTTTTCCATTATGGTTTATTACAAGATACTGAATATAGTTCCCTGTGCTATACAGTAGGACCTTGTTGTTTATCCATTCTATATATAATAGTTTGCATCTGCTAGTCCCAAACTCCCAATATATTTGCTACTCGATTGGCATTACTTTTACCGAAGAGCTAATTTTACTTCCCAGCAGTTCTGATTTGTCCACCTAGTTTATTATTTTTGCAGCACATCTGTGGTATACAGTGGGACAGAAGCTGTGATATCGGTTCTTTAGCAGATGAGCAGAGGTTAAGTGGCTGGCCTGCCTGCACTCAGTGATTTGTTAATCAGTTACAGAGCCAGCATTAAGAGCTGGGTCTTCTGTCTCCTGGGTTATATACTCCTTTCCATTGCACATGGCTCAGTGCTTCTGTCTTGTTCTGAAGAAGGCTCTACAGGGGACACAGCCTTGCCCGGTTCTAGAAATAGCATCATTACCTGACAGGTTGGTCTGCCAGGATGACCATTTTCATGTATTTAGGAGGCTAGGGTTTAACCATTTTTTTCCCAAGAGGAAGTAGCCATAACCATGCACCAAAAATAACGCCTTAACTGCTAAATTCTGCTTAGTAGGTGGTTTCCCAGAGATGATCCAATGCAGTGAGTCATCACTCTGAGCTCTTATTAACACACTATTTCTCTTTTTCACTAACCTCTGGTGCTTTTGGTTACGTGTTTTTTAACCTTTAGAGCCTTTCTGAGAGGCTCACAGTCTTCATGCTATGCATATAAACCATCCCCCACATGTCCCTCTTTTCCTTCTGCTTCCACTTTTCAAATCTAAGGTAACCCCTGATTCAAGAGAACAGTCAGGATCATGACCTCAGACAAAAGAGCAACAGTTTCTCCAGTTGGAAGCAGCTCCATCTCACTCCCAGTAATAATAAAAAATGTAAATTAATGTAAGCAAATGTGAGGGACCCATATCAAGAAAACTATAAAACTTGATTGAGAGATATAAAAGACCTACGTAGATGTAGAGAATATTTGAATATTGGAAAGATACTACATTTTCCTGAAAAGATTGAATATTCAGAGGATACAAGATCTTTCCAAACTAATTTATAGGTTTATGCAACTTCAATCAGAATCCCAGTAGGATTTTCTAAAATGCATTTGGAAGAGCTAAATTGGTGAAAATAGCCAAGAATTGTTTGAAAAAAGTTATAAAGGGAACCTCCTACCTCCAAACACTAAAATGCATTATGCAGCTACAATAATAAAAAAATTTGGTTCCAACAGAAGAAATGACAGACATTAATGGAACAGAATAGAGAACCCAAGAAAAAACTCTAATTTAGGAAGTGATATAATTTATCATAAATCACAAATCCTGGAGGACAGAATAGCTTGTTCAACAAATAAGATAAGGTGACTTGGTTGACTCATTGGGGGAAAAAAATGGTAATCTGATTAGATTCTCTCTATTCTTTACCACAGAGCAAGTAACAGATGGCTTAAAGACTTAAATATTAGTAATGAAACAAAAAAAGGATAAAGATACTATAGAAAATATTGATGACCCTAAAATGGAGATAAACTTTCAAGGCATTAAAAAGTCACAAAGGGGCTTCCCTGGTGGCGCAGTGGTTGACAGTCCGCCTGTCGATGCAGGGGACACAGGTTCGTGCCCCGGTCCGGGAAGATCCCACGTGCCGCAGAGCGGCTGGGCCCGTGAGCCATGGCCACCGAGCCTGCGCGTCTGGAGCCTGTGCTCTGCAGTGGGAGAGGCCACAACAGTTGAGAGGCCCGTGTACCGCAAAAAAAAAAAAAAAAAAAAAAGTCACAAAGAAAAATATTATTATATTTTTGTAATATAAAAATATTATATTGACTATATAAAAATTGAAAACTTCTGTTCATCAAAAAATAAAAATACTGCAGACAAAGTTAAAAAGCATATGGTAATCTTGGAGAAATTGTTTGCAATGAATATGACAAAGGCATAACATCCTTAATGAATAAAGAGCTCTTAAAATTAATTGGGAAACCACTAGCACATCCCAGTGTAGCTGTACCACTTTCCTATCACATTATGTACATGACAGAGCTACATGGTTTTTTGTTGTTGCTGTTGTTGTTAATTTTTATTTTATTTTATTTTTTTGGCTGTGTTGGGTCTTCATTGCTGCATGCGGGCTTTCTCTAGTTATGGCTCGCGGGCTCTAGGCAGGCAGGCTTCAGTAGTTGTGGCTCGCGGGCTTAGTTGCTCTGCAGCATGTGGGATCTTCCCGGACCAGGGATCAAACCCCTGTCCCCTGCATTGGCAGGCGGATTCTTATACGCTGCGCCACCAGGGAAGCCCACTACATGGGTTTTATAAACAGAATACAGTTCAGATGACACAAGTGAAAGAAATAAAGATCTTATTTTCCTTTCACATACTCTTTGTTCAAAGGCAGTTTAAAGAAACTACACATTATGCTATAAATACTTCAGGACAGTTTGTCCACATTGACACTTCCATTTCCTAAAATGAAACCCTCACTGGCCCACAGGGAGAAAAAAAAGGCTGGCTTTGTTAACCAGCTTTATTTCAACAAGCACATCCATATGGTAAGAACTTCCTCTGATGAGTCATCCACAGTTGTCAAACACCAACTTTCCTTTGTTTGACCCATGTAGAAATAAGATCTGTGGAAGCATAACGCAAGAGCATGAATCATTTAATTGTGTTTTATTCCTATCTGAATTTGCAACTGTCACAAACCCGCTATGTCCACCATGAAAAATTGCATTCTTCAAATATCACTGAAAAAAAATCCTATTCAAATGGGTCTGTTCTGTCTAGATAGTCTGTGAAATTTCTAAGGAATGTTGTGGGCTTTGCTTCCTGTGCTGAATTGTTGAGTTATCACACATTACTGGATTCTACCCAAAATGTTCTGGATAGGAATATTATATTCATACAGGATACCAGTTGTCTTTCCCATTTAGAAAGGAATAAAGGGAAAGGTTTTCCTGCTCCTTGTTGTAAGATATAAACTCTAAAAGGGTAGGTAGAAATGTGTGTACAAATAACATTTTATTAATATGTCCTTGATTTTTTTCTTCATAGAGGCTTGAGTCATATTCAGTCCCAGCTTTGTTATGACTGCTAACCACTGTCTTGTCTTTTTGTTCTTATTCAAACCAAGGACTATACAGCCAGGATTCCGATCCTGGTCTGGAGTATGGTGCCATCTTTGTTTGAAAGAGAAGAGACCTTTAGAGATCCCATCTAATCCATTTGCATCTAAAAAGAGAAAAGAAATGATGCTGTTATTTCTTCTTTTTACTTTTCTCTATTTTCCAGACTTTCTACAATGCATATATATTTCATAATCAGAAAAATCATTTTTTTAAAAGTAGCCACCCATCATTAAAAATATAAATGCAATAAGTAAGCCTTTTAAAAAATTAAGCTGGCTCTTAGGTCAGTAAAAATTTATCCTGAGAAAAGAAACGCTAACTTTTGTTGACTGATCCCATTAATCTCTCAGTACTAGAGACATGTAGACAACCTCACTGACATTCAGTGACCAGTGCCCATGTTTGTACGCTAACCAGATTTTTTTTTTTTTTTTTAAGGAAAAAATGAGAAAATCAGTTTTCCACTGTTTGGAGTATTTTTAACCGATGATTGAATCCAATTTGAGGATATTTTTGGGTCATTTGTAATACTGTATGAGTGATACTTTTGGTTCCCTCTTGAGCAAAGCTGCTTTTTTGTTTTAAATAAGCCACTTCAACCAACAGACATGTCTGTTGCAGAAAATTCCTAGTGATTATGTTCCCCCAAAATCAACATTAAAACTTTTAGCCTTGGATTATGCATCATTTTGCTGACAGCTGACTGATGTCAATATTAGAGTGTTTGCAAGAGAGAGCATATGCATATGAGCATAGAGGTGATCATAATTATATACTCAGAGACACACCCACATTAGAACCCATAAAACTCTCTTTGGCAAAATTGCTGTGTCAAAGACAAGACCAGTGGATTCAAAGATTAAAAGTAAGAGTGTTTGTTTGTTTTGTTTATTTATTTATGGCTGAGTTGGGTCTTCGTTGCTGCGCGCGGGCTTTCTCTAGTTGCGGTGCGCAGGCTTCTCATTCTGGTGGCTTCTTTTGTTGCGGAGCATGGCTCTAGGCATGCGGGCTCAGTAGTTGTGGCTTGCAGGCTCTAGAGCGCAGGCTCAGTAGTTGTGGCGCACAGGCTTAGTTGCTCCACAGCATGTGGGATCTTTCCGGACCAGGGATCGAACCCGTGTCCCCTGCATTGACAGGTGGATTCTTAACCACCAGGGAAGTCCCAGTAAGAGTGATTTTGAAAGCCACATATTGGTTACCGTAGTTTAAGTAATATTTGTTATTGGAGTATGTCACTATTAGACGAGCTTACTTTAACATTTTCTAACTTTTACTCCTTGTGTATTGCTTTGATGTCAGCCTATCAGAAAGAGAAAACTTGGCTCACCTGTGTCACCTTGGTTCACGTGGCTAGTCTGTTTTACATGGTATGTGTTGCTGATTAATCACAGTACTCTCTTCTACTGCACCTATATAGCACTTCAGAATCATCCTCAACCTAGCTCACAGCCTGTTGCTACCAGTCAGACTGGACAAGACGAATTCTCTTTGTCATCCTAGATGTGTAGTAGCGTCACCACAGTCTCTATTGGTGGTCTCCTCTTTAGACCATGTACTTCCCTCAGACTGTTACATTAACCGTGTGGATTAAGCCACAGGCAATGCTCTTTGCCTAGGCAAAGTGTATATGGTTTTACACGGTCTTTTGCTAACACAGAGAAATAGCAAGTTGAATTATGGTTTGTGGAGGGAGCTACAAATGGTCTAGTCCCTTATTGCATAGAAACAGTGAGTTATTAGGAAAGACAAGAATGAAATCTATCTGGACCACCTTCATTCTTATTGTTTTGAGAGATGCTCATCTAATATTTTAAAGCCATCCTCTGAAATAACAAAAACACTTTTCTAAAGATTACTCTTTTTTTTTTTTCCAATTTCCTTTACTATAACTTCTTGTACTGGGTCTCCTGGGTAGGGTGACCAACCATCCTAGTTTGCTTAGGACAAAGAGGTTTTTCTGGATACAGGATTTTTAGTGCTAAAACTGGGACCATCCTGGGCATACTGGGCCATTTGGTCAACCTTTTCATGGGTGCCCTACCCAAATAACCAGTATTGAGGAACATGGGTGCTAAGGTTTGCACTCATAGACCAGCAGCCCAGATATAGGTTTTCTTTCTCTCCCAGGAAGGCACAGTATAAAGAAAGGCTAGGAATTGTGGGACAGGGTGGTTTTATTATGTGATATGGTGAGGTTCTAGTTTGCTTAAGTGATGGCTCTAGTTCACATTTCTGCAGAGTGAAGGTACTTGATAAGCCCTGGGCCCAGTAAGTAATTAAAGCCTGACTAATCAGTCTCTGGCACTGATTTTGTTAGGTGTTCCTGGTAATCTCTGATAATCTATTCTGTGTCTCTACACGCCACCATCACCCTTGCCCCAAATGATCTTACAGCATGTCGTCATTAAAGGTTTTCAATACCAAGCCCAACTTAAAATATAGTGCGTATTATTACAGCTTGAATTTCCATATGGGAGGAGGAGAGTCGTCCAAGCTCTGTGGTTATGTGAAGAGACAGAAGACACCGTTCCCCAGGGCATTGAACCAGAGATGTCTGACTATTAAAGAAGCTTATTGCCCATAGTGAGAGAGGTGATTCCATGGAAGTCCCTAGACCCTGGACTTGTCTCAGTTTCCTAGTAATTAGTAATACTAATCCAAATGCTTTTCCCTTGCAACATATCACTTCTTAGGTTTGACTCAGATTTCTTTTTCTGGTTCTCAAACTTTGTTTCAAATGCAAAGTTATTTAGTACTTGCTAGTTGTCTGACTTTAGGGTTAGAGTGGGAATGAAAATGCAATATTATAGTTAGGAACCCAGGCTTTAGAAAGTGCCCACTACATGATCGTTTCTTTCCTGCCTTAAGAACTCCCCTGAGCAGTGTGATTAGAGAGCAAGAGATAAGGTAGGCATTGGAAGAGTAATAAACATGTAATTTGGCAAGAAAAATTATCAGAAAGTTTATTAAATGAATACCTGAATCCCAGGCACAGGATGAGACACATCCTGCTTGTTGCTCCTATTGGATCAGAACATGCCTGCCCAGCTTTCTAATTTTAAAGGCATGAAAGGTATTGTATTTAGTAACATGAAGAAGGAAGTATTGTAGACTGAATGTTTGTGTGTGTGTCCCCCCCCACCCCACCAGAATTCAGACGTTGAAGCCCTAAGCCCCAATTTGATGGTGTTTGGAGATGGGGCCTTTAGGATTTAATTAGAGTTAGATGAGGTCATGAGTGTGAAGCCATGATGAGATTAGTGCCCTTCTAAGAAGAGACACCAGAGAACTCGCTCCTTCTCTACCATGTGAGTACACAACAAAGAAGGTGGCCATCTGCAAGCCAGGAAGAGTCCTCGTCAGAAATCAGTCATGTTGGCACTTTCATTTAGGACTTCTTAGTCTCCAGAGCTGTGAAATAAATTTCTGTCATTTAAGCCACCCAGGCTATGGTATTGTTATAGCAGCCCAAGTGAACTAAGACAGGAAGAAATAGCACTGGGAGAAGAGAAAGGCAATTCTTTAATTAAATAAGTATATACAAGAAATAATGATTTCTGGCAAATGGTAGATACTCAACATTTGTTAAAGTGATCAGAAATGATTTTTTTAATCTTAATGACCACTGAGGCTTCTTGAGTCATATATGAAATTGACTAAATCAGTAAATATATTAATTTGTAAGTTTTGTAATGTTTCAGAAATCTCAGGTGGTTTGGTGAGCTCTAGTTTAATTTTAATTGGCAATTTTGAATTGAAACCCATTGGGGTTTTCCTCTCTTTCTCTTTCTCTCTCTTAAGGAAGTTACTCATAGTCCAGTAAATATGAGTCTTCTGTGGAGAAATAAATTATTCACAGTTGGTAACAAGTAAAAATTAATTCAGCTATTTACTTTTAAGGAAATTACCAGACTCAGAGTCCCCTGCTATGGACAGATATGGCAGCACTCTCTAACTTGTGTTCATCTGGTCTTTGCTGTAAGTAGCACCTTCCTTCCCTGGTAGAGGTTTTTTTCTGTCTGTCTATGTCTCAGTGACAGAACTTCATCTCAGATTCTTTTTGCCCCAGTCCTTCCCTTTTATTACTTGGACTTGTAATCTTTTCCCTCCTGTGCTCTTTCCCACCAGCCCTTCTTCCTTTCTGGACTGCTCTCCTTCAAGCTCCTCTTTCCCCTCCACACCCTCTTTAATCCCTCACTCTGTTTTGCCTTGCTACACTTTCTCTCAACACTTTTCTTTCTTTGTCTTCCAAGGAGCCCTTCCCTGTCCTGCATACTTGGGTAAAGTAAGCCCCTGAGGGCAAAGTTCCTATCCTGCATGCCTCTTGCTGCTTCTCTGCTGGTTTAGACAAGACTTTAGATTTAGGGGACTAATTGTCAGACCACCTGGTTTTTAAATACCCATTATTTGCACATATTGTCTAGTGCCACAGAGCAGGTAAAGCACAAATGGATACAACAATGTAAATCAAATCCAGTTTCAGCTCTGGCGGTGTATACATCTATTCATATATATGTATCTGTGCAAACACACATGCTCACACTTGAATTACCCAGAGGTGAACCAAAGAAGCAAATTTTGAGACATGAGAGACTGAAGCTTGTGGGAACAAGAGAGAGGAAAGCCTTCTCAATAGAAGGAACAGTAACCATTGAGTATGTATTTAATGAGTGCCAATTATGGACAGAAAATTATGTGCTCTAGATATAGAAGCAAGTAAAGGTTGACCCTGTCCTCAGGGAGCTTCCAATTTTGGCTGTAGAGACCAGCAAGTAAGTGAGGAATAGAAGTGGGTTGGCACAGGAGTGAGGAATGAAGAAGTGGGGTGAACAGATCACGTACATGCAGTATATGGCAAGTAGCCGTGTTGGGGCCTTTTCCTTCTGATTTTAAAACTAACTGATGCTCATAAAATGGTGAGTACAGAATAATAGAAAAATGCAGGAAAAAAAAAAAACCAAATCACCCATAATGTCACCATCAGAGGAAAGCATAAGATGGTTTTTTAGACTGTCTTTTTTTATCCATACACATTTTGGGGGGTTATTATTTAATCCTAATCTGATAAATCAGGTGTTTGGGGAGATTCAGATCATATTAGTAGATTATTCAGAACTTCCAGAGCACATCTCTCCAAATGGGTTCTTGATTGAGTATATGGTAGAATAAATGTTTGTCACTGTACTGCAATACGATGTACTTAAGCCTTTCATATATTTAGGCATAAAGCAGTTTTCTTAGCAGATTTTTACTGTCCTGAATCTGTAATGTTTGCTTGGAAATATAATTTCTAAACTACTTTTTTTAAAACAGCTTTATTGACATATAATTCATATACCATACAATTCACCAATATAAATTTCACACTTCAGTGGTTTTTAGAGTAGTCTATCCAGAGAGTTGTGCAACCATCACCACAGTCAATGTTAGAATATTTTCATCACCCTAAAAAGAAACCCCATGCCCATTAGCAGTCACTCCTCATTTCCCCACAAGGCCCCCGTCCTAGGCAACCATTCGTCTACTTTCTGACTCCATAGATTTGCCTCTTCTGTATATTGGAATATATGGATTCCAGTAAATGGAATCATACAACGTGGTCTTTTGTGACTGGCTTCTTCTACTTAGCATAATGTTTTCAAGGGTCATCCATGTTGCAGCAGTGCTTCATTCCTTTTTATGACTGAATGATACTCCATGGTATGGCTATACCACGTTCTGTTTATCCCTTTATCAGCTGATGGACATTAGGGTTCATTCTACTTTTTGGTTATTATGAATATGAATATGCTATGTGCATTCATGTACAAGTTTTTGTAAGGACATATGCTCTCAATACTCTTGGGTGTATGTCTAGGTTTACTTAACTACCTTTTTTTGCATATTTTTTTATTTTATATGTTATTTTTATTTTAAAGGAACACATCCAAAACTAAATTAATTATTTTCCAATTTCCTCCTCCCTGTCCCCCACCACCGTCTCCCCGCCTTTCTCATTCAGCCTGGCTTTACTAGTAATGCAAACTTCAAATCATGCTTCTCCTTCCAAGTCCCGTTCAGTCTTTCACCAAGTTCTGATCCCCTTCTGTTAAACATCTTTGCATCCCGGCCCATTTCCTTGTCCACCTAGTGCAGGTCCTTGTCATGTCATTCATGGCCTGGCCTTCCCATTGGCATCCCCAGCGCCATCTCCATCCCGGCCAACTGACCCAGTGAACCTCTGTCATATTAATCTTTCTAAAACACTGCTTCTATTTGCTGCTCATTGGAGTCACACAGACCAGCTTAGCCTCTTACTGGTCTGTGTTTCCTGGAATCAGTTACTTTACTTCTCATTGATAAAAGGAGGTTAATCAGACCACCTCCCAACATTCTAGTAAAGATTAAATGATTGGCCTGGGCTTTCAGCTCCCACCAGTAAAATTAGAGAAACTTCTCTACTTCATGACCCTGCATTTGTATATCTTGTCTCCTGTGGAAGCAAGGATCATTATGGTAATATGTAGTATAGGTATGTATATTTATTTATAAAGTTATAAATTTGTATTTTAATATAAATTTATAATGAACTTATACTATTATATAAATATATAATTGTTTTATTATAATATAAATTTATAAAATATATATTATAATTTAAATGTATGTTTATTATATATTTTTAAAATTTAGTTATTTTATTTATTTACTTTGGGCTGTATTGGGTCTTCATTGCTGTGCGCAGGCTTTTCTCTCGTTGCAGCGAGCGGGGGCTACTCTTCGTTGCAGTGCGCAGGCTTCTCATTGTGGTGGCTTCTCTTGTTGCAGAGCGTGGGCTCTAGGTGCACAGGCTTCAGTAGTTGTGGCACGTGGGCTCAGTAGTTGTGACTCGCAGGCTCTAGAGCACAGGCTCAGTAGTTGGGGTGCACAGGCTTAGCTGCTCCGCGGCATGTGGGATCTTCCCGGACCAGGGATCGAACATGTGTCCCCTGCATTGGCAGGTGGATTCTTAACCGCTGCGCCACCAGGGAAGCCCTGTTTATTATATATTAAGACCATACATTATACAATCTAATTTATATTTAATATTTATTTGGACGGGGGCGGGGGGGAGGGATAATCTCCTAGCACCTAATGCAGCCCTTTGTGCTTAGTAGGTGATCACTCGATTAGTGTTTACAAAGTAAATCAATTAATTGATTTTCTGCTTAATCTGGTTATTTGAATAGGTGGTAATTGTAAGGTGATAAATTGACATTTTTAACTTAACAGATAAAAACTTTGGAACTGAACATGGGTTACAAGTATTAAAAAGCAAACATTCCCCTGGGTAATATTTTTCGAAAGGTCATTTTATGAACATGGAAAATTCCTCTGCTAATCAAGAAAGACAGCAGCTAAAGCATAGCTGCAGTTCAAATGCAGGTTACAGAGGTGTTCTATAGGGTGATCCATGACTTCCTCATCTTTTTAGTACAATGAAAGTACTGTAACTAAACAAAATCTTTCATCTTCCGTTATGCATGAATCATTACCTTTCTATAACAGGTATATCAGCATACACGTCTCATCTGCTAGAAAACATACCCTACTTTTAATTGTTGTTTTGCACTGTCCATTGAGATTATGAATAGTATTTATATGTTCTTTTAGTTGTTTGCTTTAAAAGGCATGAGTCCGAAACTTGGTCCCCTTTGTAATTTGACCCAAGCAAATTCACTTCACTGATAAGACAATG
Organism: Tursiops truncatus; assembly: GCF_011762595.2. Taxonomy (NCBI): domain Eukaryota; kingdom Metazoa; phylum Chordata; class Mammalia; order Artiodactyla; family Delphinidae; genus Tursiops; species Tursiops truncatus. Next base: position 49,688,906 of record NC_047042.1, read on the forward strand.
GTGAGTGAGTTTTTTTGCTAAACCTACATTTAGAATTGCCAATTGAAAATGAATTAATGTTTATTGGAAATTTTGACATTCATTCTTTCTTTTCTTGATGGTAAAGGTATAAGGATTCTAACAGGTGTAGAGAATATATATAGTGACGCCAGAGGAAGGACTATTAGGTTTAAGTTTGACTCGAGCACCCACCACACAGTGACAGATGTCCTCTTCCTTTCTTGTTCACCATGTAAAATATTTTACCTTATCATCTGTGTGTAATAGCGGCCAGGAACCAGAAATATCTACCATGTATACGTGTGAGAAAGTGTGTATATTTAGCTGCTGCATATTATAGGTCTACTATAAACTGGACATTTTACAGAGGCTAAATGACTTTCTAAGGTCGTACAAGGAGAAGTGGCTGAGTAGGGGTTCGGTCACATCCAGGACAGTCTATCACCAGAATCTATGCCCTCTCCCCAGTCGGCAAGTATCCTGAAAAATCAACATGTTACGGGGCCGGGGGGGGGGGGGGCGGAATGTTAAGGTTTAACCTCTCACAGATTTAATAAAGCCTTGGGGAAATCCTTGGTTAAAACCCCAAGGTCTACACTTGTTTTGGCACAGCAGTGCCTAAGGTGAGGTGAGAAGAGAAATGACTCTGCTGTGGTTTGAAATGAATGCAATTTGCCATTGTATTTTGCAGGAATCTCCCTTTGGTTAGGAAAAAAGAAAAAAAAACATGTATAAATGAAAATGTATGTGTTTCATAGAGTTTATTTTATCAGCATTAACTATTATCAAGTATAATGGTGAAGAAAGATATTTGAGGAAAATACTTGGAAATAACCTAAAATCCTCTTTCGTAAAAACATAGCAATGTTCACTTTCAGATATTGTCCCCCAAATATTGCTTACCTTGTCAAATAAGTTGCCTTCTAAGGGGAGCATGGCAAAGTCCTTCCAGTAGGCTCCTCTGGAGTTTATGTGGGAATTCATAATAGAAAGAGGCTCAGGGGCATGAGAGGCAGAAGGAGGGTTTCTGCAATAGAATGTAAAAGTCCCAGAGAGTGTGGAGAAAATCTTCTGAAGAATAACAACAATCATAAGCAAGGGGAAGAGAAAAGAAATGTAGGTATAAAATGGGAAATGGATTCATGATACTTAGATTCAACAAAGGTCTTTAGCAATAATGTTTGTGCGCTGTTACCCAGCCACTTGGTTAAACTACTGAAAAGTATCTAAATGAAGTGATTAATTGTAGTTTTTGATGTAGTAAAATGCATAAGAGTTACTGACCTTCAGTAATGTTCTGTATAATAAAAGGATTTTTTAACGTGTTAATTCAGTAAAGCAATTGCAGTCTTCATTTTGGGATGTTTTTGGTAGGAGTGATCTTTCCATTTTATTATTTAACCCCCCCAACCCAAAAATGTGTATATAAGAATTTTTTTAGAAATATAAAAACAGCCCTCAGATTTACTGTCTTCAATAGAATATCTCTGTTGTTAACTGTATTTTTAAATAATTAGTTTAAAAGAATTCCTGAGTATGTCACCTGGGAGGCTTATGTCTAAAAACAGACAAGATAGGATAGCTTTGTGGATCTTCTCCCTGCAGTGACTTTTTCTAAAAATGCATGACGTTTTATCTTTGATGAGGCTCTGTCTCATGATATATACCAGAGCATTCCTCTTCCATCTTCCATCTCCATGCGGGGCCTCTGTACCTAACATCCTAGGATTACCAGGAGAGGTAGATTCTTAGGCAGTGGGAAGAAACAGAGTTTAAAGTTATTGTGAACCTCCTCAGGTTGTCTCTGTCTGGCCATCTCTATCTCAATCTCAGTCTTTCAGTCTTTCTGTGTCTTTTATTCTCCGCCATTTTGCTCCTTCAACCCTCTACTTCCTTCCAGCTCAGCTTTATGTCTTGGTAATAAAGAACCAGCCAAGTCGGACTCATACACGTGTGTGTTTTAGCCAAATCATCCCTCAATTATACGGTTATTCCAGGCAGTAGAATTAAACTCTCCCTCATCACTAAACCAAAGAATATAATCAAAGATTATGTTCATATTTGTCCACCTAAAATATGCCATAAATTATATGAATTGAAGCCTCTTTGGCTCAGCTAATATGAGGGAGGAAGAATATTCAAAATAACCTCAATGAAAATCCCGGTCCTGTGTGCTTCTTCAGTTCATGGTGCACACATACCTGATACAGCCAAGACTTCTTACCAAAGAGCCTTATTTAAAGATAGAGTAAGGTCCTTAGGGTGATCTTATTCTTACGTCTCCACGCTCCACCATAGTACACCCAGGAGTTCATCACGGTGAAAGGTTTCATCTCTCCTCTAAATCCATTGTACCTCTCCATGCTCCTTACGTTCATAGCACCCACTAGCATAAAACCAGCTCATACAAACTATTCCAACTTTTCAGCTGAAAACTGAATAGATGGTTCTAAGAGTTTGATCAGATTCATGACCAACCTCTTGGTCAGCTGAGAGTACCAGATCCAATTAGGCCTATTGTCCCCTTCATGTGACCCATTTCTCTTGTCTTGTGACTATGTCTTTGCATCCAAAGATCCATTTTATAGGAGCTAATTGCATGCAGTCAGGGTTCAGTAGCTCTTATAACTCAAGCCAACCCACATTTGCTGCAAAGACAAGTTAATAGACCCCAGAGTCACATACCAAGTCTTCCTAAGGTGGCAAAAGGCAATCTGAGCTCTACACCGAATTGCAGGCTCTGAGTTTCTAGTATCCCCTAGCAGGTTTTACTGAGTGTTCACAGAAGAGTGGTTATGATTCAGACCTTCTGCTTGCTGCCCTCATTAAAGGAAGCCAAACTGATGGGCCAGTCCTAACTCGGGGATGGCAGGCACATTTCATTTTGTGGGCCAAGTCCAACCAATAGAGATACGACTTCAGGCTCTTGCAGTATGGTAGACCACGTGACTTGAAAGTCCTCTGCTAAAACATGTAGCAAATGTAAGATAAAATAGAGCACACTTAAATGCATAGCAGAACTAGCAAAAAAGTTAGAATATTGCCAAGGGACAAAAACAAGAAAAGAGCTCAAAACCAAAACAGTAGGGACATGAGCCACTGCTGCAGCTGAGCTTCAGGCTGGGGTCTCAGTGCCCACCCCAGGAAAGAGATGTTCTTACGCCTTTGCCTGGAGACATCCATTCACGTTAGTCTGCTTTGTTTGTTTCCCGATAGCCATGCCAACATATTTATTTTAAACTGCTCCATAATCCTCACAAGTAATTTCACTCATGCTTCTGTGGATACCAGTCTTCTTCATGAAGGGTGAGGGGCTTGGCATGTTTACATAGCGACTTAACCAGCTCAGCAGATTAAACTGATGCTCTCTGTTCCCTCTGTGCTTACTGACCTGGCACACTCACCACTCCAGCCATTTGAGATACTTGCTTAGCAAGAAAGGGTCATTTGTGTTTGTTCCCAAACCTCATAATGCCGGCTATATTTAGTTTTATAATTTCATACTTTATTTTATTTTTAATTTTTTTAAATTTATTTTTGGCTGCGTTCGGTCTTCATTGCTGTGCGCAGGCTTTCTCTAGTTGTGGCGAGCGGGAGCTACTCTTCGTTGCGGTGCGCGGGCTTCTCATCGTGGTGGCTTCTCTTGTTGCGGAGCACAGGCTCTAGGTGCACGGGCTTCAGTAGTTGTGGCACGTGGGCTCAGTAGTTGCGGGCTGTAGAGCGCAGGCTCAGTAGTTGTGGTGCATGGGCTTAGTCGCTCTGCGGCATGTGGGATCTTCCCAGACCAGGGATTGAACCCACGTCCCCTGCACTGGTAGGCGGATTCTTAACCACCGCACCGCCAGGGAAGTCCCAATAATTTCATACTTTAATATTAAGAAAAATAGATGAGTGTGAAGAGAAAGAGAACTGTTGATTCTTTGCAACCCGAGTTCTATGCTTTGGAAGGAATTTTAAAATGGTGCATCAATTAAGATGTGTGAGCTAAACAGCTATAAAAGATTGGGCTGTAGGAAGATTTAAAGATCTGGAAGGGCCTTCATGAGTTAGTTTGTGGAGAGACTAGAGAGTCTCAATCTGGTGAGCTGCTTTGTTCCTTGTTAAAGTAGAGCAAGACTTTAAAGACATTTAGACACTTGCAAAGCCATCTGAGTAAGAATCCCATAGGCACCCGCTTATGAGACACAGGTTCTCTACACAGCGCTCTTCACAGGGTCCCTGTGCTATTTCACCCCAGAGGCTCAGCTAAAGTGACTGTCTGTGATTGCAGAGAACATTAGTAACCAAAATAAAAGTATTACGACATAATAATGAAGCATACAGGCTTTGGGGCAAGGCAGACCTGGCTTGAATTTTAAGTCTGCAATTTGTTATGTGTCCTTAGGTAAGTCAGGAAGCTTCTCCAATCCTCAGTTTCCTCATCAGAAAATAGGGATGATAATAATACTACCTTGCTCCTGGAGTTTTTGTGAGAATTAAATGATACAATGTTTGGGGAGCATGTGGCACTATGTCGGGTACAACACCAGTGCCCTATGAATAGTAGCTGTTAAGATTCCATTGTTTAACTTTTCTAAAACTTTCACTTCTCACCTTGCTATCTTTCAGGACCTGTCTAGATGTCTTTTAGAATCCAAATCCATAATTCTTTATTAATTTGGCTGTGTTAGTGATGTCTGTATCCGTTTTCTAGGGTTTGCCATAACAAAATACCAAAGACTAAGTGGCTTAAACAACAGAAATTTGTTTTCTCACAGTTCTGGAGGCTGGAAGCCCAAGATCAAGGTGTCAGCTGGTTTGGTTTCTTCTGAGTTCTCTCTCCTTGGCTCACCTCCCTGCTGTGTCCTCACATGATCATTTCTCTGTGTGCACGCATGCCTCTGGTTTGGATTGGATTAGGGCCCACCCTAATGGCCTCATTTGGACTTACCCATCACTTTAAAGGCCCTCATTCTGAGGCACTGGGGTTGGACTTCAATGTGAATTGGGGGCACGGGGTGGGGGGACACAATCCAACCATAACATTTACACAAGTAAATTATTTTCCACTTCATTTGAAAATAACCACCTTCAAGAATCATGGCCTGAATAGAAAGTGTATGGTTCAGTGTCTCCTAGCCACTGAAATGCCATGACTTTGTAGGAGTCTCCATATATAGCGTATATAGCAAGTTCGTTTATTGTGTGTAAAAAATATTTAAGAGGTCTGGTTTAAGGCTTTATAAATTGATATATAATATTTCTAAAACATGATCTCTGATAATAGGCTGCACATATTTTTTAAAACACATTATTGTTGAAAAATACTTTTTTTTTTTTTTTGCGGTACGTGGGCCTCTAACTGCTGTGGCCTCTCCGGTTGTGGAGCACAGGCTCCGGACGCACAGGCTCAGCGGCCATGGCTCACGGGCTTAGCCGCTCCGCGGCATGTGGGATCTTCCCGGACCGGGGCACGAACCCGTGTCCCCTGCAACGGCAGGCGGACTCTCAACCACTGCACCACCAGGGAAGCCCGAAAAATTCTTTTTTATGTCATTTGTTGAGCAAGGAGTTAGGGAACATTTACATGTGTACCATGGGTATATATATAATCAAATAAGATGTGTATTACACAGGTAAAGCGCTAAGCCAAAGGTTAGGGGCAAACCTAGAACACTCCCTGCTCTCTACTTAAGAAAATGCCAGAAATGTCACCAAGTGAGTTCATTTAATTGTCAGTTAAATGCTCAGTATAGATAATGAGTCTTGTGTGTTCACAATTGCCTCTGAAGCCCAGAGTTAGGATTTTGAACTTGTGATGTTTAGCTACCATAATATTGGGAGAAAGGGGAGTGGTATAATCAGAAAAACAGACCCATAGGTAGCTCACTGCAGCATTCAGGACAAGTGGAAGGAGAGAGAACTGTGAGGAAGTACTGCGATAGCAGAGTGATATTAAGAAAGGGTGCTCTGTCAGAAAACAAACTTATGGTTACCAAAGGGGAAAGAGAGGGGAGGGGTAAATGAGGAGTATGAGATTAACAGATACAAACTACAATACATAAAATAGATAAGCAACAAGACCTACTGTGTAGCACAGGGAACTATATTCAATATCTTCTAATAACCTATAATGGAAAAGAATCTAAATATATGTGTATATATGTGTATATATTTGTATATATATAGTTGAATCACTTTGCTGTATACTTGAAACTAATACAATATTGTAAGTCAACTATATTTCAATTAAAAAAAGGAAGGGTGCTCTGAGAAGGATCTGACCAAGAATAATATCAAAGAATTCTACAGGGCTTCCCTGGTGACACAGTGGTTGAGAGTCCGCCTGCTGATGCAGGGGACACGGGTTCGTGCCCCAGTCCGGGAAGATCCCACATGCCGCAGAGCGGCTGGTCCCGTGAGCTATGGCCGCTGAGCCTGTGCGTCTGGAGCCTGTGCTCCACAACGGGAGAGGCCACAGCACTGAGAGACCCGCATACAGCAAAAAAAAAAGAATTCTACATACCTCTGGTTTGAGCCTATGATAGCGATGTGTTCCAGCCTACCACAAAGTTAAGTAGAACTTTGAAGCCAGGGCCTGTATATGATGGTGGCAGTGTTGTTACAATGACTGAGAATAGGTTACCCAGGATTATCAAGTATGGGAGTCAGGCACCGCCAGATATTCATAAGAGATCTTACTGTAAGGGGAATGCAAGAAAAACCTTCATTTACCAAAGGTTACTTCTTCCCCACGCAAAGAATATTTTGATTCCTGTTAAATAATGATCAAGACAAGTATGATTGAAATGTAACCAGAGAAAAACTCCTTGTTTACTATGTATCTTGTTTCTTTCAGGCCGCTTTTTCGTGGAAGTTCAGATGTCGATCAGCTAGGAAAAATCTTGGAGTAAGTATTAACTGTAATTTTACATCTGTGTCTGTAACATTAAAACATTACAGTGACCTTCCTCTGACGTTTATGTAATATGTTTATCTCTTGTCTTTCCTACCCCAAGCTGCTGCTGCTGCAGACAATGTTACTGTTTGTGTGGTGAGTGGGGACATGGTAGACGTCTGCTGTTTTGTGCAGAGCCCATCATGCCTTGTGGCCTGATTGCTCTGCTCTGGAAGCTTTTATGTTGCTCGTGTGGATCTTTTGACAGCTGCCCTTTCTCTGCTTGGCTGAGCTCCAGTTCTTTAAGTTCAGCTGTGTTATCTGCTTGGGGTCATTTCAGATGCTTCCACTCAGAGGTGGGGCGCTCAATGACCAGGTAACCCATCCTTACCCACTGGGCTTCCTGTCCCCATTGAGTATCCTGTAGTCATCCAGGTTGGTTTTACATTGTTTTGTTTTGTCTTCCTGGACAAAGGATGGTATGCTACAAATCCATTTTTCTTTGGAACACTGAAAAAGGAGATAAGGATCCTAGGTTTCAATCCTACGCCTGTGGCTAAATAACTGTGCAGTCTTGAAAAAGTCATTTAAAACACCGGGTAGAAGACTTACACAGTGCCTGGTACATAGTAAATGCTTTTAAAAAAATGTTAGCTATTATTATAATTCATCATTAATCGTTTAACCTTTTTGTTCCTTAACTTCTTCGCCTGAGAAATGAAACTTTAAGGCTTTCTTGTGCTCGAATTCTTTGGTTCCAGTTGTCTGTGACATAGCTCCTTGATGATTTTCAGAGTTCCATTAGCGTACATGTTTGTGCATGTGAGAGTATGGACGCTTTCGTGTGTCTAGAATGGGAAGAAGAGGCTTTTCTTCTCACAGAGCATGCAGTACAGCAACCTTTGGGGATCTATGTTGTTGCCAAGCCCCATCAGGATTCGGGTGGAGTAGGAAGAAAGTGGGAGTTCTAGAACCAAAAATAGCCCTGATCATTGCTCTGTACCATTTTATAGGCATCTAGTAATTTTTATGATATTTGCAGCCTGTAAAAGTGATGAAAAGTCCCCCTAAAGAAAAGCATTATATTTTAACACTATTTTCTCATGTTTAACTGCTTAAAACAGTCGGAATAAACCCGGAACCTGAGTTTGTTCTTTCAGTGACTGGAAGCAGCTCCAATAGGCTTCTGTTAGTGCCAGAGTCACTGCTGAGTCAGAACCCAGTGGCTTTAAGGCCTGAAAAACATTCGCTAGTTTTATTGTCTGGGGGCTTCCTGGGTCCAGGGCAGCTGCCACGACGGCTGCTCCTGCCACTGCTACTGTCCGCTCTGTAAGATGGATGAACTCAGGACCAAACTTGCACATTACTCTCTGCTTCTGGGTGTCACGTTCTTTGATCATTCAATGATGAACTCCCATCTGTTCTTCCCTATCCCTGTTGAATGTATTTTGTGTGCATGTGATTGTGAAGAGGGAACTGTGAAAGTCAGGCATACCAGTGACTCTCTTGTTAAAAGTAAGAACAGTCTTGACTGAAACCAGCTTGCCAGACACTGACGTCCTTCACCTGCTTTTCCTTACTGACTCCACCTGGGCGTTCTGTCCACCTCTAACACCGACGTCTTCAATCATGTTAACGCTGCTGGTGCCCCTTAGTACGTGAAGCCAGTGGGACGGACCAGAAGGAACCTTTGACGAACACGTTTGACTTGCTTCCAAGGGAAAGCCATTTCCACTTTTGGCAAAGGCCTAAGATCCCAGGTTGCCAGCAGAAAAGAAGCCATAAAGTTTGATATGTTTTGTGCCTTTAGATTTTACTTCTTGGTTTCTGGCATTGTTTCATTGAAATTATATTCTGTTTCCTCTGAATGTATTTGTTGCTTTGGCAGAGAGAAGAGGGACAATGCTGCACCCTAGTGTCACGTCTGAAGTACTTGAAAAATGATTTCTGTCTCAGCCACCACTGCCATTTATAGGTTTTGTGCTTTGTCAGTGTTTCCAGTACAAATGTCAACTTTTAAGGCTTATATTCGGCTTTGTCCAAATATTGAAATTTGATGCAAGCCCTTTTTAATGGACCTATCAGAATTTCACAACACTCATATATAGGCCATAAATGTTCACACTAGATATTAAACTGAATATTTTTTAAAAGAAAGCCATATTCCCATTCTCTTAAGGGGAAAACTGTTTCTGTGTTTTGGAAGATTTATACTTTCAAAGAACAGTAAGTACTTTGAAAGTGAAACTGAATGCTTTTAGCCTGTGACATTTTAGAGCATTTTTAAGAGCAGAGTCATAGTTGAATGGAAACAAAATACTGGATTTGGAATACGTTTGCTCCAGGCTCTGGGCTGAACTATGTGTGAAGTTGGCAGTTCATTTTATTCCTCATCCTCAGTTTCCCCATCTATATAATGGAAATAATAATACCTGACCTACATGTCTCAGGAGGTGGTAGATTTAAGAACACTTTTATAAGTTATTTATATAAACAGGTATGTATATGTATGTATGTATACATCACACATATACATACAGGGACACTGTTTTTCTGAGAGCTTTTGGCATTCAACTGCCCACATTGCCAGATTTAACTCAATATAAATATATTCAAAACTTCAAATAAAAAAGATTTTAAACTTGTACTAAGAGTTGTTATAATCGATTTCTAGGTGACTGGTGATAATATGCAAAAATATTGATATAAAAATGGCTAAAAGGCCAAAAATGACTGAAAGACAATTTTTTAAAGTTATTTAGTAAGCATTCTCCTGTTCTTCCTCTGTCTGTCCCATTCTATCTAAACACACACATTTTTTTTTAAATAATAAATGGTAATGTTTTTGTTTTCCTCTTTTTATTCTTATTCTAGATCTTGCTGTTAAACAAATTAGTATGTTGCTCAAGTTGTCATTTCCATTCATCTGTTCCATAAACATGTCCATCAGTCTGTTTTTATCTACCTCAATAACCTGGCTCTCCCCACATGTCTGACAGAGGTAGGATTACTATGTCTTTCCCCAGACACCCCGTGATAGGTGTCTGCTCTTCCCAGGTGAGGTCTGTTACCTGGGCTCTGTTGAGGTGAGGGAAGGGGAAGAAAGCCCTACAGAGATCTTGTGACATTTACCACCACGTGTTCCTGCACCCTGGAGGACTTGTTCAGGAGGACATCCCCTGGGTCTTAGTCCCAGTGAGTGCAGGCCAAGAAGACGACAGTGCAGGCCAGCACCTTTTCTAACTGTAGTCAAAGGAGTTTTGCTCAGTATTTGAATAGTCATATAGTCTGTCCACTAAACAGCCTGTGCTGTTTTCATATCACTTGATGCTCTCTCTACCTTTCTGATCCCAGGATGGTTTTCAGGGGGAACATAAATGATACTGTTTTTATTAATTGTTTGCTCACTTTGTAATAGCATAAAATAGTTATATAAAATATTTAAATTATGGAAGTTAAATTTGATATTAAATTATAAAATGGTATTGCATAATATAGGACTACCATACCTTTTAGCCTCATTTTTTTGGTCTGGTTCTGATTTATGTAATTACTGTGTGAGGAATTATTCTTCAACCAAAAATGCAACCAAATTTATGTGTAAACAAATCATGTTAGATGAGTATCATAAAGGCATGTCAGTACAGGAGTGTTCGATCAGAGCACGAAAAGCACTCCTGGGCATAAAGGAAAATATGATATGCCCGTGCGGGTCTCCTTTGAATATATAGGTCCTGCTCTGTCAGTATTTCAGGGCTTATTGGTAATACAATAGTTTCCAGTTCTGCATGCTCTCTTACATTTTGTGTCTTCCGCCAAAGTAATCTCTTATCTCTTCCCAGTGGTTTTTACAGTTCTCCTGTGAGATTACCCTATTGCAGCACCTGATTACCCTGCCATGATCACCGTATTGCAGTAGGACAGAGAGAAATGGGAGTCCTGCCGGTCATACAAGTGATGAACTCCTGAGGCTCTGTGTCCCCCATGCCTGCCCCTTAGGCTTTACCTTCTTCTAGAATTGGTGGAAAAATCGCTTCAGCACAGCAGCTAATGCTTACATTCACCTGTGGTTCTTTTGTAGTGTAATTGGACTCCCGGGAGAAGAGGACTGGCCTAGAGATGTTGCCCTCCCCAGGCAGGCTTTTCACTCAAAATCTCCTCAACCAATTGAGAAGTTTGTAACAGATATTGATGAACAAGGCAAAGACCTACTTCTGGTAAGTTCACATGATGCAGAGTTGGTCTGCACTGTGCTCGTGAGAGACTTGCCGTGTCCATACTGGGCACTGGGCACAGTGTCAGTTCATCATCATGTGCCACAACCACACGGGGCAGAGGCCACAGTCTCTCTGCAGCTTTCATTTCCAGCCCTATAGCAGCTAGTGGCTTTTGATTCTGCAGTGTCTTCAGGTCCTATAGAAAGAGAAAGAGGGACTTCCCTGGTGGTGCAGTGGTTAAGAATCCGCCTGCCAATGCAGGGGATACGGGTTTGCGCCCTGGTCCGGGAGGATCCCACAGGCCGCAGAGCAACGAAGCCTGTGCACCACAACTACTGAAGCCTGCGCTGTAGAGCTTGTGAGCCACAACTACTGAGCCCGCGTGTTGCAACTACTGATGCCCGCACGCCTAGAGCGCGTGCTCCACAAGAGAAGCCACTGCAATGAGAAGCCCGTGCACCGCAACAAAGAGTAGCCTGCACTCGCCACAACCAGAGAAAGCCCGCGTGCAGCAACGAAGACCCAACGCGGCCAATAAATAAATAAATAAATAAATAAATACTGTGTATCAATAGATGCAGCCAAAATTTGAAAAAAAAAAAAAATGAAAGAGTCTGATCCACACCCCTTCAGTCTGCCATCTTCGAATGTTCTTTTGAATGCAGCCTTAGAATCCTCTGGGTTCGTCTAAACACATGCTTCTTTAGAAGTAAATATTATGTTTCCTTGTTTACACTTTCATGCTACTTTAAGCAGCTTGTTTGGCATTTTAATGTGTCTTTTCTTAAACAGGCACATTTTTAGGAAGATGTTTTTCCAAAGGAACTGGATAGCAATACTCCTTTTAGTTATTGATTTATTTAATAAGTATTGAACGTGCCCTGACATATAAAATACCTCACTGAAAATAAAGACTTCTGTGCCCTGTTTGAGACTCAAACTCATAATACTTGGCTTTGTACATAATTCTTTGTATTTGGAGACCAAACAGTAGGTAGAAGAAAGTACCTATGGGGCTACTCTTGGTGTTTGGAACTCAATGAGTAGTAATGAGTATCCTTTACCAGCTGAATTAACAACCTTTGATATCTAGCCAAGAAAGTGCTCCTAGACTCAGAAGCTTACTCCCATTCTGTCAGTATATTATGAATTTTAGATATAGACCTAAGAGTCTATAGGTCCTAGTAGACATGTTATGTATGCTTCAGCTCTGTGTGGACACAGCCATCGATTGGCATGTTTGCAGAGCCAAGGATTTTCCCACTGAAAGCCCTAACTCCATCGTCAGCTGATGGTGGCTCACTTTCTGATGCTTAGGCAAAAGTTCCCTCCACTGCCAAATTATAGACAAGGACAGCTCTATTCCTCCCCACTGTTGATTTGTAAGATACTCACTAGTGTGGCCTGGAAATGGAAAGCCATCCAGAGTGTAAATGCTCTGTCTCCGTCCTGTGCATCACATGCTCTTAGCAACTCTGCTTTTCTCTGCCCTTTTCTCCACCTCATTGCTTCTTTTCAGTCCTACTGTCTGCTCCCCTAACTTTAGCTGGTCCCTTGTCTATCAGAACTTCAACTAATTCACAGATCCTTTCAGCTCTAATCCCACTGCTAGCATTTGCCCTGTCACTGTTTCCTATATCAGATTCCTACAAGGAGGAACCTGGCTGCCATACCTCACCTTTTTTGCCAAACCGTGATAAGCGTTGCTACCTACGGCCAGGCTGCACTCCTGGCCCAATCAGGTATGCCAGGAGACAGTGAGGACCGTGTGTTATAAAATATAGCCACCATAGGATTTCCTTTTCAGCAGGAACTTTGAATGAAATGTTCCTTTTAGTAGAGGATTCTGGACAGACAGTGACAGTGATGAACAACTTTGGTAGTGAAGTAGCCCAGTCCTTCGGCTAACGGAACATCCAAAGACAACCCAAAAGATCTCCTGGCTCCAACATTATTAGGAATCATCAAGAAGCACTTAAAGTGTAAACATAACAGACAATGCCATGTGTTCATTCAGGGTCCCCCACTAGAGGTGGTGGCTTCCAAAGTCAGACCACACACTAGTGCTAATCTGAAGAAGTAGCAGGAGACAAAAAAGAAAAAGGAGCAAAGAAACCTACTAAAGAGAGAAGGAAGTAGGTAGACAAGGAATGGCAGCAGAGATTAGAAAAAGGAGAGGAATAAAAAGCAGAGCCAGTAACATCATGACCAGGTAAAACTTAAGCATGGAGCATAATATCCACAGGCATGCAGGGAAAGGACAGTCCAAGACCTTAAACCTCAGCAGTCTCTGAAAGCTCTCACTGTTTTATCCTAGAGGGACACAAGCTAGAACTCTAAAGCAGAGAAGGCAGGCCATTTGGTACAAGAGAGGCAGCTGAGATCCCAAAAGTAACTGTTGCCGCTATTGAAAATTTTTTACTAAGGAAGAAAAATAAAGAGTATTTTAGAAAGTTGTTTTATTTAAGAAACAATTAACATTTAAAAGTTTAGCACTTTAAGAGTTATCCTTCATTTTTATCTGAAAAAACAGTTGACTTTATAGAATGCCTCAATCTTTCATGTATGGATGTATTATACATCAACATTTATAAATGCTCTTATGTAGATATATAAGTAGTGTGCAGTAACAAGACGATTCAGGGGAAGAATTATTTTTAGCAGGCAAAACCTACTATCTTTATAAGTTTTGTCGCCTTCATCATGATTAACTTGGGAGTCTGGGTACTTACTCCAAATATGATGCTCTTGCTGAAAAAAGTTTTGGAGTTCTTGCTATCAAACTGCTTTCAGAGCCTGAGGTGCTTTTTTTTTTTTTTTTTTTTTGGTCCTTGTATTAGTCTGTTTTCGATGCATAACAAACAACAACAAAAATCTCACTAGCATACAGCAATAAGCCTTTGTTTCTTGCTCATGTGTCTTCACATTGGCAGAGACGGCTCTTTGAGTCATCTAGAGCAACTCTGCTTCAGCCGGTGGGTCAAGTACTGGTCTTCTCCACGTGTCTCATTCTGGGGCCCAGGCCCTAGGGCCTTTGGCTCCCTGCGACATGTTTTTCTCATCCTAGAAGGTAGGTGCTCCCAGAAGGGCAAGCAGAAACCTACGATGCCCCTGAAGGCCTAGGCTCGGAAGAGATAGCCTGCCATTTCTGTCCACATTCCATTGGCCAAAGGAAGTTACATGGCCAACTTTAATAGAAGAACGAATACTTCTCCCATGGAGAGGGGGAAGGAAAGAAAAGGAATATGTGTCAGAAAATGATCCAGTCCACTGTAGTAGTCAACTCTTGACTAGGTGGTAATTCAAAAGCTCATTTTTTAAGCAGTTATTTGGCAAGCAAATTATATTTTTTTGCAGAAACAATATTATTATGCAAGATTTTAAAATTAGTTCTCAAAATAGCCAATTGTTCTACTGAGGTAGAGCAGTAATAGGGTTCAGCCACCTTTTCTAACAATATTTCTATAGGACAAAATGTATTACAACCTCCAACTTGAGATTCTCACACACACCCCACCTTAGGCTAAAGATTTCTCCTTTTCTCTGCCCTCTTCCCAGACCTAAGCCATCCGTATAGTGTGGGAACAGGGCTTCCTCTCAGATAATCCTCTAGGGACATGTCTCTCTGTCTTGGACATATCTCCACAACTTCTTTTTTCTTTTTCCTATGTCCTGGGAATTAAACTGGCTGCTTCCTTTTCTAATGCCACTACGTAATTTTTTCCTTCTTGGACTCTGGGAAGAGAAAACTCAGGCTCAAGAATTTTGCCCCTGCTTTCCTGTCCTTTGGGAATTCAGCCCTTGTGAAGCTTTTCTCAAGATGTTTATTGCTATTAGAGACAGTAGAACCATTCTACGAACAATCTCCTTCCTCTGCTTGTCGTTTGGGTCTTTGATTTTCAGAAGACACTATGCGCAGGTTGGCGTCCACGGACTAGTAGGGAGCTCAGGATAAATAAGATTTCAGGGGACCCAACAGTTCACCTGAAGTTAAATGTAGAATTTTCTGTTTGTATGTGTTTTTCTAGCTCAGTTGCATTCAGCAGAGTTTTAGAGGAGTCCTAATCCACTGAGGACCTAAGACTGTGAGATACTTAAGCGCAGAAACCCAGATTAAATGGAAGAGGTCTACATAAGCATGATAACGTTAAGTCTAGATTACACAGAGGACTGAAATCAAGAGAAATTTCAGATCCCCAGCCTACTTCAGTAGACACTGCATCACAAGGATGGAGAAGCTGGTATAGCTTCTCTGCTACATGTGAGCTCCTGGGACAGAGGGTGGGGGAAGACATTACTCATCATTAGTGCTTGCCACCTGCTAGGCATGCTGGAGGAGTTGGTGGAAGGAGAGGAGGAGGACTTTTTTTTTTTTTTTTAAAGAAGATGTTGGGGGTAGGAGTTTATTTAGTTATTTATTTTTGCTGTGTTGCGTCTCCGTTTCTGTGCAAGGGCTTTCTCTAGTTGTGGCAAGCGGGGGCCACTCTTCATCACGGTGCATGGGCCTCTCACTGTCGCGGCCTCTCTTGCTGCAGAGCACAGGCTCCAGACGTGCAGGCTCAGTAGTTGTGGCTCACGGGCCTAGTTGCTCCGCGGCATGTGGGATCCTCCCAGACCAGGGCTCGAACCCGTGTCCCCTGCATTAGCAGGCAGATTCTCAACCACTGCGCCACCAGGGAAGCCCCGAGGAGGAGGATTTGAAGAGCGAGATTACCTGGGGTTGGAGTGGAAATGGCACTGAATTAGGGAAACGTTGTGACTGATCATGTATCAACAGCTTGGGAATGCAGATTGCTGCTCCAGAGTTCACCTTTCCCTCCTTTCACCTTCTACGTGCACTTGAGTCAACGCCTGGAATAGAGTTTAGTGACTTGACTTGAATCTGATGGTCCCCTTGTAGGGCTGCTGCTAGCCCATATGGCACCTTGACTTGAATTAGAAGGAAGGCATCTCTTTCTCTGGGTGGCGCAGCCCTGGGGCAGTGGATCAGGATAATTAGGGTCTAGGCTTTAGCCCTTACTTGTTGCCTCCTCCACTGGCCCTGGGTTCAGTAATTATCCTTTACACCTGAACAAGGCAACCCCCTTCCATTCCCTGCTCACTGATAAAATCAGGGTAAAAAATTAGGGTGAAGATTCCGACTATAGCACTAAGTTTGCTAGCATCAGAAAAATCACTACCCTAAATAAAGTTATGTGCATGCTGTAATAATAATATGATAGGGTTGGAGAGAAATCCTGGGTGGGTAACAGTCCACAGGCAACCCAGAAGGTGTTGCCTTTTCCTGAGCAGACATATATGAGTACTGTCTACATTGTATTTAGTGTCCCTTGAAGTAGATATTCATTCTCATTTATAGACACATGTAATACGGGGCAGTGAGTAGATACATAATTATGTGTGGCAATGAATAGACGCATAACTATGTAAGCACATTATTTAAATGGATATGTTTTATGTCAATCTGTTATTTTTTCTCTATCACAGAAGTGCTTGACATTTAATCCAGCCAAAAGAATATCGGCCTACAGTGCCCTGTCTCACCCATACTTCCAGGACCTGGAGAGGTGCAAGGAAAACCTGGATGCCCACCTGCCGCCCAGCCAGAACAGCTCAGAAATGAATACAGCCTGAGCTGCCTTGAGCTGATCATCCGGAGAACCTCCTTGGTAGCTGATGGGTCCCCTGAGTAAGCCCTGCAGAGCTGCTGAGGATCACTGGCTGGAGACCTTCTAGCTGCCATCTTCTGGATGGGCTCTGCTTCTCTGAGGAAACAGCCTCGTTTACTGTTTTGAAATCAATGCAAGAGTGATTGCAGCTTTATGTTCATTCGTTTGTTTGTTTGTCTGTTTGTTTTAAGAACCTGGAAAAATTCCAGAAGAGAAGCTGCTGACCAATTGTGCTGCCATTTCATTTTTCTGATCTTGAATGCTGCCAGTGTGAAGTGAGCAATCCAGACACAGCTGAGTTATGATGTAATCTCTCTGCAGGTGCTGGAGCCTGATTTGGTACTTTTGAGTGAGTGTGTGTGCGTGTGCATGTGTGTGTGCGTGTGTGTGTGTGTGTGTGTGTGTGTGTGTGTGTGATTCTTGATCTCTTAAAAAGTGTTACTTTCTGTAAACAACAAGAATAATGGAATTTTAAAGGCTCAAAGTGACCGCTAAATAACAGGTGTCTGTTGACTAAAGGTGATTCACCAAAATGGGCTTCTCAGATTTAAAGTTGAGCCTATGTCCTTAGCATTTCTTTTCTGGCCCAAAGCAGTAAATTTGCTAATAGTAAAAGGTCCACTATCTAGGTGAAGTTTTATACACACAGCAAAAAGAAAAAAAAAAATTCTACTATCTTTTAAGAAACCTGTTTTTTGAAGCACAAATTCTATTTACTTTTCAAAAAGCTCATTTACTCCTTGTAATTTTAACCTGTATAATGTGCTTTATTGTTTCTTTTGAAAAATACCTGTAAGCTTTTTCCTAACTTGCTATAGATTTAGGGAGTGTACCTCAACTAGGTAAAATCGTCAAAAAATAATAGAGAAAGCCTTTATTTCCTGGTTTGGAATTTATTTTCTTTGTGGGTTTTGTTGTTATTTTGTTTTGGTTTTGATTTTAGGAATTTGTCAGAAACTGTTTCCTGTTTGGGTTTGGAGGATAGTTCTCTCTGACTAGAGACAGGAATGGCATTTAAGTTTTCCCCCACCTATTACACTGTACTTTTTCTACCGTGCACTGCCTCATTTGCAAAGTATCCATCTTATCTATCCGCCAGCGCATCTAGTATGTATTACTACCCTTACATAATTAATAACAGATTGCTTAAGCTGTTCTCATGCACCTCCTACTTTCTTTCTTTCAATGAACCTTTCATAAATAGTTTGATTCAGATTTATGGCTTATGGCTCCAATTCCACAATCCTAACAGAGTCCCATATGTTCTCCCTCTACTGCAATCTTCCTGCCTGGCATTTGGCATTCACGGTTGTTACCTAGGCAATGAGTAGAAGACTGGTTCTTCTCAATCACCAGCAAGTAGACTGCTTTAAAGTGTAACTTAGTGTTTTACAGCTTTATAGAATATATTGTCAGTGTAGTATCTGAGGGAATGTCCTTAACTATTTTTTAGAAATATATATTTACTCTATAAAATTACCTATTCTCCGTCGCCAGGCTGTGCTTGTTTCTAGTGCCTTATGCACATGCCCGCTCTCTGCAGAGCCAGCCTGACGTGGGCATTGTGAACAGCTTTACTTTTCCTCTTGCCATTTTCTCTACAGTACTTTATATTCCATACCATCTCTGCCTTCTGTGTGGTTAGTGCTCAGTCGGCTCTAGTAACCAGAAGACACAGAGATGAAGTATCTTTTGGTAAGTTTAGCTAATTTCGCTTCCTGATTCATGTTTCACGAGCATGCAACAGTTAGACTGTGTTTAGAGTTAGGGTTTTCAAAGAATGGACATTGCTTCCCTCAGAAGAAAACGTGCCAGATGATGTTTATGCACAATCAGGCCTTTCTGAGTTCTCCACAGCTTAATATTGTATACAACTATCTATATATATATATATATATATATATATATATATATATATACACACACACATATATAGTTTAACATTGTTCTAATTCAGTAACTTCAAGAGCAGGAAAATTTTTCTAAAGCAAGATGTGATGAGAAGATGGGCCATAAGAATGTTTTATACTTTCTTCCTTGTGACAACATCGATTATATTTTGTCATCTCTGTAAATGCTTGAGATATAATGAATCCAGAGCATTCAGGTCAAGCGTACTTGCGGTCCCCCTGGATAAATGAGTTCTGCCTTTCCTTCGATCGGGGGTCAGAACACAAAGACCAGGGGCCTAGAAGTTGAATTTTAAAACTCACTGAACTAATCCGTCATGAGCTTTTCAGTTAGTATCCATGGTTAGAGTGAACATAACTTGGGTTTTTGCTTTTGCAAAAGTTTTTCATAAGTTCACTCAAGAAAAATGCAGCTGTTCTAAACTGGAATTTTTCAGCATTCTTCAGCATTTTAAACATGTAGAGAGTTCAACTTTTATTTCTAACATATGCTCCTGATTCGTTTCTTGGTAGTGTTTATAAAGAAAACTTAAAGCACAAACATTTTGACATTAGATACTTGCCAGATTCCCCTCTGAGAGGCAGAAGGAGAGGGCTTTTCAGCCTCTCTGAACTTGTTAAAGAGTCTGTCCCCAGCTCTTCCATCCGGGTGGTGGTTGCACTTGAGTGATTACTCTCATTTTATGTCTTTTACATCCGCCTCACCACTTCTGAAATCCAGATCCCACACAAGCACCCTTTGCCATTAGGGCACTTCGAAGCACAGAGCAGAATACAAGCTTACTGAATACAGCTTATTCTTCTGCTACATATGGTTTCAAACATGTTTGCCAAAAGCTAGGCAGTGGTTAGCTGAAAAGGTCATACTGCCCCAGGGCTATACTGAAGCAGCTTATAGCAAGTAAGAAACAGGATGACAGACTTGAACTCACATTTGAATTTCTTACTAGGACTGGGGCAAGAATATGCCTGATAGTTTCTATATGATATTTAGTTCTAGTGGCCCAAGCTCTGGGAACTGCTGTGCAGGGGTGGAGTTGTAACAACCTGCATTTAAAGAGTCCATTTAGGCATCATAAGCTATCACGTGGCAAAGCTAGTAAGGCCCTAACCTTATAACCTTAAAAACACAATCCCTGAGAGCTTGTCAGAACCCAGTGTGTTGGAGCCTCCCACTTTGTCTCTCCTTTGAAGTAGATGGGAACTCAAGGAGCAAAGAACCTGTTTCCGAAGAAAGCTCCAGGCCATTTCTGCCCTCTGTGTTCTCATGATTTTCTCTCAGGAAACACACTTTGAATGGCAGAATTTTCATTTTGCCCCAGGTGACATACTAAAAATAGTTCAAAATATTCACCTAAGACCAGAATCTCAGCCTTTTAGTTTTAGGTGAAAATGAAAATTTTGGAATGCACAGGATGTTAATATCTTAAATAAAACATGTACCTTTTCTTTTGTTTGTTTTTTGTTTCGGTACGCGGGCCTCTCATTGTTGTGGCCTCTCCCGTTGCGGAGCACAGGCTCCGGACGCGCAGGCTCAGCGGCCATGGCTCACGGGCCCAGCCGCTCTGCGGCATGTGGGATCTTCCCGGACCGGGGCACGAACCCGTATCTCTTGCATCGGCAGGCGGACTCTCAACCACTGCGCCACCAGGGAAGCCCAAACATGTACATTTTAATAGAGAAACTTATGGTCTGACTCCAGAATGTGATACTCTCCATCCTGATGGAAAAAACAAATATTACCAAACTTTTGAATCTTAAATCATGTATTTAAATTACGTTTTTAACTAACTATAGCTGCTTCTCTTAAAAGTGGTACCTGTAAAAGTCAGTAATGGTAATTCTCATTTCTTAATGGAAATTAAATCATGTAAGCTTCCTAATATCATAAACATTAAAATTCTTCTCTCTAAAGAATTACTTCTTTTTTTAAGTGACAACTTTACTGTAATTTTTATGATAAGCACATGAGAGTATCTCACATTTTCCAAAAACAGGCCTGTGTTGCACAGGTGGGTCTAGGAAAGAATAATGTTGAAAGTTAGTAAGCCACTGTAATTACTTGTGTTAGTACAGTTTCTTGGAAAGAAAATATTGAAATATGATAAATTCCTAGATATTGATAGAATTCAAAAGAATGCATAAAGACAAAATGATGTCTTTATAAAAAATAAAGATGTGATTTCTAAATCTTTAAAAACCATGAGACACTAGGCAATGGATAGAGGAAATTCTGGAGAAAATGAAAGTATTCAAAGAAGGATAGTTTCAAAGTTATGTATATTTTGAAGGGTATATATTTTATTAACATGTATTGCAAGAATTTATATTCAAGTCACCTGGCAACTATGAACTTAATATGGGCAAAAACAAATTTTATGGAAAAGTCACTCCAAACAGTTACCATTTCAAAGGTTGAGCTAATCATACTAAACCATCCCTATTCCTTCCTCATTTCATGGAAGGAAGCAGCCATGTGAAGCTACACTTGTTATGCAAGCCTAAAAATGTTTGTTGTAAAAAAAAAATAAATTTTTTAAAGGTGTGTTTCCTATGTCACCAGGATTTTTGAAAACTTGTGAAACCCAAACCATTTATCATGTGCATTCAGTACATTCAGATGTATGATTAGGAAGATAATTACATGTTCCTTCCCCACAGTGGAAAAACTTCTCAAGGCTACCAAAAACCTGTCAAGCAGTGTAAGTCCTCAGATAATTAGTAGTGGTGTTTTCCTCAAAAGCATAAGAAAATAGCATTTTCATTTTTTATCAATGCAATTTTCAACCTGGTTTTGTTACATATCTATATCTCAAGCATTTCTAACTTGTACTTTTTCAGAAAATAAACCAAAAATATTCCTTTGGCCTTTTCCATCTTCTGACCTTTGTTAACAACAAAAAAAGGGAGAAAGAGGAGGGGTCTGATTTTTACATGTTTTTCGCGATTAGTTGTATGTTTTCTTTAATGAAGTGCAAACCAGCTTTTCAAAATGTTTTCTATTTCTTAGCATTCCCAGGGAGTTAATTTAGATAAATGAATGGACTTCCATCAACATATTTATGTTTCCTTGATACTGGTGCTCTGGCCTTGAAGAAGAAAACAAGACTCTCCTGAAAATAAATACAGGTTTTTTCCAAGCATCTGTTTAAATACTATTACAGCAATTTGAACTTAATATGGTAGGAAAGGGAGGCGGATTTTCTTTGAAATGTCTGTTTTAAAATTCACACTGTCCTAAGGGGTGAACTTTCTTGTTTTATTCTAGTATATTCCACAAGGTGGCACTTTGAAGCAGGGTGTGGAATCTGAGCAAGGCTTCTACCTTTATTTTTCTGCACACATTTAACTCTTGCCTAGCGCTTGTTTTTCAGGATGATTAATAATCTTCACAGTGTTCTGTAACTCAGATATTTTAGTTGTTAGCTAAGTTCTGAACAATTGTCTGCAAGTAAATTGTTCTTGAGGATGAATAATACACCTATTTTGATTATTTTAGTGTATAAAGAGAGCCTAGTCATTCATTTGGTCATGAAACATTTTTTGAGGTAACTAATTACCTCACTTTTCTAGGTGCAAAGTTACAAAGATGGACATGCTTATTACTCAAAAGGCAACACTCATCTGTGAAGAGGATAGTTTTGTTAGGAGTGTAAAACTCCTACAGAGGTCCTAGGCAGAATGCCCATAGCCCCTGTCACCTGCTTTCACATTCCCTACCATGGTGGCTGTTAGGCGATTAAATTTAAAAATACTAATTTAAAAAATCAGATGCAGAAACTAAGTAACGCATCAGTTACTATATAGACAAAACTATTATTTCAAAGAATTGCTATGCTGAAACAGAGCCCTAAAATACTAAAAGACCTGGTAATTTTTACACTTGTATAGTCACAAGTGTAAATTCACAAGAAATTGTAATTTTTTTAAATTTTCAGTAAGCATATGAGCTAATAACTTAGTATATCTACATAAGTGTTTGATTTCTCCGCTTGCGAAGTTCTTTGGCAACTTATTATAAATATATATGTACATACACTTTTTTCATACACTTTTGTTTTAATTCACAGATCCGCTCAGAGACCCATTATCTGCCACATGATTTTAGCTAATTTTAGAAGTCATTTTCTTTAACAGTGTCACTGAAATTTAGGAGGAAGGAAATTGTGTTATTTTTTCAGAATTTCCTTAGCACAACCCAACGGAAGGCAGTTTATTCCTTCTGAGTGGCAGAAACTCCCTAGTGCCTGCTTCACTTTCCTCCGGAGTAGCCAGCGGGCAAGTCTCAGTAATTCATACTGAATCAAAATACCGCACACACTGGGGGCTGTCAAATCTTCGGCCTCATCCCTCTGCTTAAAATTCCACTGAAGTATTTAGATTCCAGTTTAAGCCCCTAAGTGGAAGGCCGAATTCAAACCTCGAGTTTGTTATCAGTTGGGCCAGTCTGAACTCTTATCTGCGCGCGTTCAAAATTTCCCTCCCACCGAAAGCCTTTCGGGTGCGTTGCGCCGTCGCCCCGCCCCTTTGGCAGTAGAGTGGCAGTGGGCGGAGCTGGCTGGGACCCGCCCGCCGCTCACCTGTTAGTGCCTGAAATGATGTACAGACCCGGCGGGATACTGTCCGAGGTCCATGTGCCCTGCTGCTGTCTCAGAGGCATCTGTTCTGCAATCTTAGGAAGTAAAATATCCCTAGAAGCAAACAGGTGTCATCTGTGCGTAAATAAGTACAACACAATTCTCCGAGAGTTCGGGTATAAAGAGATGCTGCTCTGTATGAAGCTATCTACCAGGCATCTCTCAAGCTCTAAGCTCAGATTTTTTTTTTTTTTAAGAGAAGATGTATAATTACAGGAAAGATTTTTTATTTTTTTATTTTCTATCATTCTACATATATGATGGCAAAAGATATGCCTGGAAAAGTTTTGTTTGGAAAATTTGTTTATTTTCTGCTTCATCCTCAGTTGGCAAAAGCTCCTAACTCTTTACTTCCTAATTTCTTTCTCTTTTTTTCTTTGTCAAGTAGTTAAAGGTATGTGAGCAAATTATCTCATGTGGGAGGGAGACTTTCCTGTTTAGAGGAACCTTTTGTGTGAATTGTTTTGTCAAACAAGTAACCCCTTCTCTATTTAAGGAGTTTGGACTGTCAAATGTAGGTTTTCTTAAAGGGGACACATAACTGTACATAACTCTATAAAGAATTATGACTATAGCACTAATCAGCAAGCATAAAGCCACAAGTTATATCATTTCTAACTCCCTGTGGTTTCTAGCCAAATCCGTTGAAGTGCTTAGGTTACAGTCCTGAAGAGACCTTTCGTACCCTTACTTGAAAGTTTCTAATATTAAGTTTTATGAAATGCAATAATGTGTATTAGCTAGCAATATTTCTGTGATCACCAGCAACTCCAAATTTGACCTTGAAGTCTCTGGATAATGAAAATAGATCCCAGCAGTAATACACTTCTTGAACACCCCCCCACCAAGTGTATTATGTATCTTTCTTATTTTGATCCTGTGTTTGCAACAAATGTATACGGGAATATTTTAGTTCCTTACTTTGTATTCATTTATTTTCCTATGACCAGTAATAAATATACTAGTTAGTACATGGAATCAGTAGCATCAGCTACTCCTAGGATCAGCACTTAACAAGGTGGGAAATTTCTATTTCAAGTTGTTCTGCATTTGCATAAATTATTTCTATTATTGTTCATGTATATTATTTATTTCTCAATCACACTAGTCCTGTGAAAGTGCAACAGAAGGCAGACCACATTAGGATTTGCATTAAATGCTCATTATCATGGTCTTGATGGAACTAAGAAAATTAAAATTAGACTAAGCCCCCAAATAGCTGCATGCATTTTAATATGATTAGTAGAATTTAAGTCTAGAGAGATAGTGTTTTTATGTCTAGGTGTTTTATCATTATGTAAAGGAATTAAAGCAAAGGACTTTGTAGTTGTTCTTTTGTCAAGTATGCATATACTATAGTGTGAAATACAGCAAAACTTAAAACTGCAGGTAGCAAAGCATCAAATACTGCCTTAATTTAGGAACTCTGCCAGGTGGCCCTCAGAATAGATGCCAGGCAGAGACAGGTGCCTGGGTGGCGCCTCCTCTTATCTGGCCTGGAAAAGAAGCTTCCCCCACACCATCTAGTACCCTTGTAGGTGGTGTGTCCTGTAGTGGGAACAGGTAGCACTGTTGAAAGGAGAGCAGTGTGAGAGGTTTCTGTAGAAGCAGACCTGTCAGCGTGTGCCTTGAGGCTTCCAGAACATGCCAGGTGGAGAAGTCCAAGTTTCCATGCTTCAAGCAACTTGGTTTTGTAGAGAAGCAATCCAGTCTGGTAAGTAAAACAAGGATTGCGTATACAGTAGTCAACAGTGGGGTTTTAACAACAGTCCCCAACACCTCAAAAGCTTGTTGCATTTCTGGTATTTTAAATTTTGATCTGAAGGTTAAATGGCAAGTGTGTTGTAGAAAAGAGCAGTATGTGGCAAGAAAAGCACAATGTCGGTTCCCGTAGAGTGCAGATTAGAACCAGAGGGTTTTATAGGCTTATCATTTCTGAGATGTGTAAAAGCACGTTTTCACTGTAAAATGTATTAATGTTTCTGCATTCCTATAGGGCCTAGTTAAAACTTTATTCTAGATTTCAGCAAGGGTGTCACAGCCAGTGAGCTATTTTTTTGCTTTTTTTTTTTACTTATTTTTATAGTAGAAGATATTTTAAAAGTAGAAGAAAATCTTAATTTGGACATTCGACTTGTTGGTTTCTGTGTTTGAAATCACGGTTCTGGAGATGTAGAGATTGTGCATGTGCATGGCAGATACTAATCTAGGCTGTGTGAACCAGCCCAGGATAACTGATACTCCGCCAGCCTCTGCATCCTTTCCTCCTTTCCTCTGAAGTGCTCTCTGCCCCCTTTCTGGACTGTCCACGTGCTGCTCTCCATCCTCCTCTGCTGTACTTTGGGGTCAGGGACATGATGAGAGATGCTTTAGGCATCCCAGGTATGCCTGTCCAGGCTTGGCCACCACCCCTACTTGACCTCTGGCTGGCCACAGTCATGAAGAGAAGGTTCCTGGTGCTGAGCACAGTGCATGGTCAAGACACCAATCACAAATGCCCTCTAGCATCTTCGTATATGTCTTGATTTTTAAACCAAGTCGTGCTACAGAGCATTCTGTTTTGGCTGTGGTGCAAAGAAAAAGACTAACCAAGAATATAAACCACATTCCAGGCTGCTGTTTTCTATCCATCTACAGGCTATACTTTTACTGTATTTCTTCATACTTGAAATTCATTCTGCTATTTTAATATCAGGGTACAGACTTATAAGGGTGCATGTTCCTTAAAGGTGCAAAATTACTCTCATTCCGTTTGCTTATATTGCTACAGAATGCTCTGTTTTGGTGCTTTGGGTTCAGCAGGTCAAAGAAGCAGTGTGGAAATTGACTGCCTGGAACACAGTCTTACAAGAATGCTGGCAGATGGCTTGGTGTTAGATATTGCTTCTGCTTTTTTCTCTGTACACAAGATTGAGAGTTACCACACTGGTCTGTCAGGTTCACCTGGGTATCCTTCCTCACAGGGTCCATAAACCCTGTGCTCTCCCCAAGTGTGGGTGTGATGCCGCTCTCTGAAAGCAGGGATCTTCCTACATATCCAGATCTTTTACCCCTCAAAGAAAAATGACCTCGTGTGCAGACAGGAGGAAAATGGGAAGAGCCGTCTCACTCTAGCGACCATCCATGTAGAAAGCCCTCCTGAGGCCAAAAAAAAAAAAAAAAAAAGAAAGAAAAGGAAAAAAAAGAAAGCTGACCTGTAAAGTTACCCTCCTCCTAGGGTCCTGAGCTGAGTGATCTTGCTTCCTTACTTATAGGTAGATGAAAATATAGGTCAGTTTACCTAGGCTCTTCCCACCTGAAGAGAAAAATAGAAAAGTAGGTATTTGTGTCACGTGAAATATGTAATCCAAGGACCATCAAAACTTACATTAAATACCCCATTGCTAGCAATCAGTTTTACGAATTAGCTCAAGTAAGTGATGCTTGATGACCTGGGGTTTCCGAGGGCAGAGGTAGCTCTTCTAGCATGCACCTTACTCTTAAGACTTGTTTGGAGAGGGAGAACTACCAGTGGTGACTGTGACAATGGAAAAGGTAACATGTCAGAAAATTCAGAGGGTTATAGGTCAAGAATCCTTTGGAAACTGGATGTCTTACTGGGTGCTAGGATGCAAATTTAGGTGTTTATTGTCAGATAATGGAATTCATTGTTTTTTAAGAATTGGTGTTGAAATGTCATTGTCCAGTTCATTGTTTTCACTTATGCACAAGCTAAATTGAAGCAAAAAGAGAAAATGGTTTGTGTATTTGTCATACCTTTTGTACTTCTTACAATAAAACTGTTGGTAGCAAATAAAAATAATAAAAACAGCAATTTTAACCTGCTTTCTTGGAGATGAATTACTATTCTAGCTATTTTTCTTTTTACTTTAATGTAAAATAAATGTAACTGCAGTGAGTAAAGTAACGTCTAATTCAATAGCAAGTTTTAGCAGAATATGTTTCAAATTCTTGTTTTAAGAGACTCCTTTTCAGGCTTCAGATGTTTAAAAAAAGTAGCAGCTCATTGAACTCAAAAGTTCCATAATAAGTACTTAGTAAGCTCTTAATAGTTGACTGTGGTAAACACTGAAGACCCAAAACATGAATAAGGCACAGGCAGTCCTTTCTGAAGCTTACAGACTGAGACTGTGAAAAAGGTTTGTGTAACCAATTGCCGATAACCTGGGAAGGAAGAGAGATTTCACATTGGAAATGATGCTTGAATGGATTCAAAAACAAAAGTTAATGCTGGCCAGTCACAGAAGGAGAAACACTTTGTGTGTGCAATGGTCTGCAATTATGAAATAGCAGACAGGAAAGGGCAGGAAGATTGGTGAGGCCACACCTGGGGCAGTGGTTTCCAACATTTGGATCATAACCTATAGAAAGAAATATAATCCAACAGCGTGGCTGGTGCACACAGATACACATGGAGACATATATCAGAAACTTATTTTCCACAAAATGATGCTGTGCGCCCCACACGTTTTCTTTTTTTATTTTATTATCCTCCACACTTTGAAAATACTGGTGGCAAGCCACGAAATTCATTTCACAACCCCACCAACAGGCCATGACTTAATGTTTTAAAACAATTAGTAAGGGGCAGAGGGGTGGTGAAGGAGGAGGTGAGGTCCAGAAGTGCTTAATATACCATATAAAGGAGTTTGGAGCCACTGAAGGATTTGAAAGAGAGAGATCATTTCTGTTAAATGTGTGCCTATTTTTGTTCGACTTATATACTAGACGAGAGTGACAGACGAAGTAGCTCCTGAGGTGCTACAGGCAAACCAAAAGTGGGACTGTAGTTGCTGTTGGATATTTATATTCCCATCTTTGTGTACAGTATCAGGTATTTTAACATTAGTCCTCCAGAATTCCTTGGGAGCTCTCATTAGCACTTGCCTTAATTTTTTTTTAACAGGCCCCAAATTGCATCTAAATTTGTAAAATCTACACAGAATATTCAGAAGGGATGATACAGAGAGTCAGGAATTTGATCTTTATTAAGTAAGTGAAAGTTTGTAGTTTATTAAGAGGTCAGTCATGACTACCTGTTTCTACAAACCACAGGTATTTACAGCCAGGTTTGGCAGGACCATTTTTTTCAAAGTGGTTTATCAAAGACCTTAAGCTAGTTAGTTATCTCTAGTTATCTCTGCTATACTCACTTAGAACCTCAGTCCATTGAAAGCCCAGTAGGCCTTTGCCACTGATTTTGCCCTCCGGAGTGTGAGCCCAGTTTGCACCTCCCTGTTCTCTAGCAAAGAAATCCTTGTGGATGGTGATGGTCATATTTGTTCCGCATATGCCATTTTTCTGGACATAGCAGATGAAACAACCAAAGCATCCCATGGGATGTGGAGCCAAGCAAATGACTGTGTGTTGCTCTCGTACACATCTGGAGCTGCTACTGCCTGTACATTCCGAGCTGCGCGTGGCCACATTTCTAGATTCCAGAGATACAGCAGTGAACAAGATAAATAAGGTGCTTGATCTCATGGAGCTAACATTTTAGTGGGGGAGACAGAAAATAAAAAAGTGTATAAGTACATTATGCTTAATGCTATAAAGGGAATACACAGGTCTTAAAATAGAAAGTACTTGGAAAATGGTGGTCAGGAAAGGCTCCATGAAAGCTTTGAGTTGAGGCATAAATTAGCATGAGACTGAGGAAGCCAGGCGATGTGCTGAGGGTAGAAGAACTGAAAGCCTCACTAGAGTGGATTCAATAAAGAATTGGTAAGTGAATATGGGAAATGCCCAACATGAAGTGAGAGGTACGAAGTGTAAAGTAAAAGGTGTGAGGGGTAAAGTGTGACCGGGTACTGGATTGAGCCCAAACAGACTTTGATAGGTTCAACATACTTTCTTCCCAAGATCAAGAACAAGGCAAAGACGTCAGCTTTCACCACTTCTGTTCAACATTGTGCTAGGGTAATAGGCAAGAAAACAAAAGGCATAGAGATTGGAAAGAAAGCAAAGCTGTCCTTATTCACAGACAACACGAGAGTCTCTGTAGAAACTCCTGAAGAATACCCAAAAAAGCTACTAGAACAAACACATTTTGCAAGGCCAGAGGATACAAGGGCAATATATATTTTTAAATGTATTTCTATATACTTTAAAATTGCAAACCCACATTTAAAAACCAATTACGGTAGCAGCAAAAAATGAAGTCATCCTGGATTCAGGTGGGCCCTAAATCCAATGACTGTTAAGAGGAGAGGGCACATGGAGATGCACACAGAGAAGACAGATACGTAAAGATAGAGGCAGTGATTGGAATTATGTTGCCACAAGTCAAGTAATGCCTGGAGTCGTCAGACGCTAAAAGAAGCAAGGAGGGGACTTCCCTGGCGGTCTAGTGGTTAAGACTTCGCCTTCCCATGCAGGAGCTGTGGGTTCCATCCTGGTTGGGGAGCTAAGATCCTACATGCCTCACAGCCAAAAAACCAAAACATAAAACAGAAGCCGTATTGTAACAAATCCAATAAAGACTTTAAAAAAAAAAATCCACATCCCCCCCCCCAAAAATCTTAAAGTAAGGAGGAATTCTTCCCTAGAGGCTTCACAGGGATCATGGCCCTACTGACACCTCGATTTCATACTTCTTGCCTCCAGAGCTGCAAAAAAATAAACTCCTCTTCTTAAGCCACCCAGTCTCTGGTACTTTGTTGTGGCAGCCCTAGCAAACTAATACAGTAATTCAATGTGGAAAGGACAATCTTTTCAACAAATGGCTCTGGAAAAATTGGATATCCATATAGGTAAAAAAATGAACCATGACCCTTACTTCACACCATGAAAAAAATTCAAAATGGGTCATGGACCTAAACATAAGAACTAAAAGTACAAAACTTGCTGAAGAAAAATAAGAAAAAGATCTTCGTGACTTTGGGTTAATATCTGTAAAGTTCCTGGAATATTAAAAACACTATCAATAAGCCATGAAAACAAACTTCCTCTTGTGCATACAGAAAAGCCTGTCTGGTCAGAGAATCCCCAGCTTAAGTCAGGGGTGATGGAGGAGGAGGGGGAGAATTGAAAGCATGGAGGCCCAACTTATAGTAAAAAGCAAAGTGGGTTACTAAGGAGAATGAACTTTCAGTGCAGAATAGAACCACCAATGGCTGCATTTGAGAGAGTCTGGGAAAGTTCTGAGAGATAAAATGGGAGTTGGCATCATCTGTTGTGCGATGCAGCATGAGAAAGGGAGGGAGAGACAAATTGGGAAAGATGATTTTAAGGAGTTCTCATATGTTTGAGTATAAGCCCATTTTGCCATTTTCTAAGAGCCTAGAAAAGACCCAAATCGATTTTCAATGACTTTCTAATGATGTTGCACTGAGATGGGTCCAGCTTTATCCAGATCTATTAATTCTAAATAAATGTAATGACACCTTCTCTGAAGCCCAGACCACCTCCCTTGAAGTTTTAGTATTGTACTGCCATTATTATGACATGCCATGTGGTAAAGTTGACCCTGTGTATATCTATCTCCCCTACCAGATTACAAACATGCCCTTTGAAGGTGGCACTTGTGTCTTATTCTTATCTTTGTGTCCTGCTCCATATCCATCTTCCACTCAGTGAATTACACCAAGTAGATGTTCAAAAAATAGTGTGAAATGAATGCATGAGTGATGGATGAATGGAATTTAACTTAAAGAGCAATTTCTTTAGCAACATCTATGACAGCAGTGTCTTCTCCCGCACCGCCTGATGGACTCTGAGGGACCACGTCTGTCCTGCTTCTCACTTTATCCCCAGCATTTGCACTATGCTAAGCACACCATAAGCGTTGGAATAATCATTGTATCCTCTAGAAAGGATTTCAGCGCATCAGGAATGGAAGAAAGCAAAACAATCCAAGGCTGAACGGAAGTGAGCTGCCTGGGCGAGGCTGTCGCACTCGGTGGGCGGTAAAGAACAGGAATCCCCAGGCGAACCCTGGGAACCGCGGGTGAGTACGGGCGCCTTCCTCTCCTCCGAGGCGATAGGTGGCGCTGTGGCCGGCCGCGGCCCCCGGGTCTGCGCGGCGCCGCTCTCTGGACGGGGTGGGGAGTTGGCAGAAGGACCTGCGGCGGGTCTGCTTCGGCCGCCGCTCTGGCCTGGTCTACCCCAGCGGCTGACTGATCGCTCAGTGCGGCACCATGGGGAAGCGGGACAATAGGGTGGTGAGTACCCGGTGGGGAAAGCAATGCGGCGGCGCGGGGCACGGCGGCAGGAGAGCGGGACCCCTCGCTCTTCCCGGCTGGGCCTGAGAGTCAGCGGCGGCGCTGGGACCTCAAACCAGGAGACCCAGCTCCCCTCCCCGCTCCGGCCCCAGACGCGCGTGCGCCGCGCACGAAGTTGGCGCCTTCGGCTCCCCCGCTCTCTTTTCTCTTCTCTCTAGTCTCCCTTTCCTCTACACCCCGTCAACCCTGCCGCACCGTCTGGTAGTGTTCTCTGGCATCCTTCCCTTCCGCACTCGGGCCAGCAGTGCCCAGTTTCTAGAGCTCTAGGGTCCCCTGCACCCTCCTGTAAGTCCAAAGTCTGAGGCCCGTGGAGGTGCCGGGACTCGCCCCCCACGCACCGCGACCGGGATCGCGCACCCAGGGGGGACGGAGGCCACGGACGTTGTCCCTCCACCCGGGGGCCTGCAGGGCGCCCAGTTCTAGCAGAAGTCGGGCTCGCATTTGAGAACCAGGATCAAAGCATTTGGCTTCGGGCCCCAGTGTCCAGCACTACCTGGCACCTAGTAGGCTCTGTAAAGGAACGAATAGCCTGGTAATGTTCACTCTGGAGTCAGGCCCAGACTGGAATGTCAGTTCTGGTCCCTCGGGAGTTGGGGGACCTAGGATGAGTTGCTTTTCTTCTTTGAGCCTCAGTTTCTTCATCTGTAAGAGGGGATCAGTGTTGCCCATAACTTTGCAGAATAGTTGAGAGTGCAAAAGGCAAGGTGGCCGGGCGAGTGCTTGGCATGAAGGTTATTCTAGTAAATGAGATAAAAGAGATGCAGAAGTACCTAATAGCAGAAAGAGTAAGAAATATCTGTAAGTAAGAAATTCGAGGTTCTGAGGGCATTTTGACAGGCGGAGATGGGAGGAAGGCATTCTAGGTGGCTACTAGCTTGGTGTGGACAGCCCAGGTTATGAATCAGTTTGAATGGGCTTTAAACAGAAGGGATTAGCAGTAAGCTTAGGTTGCAGCCTTACAGTTAGTTCTAGGCTTGGCTATGATAGAGTTTTAAACCACTGAGCAGCAAAATGAAAAAAAATAAATGTCGTTGAAGCTACTGTACTACATTTAGTGAACTAGCTTTTTAAAAATTAAGTGATTATTTCCTTTGGGGTTAGGGAGTGGGGGGAGATGGGGCGAGGTACTAAAAGAGCTTCACTTTTATGAAATATTTCTTGTCTTCAAAACGTTTGTTTTAATTTTATTTAGTCTTCATAATCAAAGATGTCTAGGAACCACAGTGGTGAACTTTGATTACAAGGTTGAGGAATGTTCTTTTCTCTTGCTTTCCTGGCTGTAAGTCAGACCTTGTGGTATTCTGATTCTCATAGAGTTGAAATGGTGTTCTCCTGGAGCATCCTTAGGTTTAAGGTGTTAAGAGTGTTTGGGCTCTTTAATGACCTTAGGCCTTAAATGCTTAGAAATTACCGGACCTTGGGTACAGTTTTCATGCAGAGACCTAAGATGTTTTGTTTTACTGGCAAAAGGTGTTGGTTTACACATACTTTTAAAGCATTTGAAAAAGTTTCCAAATTAGTTTCATTTACTAGAGCATTTTGATAATTCCGAGCTCTACTTATTACTTGGCATGTTGTCTTGGCCCGTGGTGGTTCTGGTAACATTTTATATGCACTTCAAAGGTTGTGGAAAGGAAAACAGGAAATTAAGAGGTAGAAGACGCAGATCTTCTCGTTCAGTCTCCTCATTGCAATGGAGGAGGAGATGGAACTGTTTAAACTGGGACCAAAAAAAAACCTTGGGTCATCTGATAAGTTAGTTTAGTACATCATAACTCTTGATGGTTTTTTTCTTTTTTTTTTTTTTTTTTTGCGGTATGCGGGCCTTTCACTGTTGTGGCCTCTCCCGTTGCGGAGCACAGGCTCCGGACGCGCAGGCTCAGCGGCCATAGCTCACGGAACTAGCCGCTCCGCGGCATGTGGGATCTTCCCGGACCGGGGCACGAACCCGTGTCCCCTGCATCGGCAGGCGGACTATCCACCACTGCGCCACCAGGGAAGCCCATAACTCTTGATTTTAATTAAAATGAACATGTGCCTCTGAAAATAATGGCTTTTTTTTCTTTTTACATTGATGATAAAAATCATGGTTTTAGAGATGACAGAATTGCTTTCTAAAATGCCATAAATTTCAGGTTGAAGTTTTTGTAAAAATAGGCTTTACTCTTTAGAGCTGTTTTGGTCTCAAGGCAAAAATTGAGCAGAAAGTACAGAGAGTTCCCATATGCTCCCTGCCCATAGACATGCTCAGCTTTCCCTACTTTCAACTCCCACACCTGAGGGGAACATTTGTTACAGTCAATGAGCTTACATTGACACATCATTTTCACCTGAAGTCTTTAGTTTACATTAGGGCTCACTCTTGGTATTGTACGTTCTTGAACGGCTTTTATTTATTTTTTCACTGAACATTTTAATTCTTGAGATTTGTAAAGGGCACTTTAATTTGTGATGGCCACCCTTTGTGCCCATTGTTTTCCAGAAGTTTCCTTCGTGTTCTTTTCTGTTACTAAAACAGATGTATCCTCTAGATAAAAATAGGTAATCAAAGTAGCAAATGAAATTCTGCGCATTTTGTCCTTAGCAGTTTCACTGCATTGCTTTTTTTCCTAGCTGCCCACTTATATATTCCCTTGAGCTCAATTTGCCATCCTAAGTTTCAAAGACAAATCGTTTTCTGTTACCCAAACTCACAGCAGCAGCTTGGAGTCACAGGCAGTTCTAGTTACATATGAGTATGAGTGTTTGCTTTAAAAGGGCATAGTATTTAAAGTGACTGTGATAGACATTTAAAGAAATTGCAGTTTCTTTATTTTGATTGATGCCCAGCCACCCACCGCCTAATGTTAGAAGCATTATTTTTCACACTTACGCATAATAAGTGAAAGAGCTTTACCTTTGTGAAATACTTTTTTGTTTTTAAAACCTTTCTGTTGTGCACAGTAAAATGAGCACTGTTGCTTAATAATTATGAGCACAGAATTTTGCAAGGAGCTTGTGAGATGCGCTTCATAAATATTGCTATTATAATTGAGATAAATAATGGAGGTATTTAGAGTGGTTGAATTTTTCTCATTTTGTTTACTATTAATATTATGGCAGTGTTTGCATGTAGTATTTTTGTTTTATAAAGGTAATGAGTTATTTTAAATTTTTTTCTCCATTGTATGAAATGATGAAAGTAGACGTCTTCCTTTACATTTTGGTGCACCTGCATCAAAAACTTTTTAAAAATTTATAGTTATTTATTAAAATGGTATCTCTTTTTTTTTTAACTTGCTTTTGCTTTTCACCTGAGAAATTTTGGGCATCATCTTTTTAATGGCTACATAGTATTTCATTTTGGGAATATAATGTATTAAATTAATCTCAAATTGACGGCTCTTTGGGTATTTTCAGTTTTTCCTATTTTAGTGATAACAGTTTTAACATCCTTGTATATATTTACAACTTTAAAAATAAAGTTTTTACAGTTTTAAACTTAAAATATTTTACTATTGAGTACTGCTAAAATTATGACATGCTATCAAAGAAATGAGGTGATAGATGATAGATATTATAGTTTTTAAAGTGATGATCTTAGCTTGCACATTGTACTTGCTTTTGGTTATGATGATTGTCAGTGTCATTGGTTGGGCCAGCAGCTGCTCTGTTGTGGCCTCTGTTGGTTGTCATTTCCACATGAACTGATTGAAATTCTCAGCAGAGACAGTTGAATGAAATATTTGAGGGCATAACATTTGATATAAAAAATAGGACTTTATGCCTCGGTCTTAAACGTTGCATTTGATATCCACATGTAGCCCTGATTCAACATCTCTGACCGTAGGAGCTCTAGCATTCATTCCTGCCAGTAAGAAAATTATATTAAAGGTTTAACTTTTTCATCTCAAGTAAGTAGGCAGTATCCAGTTGAATGGAAGTAGTTCTCGGTATGTGTTGTTTATAGTGGTTTTATATTGTTTATTCTGCCAGAGTAATCTAGAAATATATAACTTATATTTGTTATGAAGGTGGGTGATTTTGTCATTTTTAAAGATATTGTTAAATAAAATGCATCAGATGCATTGTACCCTTTCACTTCTTTTCAAATGTTAGGTAATTAGGTTTAAAATCAACCTTGGTAATAGTCATTTTCAACCAAAATTCTTTTTATTTATAAAGTAGAAGAGTTTTTATAAATGTTGACTTGAATTAAATTTGGAAAGCTGAATCATAGGGTCAAGAGGTTGAGACTGAATTAAAGACCAGATTTGTGAATTCTATTTAATAAAGCAACACCTCTTTGCTAGACACTGTCATTAACAAAGAAATATTCTGGGGCTTCCTTGGTGGCACAGTGGTGGATAGTCCGCCTGCCGATGCAGGGGACACGGATTCGTGCCCCGGTCCGGGAGGATCCCACATGCCGTGGAGCGGTTGGACCCGTGAGCCATGGCTGCTGAGCCTGTCTGGAGCCTGTGCTCCGCAGCAGGAGAGGCCACAACAGTGAGAGGCCCGCGTACTGCAAAAAAGAAGAAAGAAGAAAGAAACAAATATTCTGCTTTATTTTGTCTCAGTGTATTTTGGGGGAAAGTGTCTAAAAATGTGTTTTACTGCTATAGTAAGTGTAGTATACAGAGCGTAATATAATTTCTGTGGTTTTTTAATTGTACAAAAATATGTATAACAAAGTTCACCATTTTAAGTGTATAGTTAAGTGACATTGAGTACATTCACAGTGTTTTACAACTATCACCACTGTCCACTTCCAGAACTTTTTCATCATCTCATACAAGAAGCTCTGTACCCATTACACAGTAACTCCCAGCTCCTGGTAAACTCTATTTTCTGTCTCTATGAATTTACTTATTCTAGGTACCCCACATAAGTTGAATCATACAACGTTTGTCCTTTGGTGTCTGCCTTATTTCACTTAGTATGCTTCCAAGGTTCATCTGTGTTGGAGCATGAGTGAAAAGAATTTCACTCTTTTCTAAGGCTGAATAATATTCCATTGTATGTATATGTCACATTTTGTTTATCCATTCTTCCATAGATGGACATTTGGGTTGTTTCCACCTTTTGGCTGTTGTGAATAATGCTGCTATGAACATGGGTGTACACGTATCTGTTTGAGCCCCTGCTTTCAGTTCTTTTTCAATCCTACTTAGAGGTGGAGTTTCTGTTTAACTTTTTGAAGAATCAGCAAGCTTTTCCAAAACAGCTGCACCATTTTTTATTCTCACCTGCAACGCTTAACTGTTCCAGTTTCTTCACATCCTTGACAACACTTGTTGTTTTCTGTTTTTGATAGTAGCCATTCTAACTGGGGTGAGGTGGCATCTCGTCGTTTTGATTTGCATTTCCCTAACGACTAGTGACTAGTGACATTGAGTATCGTTTCATGTGCATATTAAGACATTTGTACATCTTCTTTGGAGGAATGTCTAAGTCCTTAGCACATTTTTGAATTGGGTTGTTTGGGGGTTTTGTTGTTGAGTTGTAGGATTTCTTTATGCATTCTGGATATTAACCCTTGTCAGATACATGATTTGCAAATATTTTCTTCCATTCTGTGGATTGTCTTTTCAGTCTTTTGATAGAGTTCTTTGATGAACAAATGTTTTTAATTTTGATGAAGTCTTGTTTATCTATTTTTTCTTTTGTTGCCTAGCATGATTTAATTTTTGATGTTAACAATTTGTGTATAAAATTGCTCTCAGCATGGCGCAGTATTTCCTGAGATAGAAGATATAGTAGAATAAGCAATGAATTTAGAGTTAGGTCTTCTTTAACTTCTTTGGAATCGAGTTTCTTCATTTACCATTGTGCATAATATTATTACCCTCAGAGCTTTACTGAGCTTTAGGAAAAAGCACTCTAAGAGTAAGAGAGAGATGTCATTATTATTTTCATCAAATCTCTGGTAAAAACACATTTTCTGTGAAAGAGCAGTATTACTTATCTCCCAAACTTATGAGGCTTAATAGAGCATTAAATCTACTTTTTGTAATGAAAAGTTGGTTAGTCAGATTGTTCATGCTTAGTTGGATATAGTATGCATTTATGATAAAGATTGCGTTATGAGTATGCAAATGTACTTTTGTGTTTTCAGTGGTTATTTTAATGGAGTTAATTTTTGTTTTTTCCTCAAGGCCTATATGAACCCAATAGCAATGGCCAGATCAAGGGGTCCAATCCAGTCTTCAGGTCCAACGATCCAAGATTATCTGAATCGACCAAGGCCTACCTGGTATTTGTGAAACAATTTACCTATATATAAGGTTTTCATAAATTTTTAAAGGTTATTTTTACAACTTTTATTGATTGCTGAGCAGTTGCTAGATACATAATTTTTTGAAGTGGTATTTGATATGTGCTTTGTTTTGAATGTATAAAACACATGCATGAATGTAAAGCAAACATTTGAGAACCCACCACCCAATATAGCTAAAGCACTGCCAGGGAATCTGTTTTGTTTTGTTTTGTTATTTATTTATTTATTTATTTTGTGGTATGCGGACCCTCTCACTGTTGTGGCCTCTCCCGTTGCGGAGCACAGGCTCCGGATGCGCAGGCTCAGCGGCCATGGCTCACGGGCCTAGCCGCTCCGCGGCATGTGGGATGTTCCCGGACCGGGGCACGAATCCGTGTCCCCTGCATCGGCAGGTGGACTCTCAACCACTGCGCCACCAGGGAAGCCACAGAGAATCTTTTATACCAAGCACATATTTATGTCTTAAAACAGACCTTAACCTTGAAGTGTTCTAAGCTATTTAAAATAGTAGGTTTGAATAATTTTGCCCTTCCACGGGGTATAACTAGGTGTTGAGAAAGATGACTTTAGACCTTGTTTCTAGTTTTATCCGCTGGCTTTTCAAAGAGTTAGGGTTTCCCATTGTAAAAGTTTTTTTTTTTTTTTTTTTTGTAAAAGTTTTGTTTTAAATTTTTTGTTTGTTTTGCCCTTGTTGAGTGGCTCTGATTTTTTGTAAATAAAGTATCATAGCACTTACATTATTGTTTTCTAGTATGTCTTATTATTAAATACCCATACTCCTGAGGTAACATAAGGCAAGCTTCAGAGTTGTTAACTTTGGACTCCTTCTAAGGGCCCCTGATAACTGGGCAACTATAGTTGAAAGTTGTATTTACATACAACAGGGAATCCTTCCTTTGGGTTAAATAGGAAGTAAGCTGTGTCTGCCTCTTAGAATGTTCTTCAGTGCTATTGTTTATTGTCGCAGCTTACCAAAAAATAAATTATCTCATGATTTTAATGAGATCTTTATATGTGAATTTCTGTGTTGCAAAAAATATGTGTATTAAATGGCACTGTAACGTGAAAAATATAAAAAATAAATTATCTCAAAACAAAGTATATTTTATCTTTAAAATTGGGGAGAAGGGATGAATTTTAAAGGGGAAGTGCCTAAGCTAGTGGATTACATGTATGGTCAGAGGTCGCCAAGACAACCCTCAGGTTGGGTAAT
The DNA here is from genome assembly GCF_011762595.2 of Tursiops truncatus. NCBI lineage: Eukaryota > Metazoa > Chordata > Mammalia > Artiodactyla > Delphinidae > Tursiops > Tursiops truncatus. The sequence continues at coordinate 49,727,910 of NC_047042.1, forward strand.
TGCTAGAAGGGCTCACAGATAGTCGTACTCGTGGGCAAGATTTATTATGGTGAAAGGATACCAGCCATAGTCAGCAAAGGAAAAAAGTGCATGGAGTGAAGTTCAGGGGAGCCTGGACGCAGGCTTCCAAGGCTGCTTCTGTGGAGTCATACAGGATGCATTTCATTTCCTTAGCAATGAGTTATGATAACACATGTAAGGTATTGCCAACCAGTGTGATTCAGTGTGTCCAGCTTTTTTATTGGCGACTGATCTGCCTCTGCCTGTCAGGTGCCAAAATTCCAGACTTCCAGAAGGAATAAAGGTGTTCATATAAACTATATTATTTGTATAGACAGGCACAGTAAGCCACTCTTATCAGGGGGTGGTACCAAAATCTAAGTTCCCAGATGCCAGCCAGGGCTACTCGTTCTTAAAAGCAGGTACATTATAAAACGGGTGATTTAGTAATAGACTATAGTAATTCAGTCATATAGACCTTAATTCACCCTAACACTGAAACTACTAGCTTTGTGACCTTAGGCAGATTTTCTTACCTTCCTCAAGTTTCAGCTTCTTTATCTCTAAAATGGGGGTAATAATACTACCTTTTCTCACAGGATTGTTGTGAGGATTAAAGGAAGATGTATTTAAAGCAGTGCCTGTTGTATGGAAGTGCTCAAATGTTTGGTGTGTTACTTCTTATAATCCGTGTTTAGAAGGGGAGTGACTAGTATTATCTGATAGGCTTTATTATGATAATTGATTTACAAGGACGTGAACAAAGAAATTTAAAATGTAGCAGCACTGGAACTAGAATGGAGGTTTATTAGGATATTAAGAAAAATTTATTTATGAAATTTTTGTTGCCTTGTTTGTAAGCATCCGTCTCAAATTTGAATAGCTTGAAAACTTACTTGTACATTCTATTTTTTTAAGGGAAGAAGTGAAAGAACAACTAGAAAAGAAAAAGAAAGGCTCCAAGGCATTGGCTGAATTTGAAGAAAAGATGAATGAGGTTTGTAAATTGTGCCTTTAAAAAAAATAATCTTTTTTCTTATAATAAAAAAAATGAAATCTTTTTTTTTTAATAAACCAAGAGTTTGGGCCTAGCTCTTTAGGTTAAGGGTGCTCTGTATTATAGAAGTGTTCTTGTTATATTGAATACGGTTTGTATATTTTGATTTCTTAAAAAAAGAAATAGAGAAAAGCCATCTTACAGTAATTTAAATCATCTTAAGTTTTCTAAATGTTACGTTCTTCCCTTCTCTCCCCTTATCCCCAGGTCCCTATCTTACCCTGGGATTTCCATGGTGATGTTTGCTTGTTTTGATTACAAACATATATGTAGTATTTCAGCCACAGTATAGATTAATTCAACTTTTACTGTCTGGAAAGAGAATCTAACCACCATTGTTAAAAAGAAAAAAGTTCTCAGCCTCAGTAATAATACCTACCCTTCCTTTCAGTATACAGTAAGGAGCTCCCACCTCATAATATCCTCTTTGAAAGGAGCTCGTAGAGGCTCCTTTGGTGACAGGGTAAAGGATTCTGGCACCTGCAGTATCTTTTGACTGTAATTAGAGGCTGAGATGAGAGCGAGGTAGTAGAGGATGGAAGGAAGAAAGTAGTGGCTGTCTCTATATATTTAGGTGTATTAGAAGGGGATAGGTAGCCTCTAATGTGTTTATAACTTTTCTGCAGAACTGGAAGAAAGAACTAGAAAAACACAGGGAGAAATTATTAAGTGGAAGTGAGAGCTCATCCAGGAAAAGACAGGTAATGCCATTTTTAGTTTATTGCTATTCTTAATCTCAGAGTTGGGTTTTCATAATAATGCTGTGTACTACTATTAATAGATACATTTGAAAACACCACCTTATTTAGATTTGTACTTGTATTTGTTTGCTTTTAGAGAAAGAAAAAAGAAAAGAAGAAATCTGGTAGGGTGAGCAAAAGTTTTCCATTTTTCTAAATGTTATAATCAAGAGCGTACAAAAAAAGTAAGAATAATTGATATAACCTGTATGCTAACTCTAGATAAGTCAAGGAACCTGGAGGTCCTTTGGTAGTTACGGGTGGTTTTGTTCTATTAGTGATAATAAAAGAAAGGTGCCAACCTCCTTATAACCTAGTGACTCCTTCATTACTATTAAAGAGGGAAAATCGATTACTGTTGCTACATCTGTTGTTACTTTGTGTGTGTGTCTGTGTGTGTGTATGTCTGTGTTTGTGAGGGAATGTGAGATTTGACATTTTAGTATTTAAGTCATGAATATGGCATCTGTTTCTCAGACACTAGATTAATTTCGTTAAGTATTTGAGAGACTTAGTAAAAGAAAAAAATTCCTGCATCTCACAAGCTTTAATTGTTTTGTGCTTGGTCAAGTATTCATCTTCTTCTTCATCAAGCTCTGATTCTTCCAGCAGTTCTTCAGATTCTGAAGATGAGGTAATGTTTGCCTGTAATGATTCATGAAATAATATCTCTGATATCTTTACTGACAAGTGGAAGAAACCCATTATGAAATATCTGTTAAAAATGTTTACTTCCAGTTTTTGATTAATCATCCATAACTGAGAGCGCTGTTGTGAATAAATAACTAGGTATTTAAATATTGGTAAATGTGTTTTTTAGATTCCTAAATTTGTCTTGTTCATTTAAAAATATTAGTAGAAGAAATGGATTTAAAAATCAAAAATTCTGTTTTAGCTAAGAATTACATGTGACTCATCACTTAACATTTTTTAATAAAACAAAGTGATGTAAGTTACATTTTAAATATTATTAAGTAAAACATATTTACACGCTGGTCCTTTCATCAAGTTTTGTTCATTGATTAAGTTTTGATGTTAATAAAATGCAACGATTATATTTTTGAAACAGAAAGCAAATATTTCTGAAATGTTTCATGTAGGATAAGAGACAAGGAAAAAGGAAAAAGAAAAAGAAGAGCCGTTCACATAAATCTTCTGAAAGTTCCATGTCAGAAACTGAATCAGACAGTAAGGTAAAATCATTTAAATGAGCAATATTTTGGATAGCAGACATTTAATTAGGTTCTTCTTTAAGTTCTTCCTGTCTTAAATTGCTCTCAGTTTAGAAATGTGATACTGTTTTTGTACTTTGATGCTCTGTGTCACTTAATTGATGTACTTAATAATATTGTACATAGGGCATTTAATTGTTCTCTAAGTACTTTGACATATAGGTCCCCACATCTCAGCATTTTTATGACAGCTTTATGATAAAGCATGGCAGACATTATTTTTCCCATCTACGTAAAAAATTTGTAGTGCAGATGAAAACATCTTGCTTAAATTCATACAGATCATATTAGAATTGGAAGTTGAATCTATCTTCTAATATCTGATCCAGTGTCCTTTTTACTGTACTGTACCTAAATCTGTTCTGTACTATCCAGAATTATCAGATGCAATTAACTCTCAAACATTAGTGGTCATAAGAAATACATGCAGGTTATAATAAAAATGTGGATTCCTGGGTCCTATCTCCAGAGTCTGATTTAGTGAGTCCGATTAGGATCAGAAGTCTACATTTTAAACCAATGGTCCCTAGGATTCTGATGCAGTGCTGTCCATGGGCCACAATTTGATGAGCACTGTCCTGGGGTCCCAGGAGAACAAAACAACTATTGATATATGGTTGTATGGCAGATATCTACTTGCCCTACTGAGACTTCTTTTGATAAAATGCCTGGCATATATAAAGTATTCAGTAGATGTTGGTTTTGTTTTTTAAAGCCGAAGAGCCAGTCTAATGATACTGATAGCTAACATTTATAGAATGCCTACTATAGATTGAGCCCAGTTCTAAGCACTTGACTTGTTAACTCAATCCTCTCAACACCCCTATGAAGTAGTTTTTTGTATATCCCACTTCATGGATAAGGAAGGCTCAGAGAGTTTAACAGCTAGCCCTGAGGGATTCAAAAGTAGAAATTCTTGCCTCCCCACTTTATAAGGAAGAGTAGGGAAATCAAATTGATGTCTGAGCATGGTGTGAATTAGAACTTCAGTGCATATGATCACTACAGGTAAAAATAGCAATAGCATAAAGTCTTATTTTAAAATAAACCCTGTGGTTATACAGATAACGTCCGTTGTTTTAGTTGTACAGAGATTTGATATACAGCCAGATAAATGAAGAAGTCTCATTCCCTCATAAGCACATATATACACAACCTGTATTTCTCCCGTATTTTCAGAATAAAATTCTGGAAGTAAACTTTTTTTCGGTCATAGAGTAAATCACTTTTTTGGTATTTTTCTTCCTTCTGTCATAATGCTGTATCTTTCACATTTAAAATTGATATATATATATTTTATTTGTTTAGGATAGTTTAAAAAAGAAGAAGAAGTCAAAGGATGCAACTGAGAAAGAAAAGGTAATTTATACTTTACAGTGCCTTAAGATAACTTCTTTTACTTCAAGAATTGCTTCAAAAAATTAACATTAAAGCATTCCCCTTTTTACCTTAAAAGATTTCTTTTGCTTATTGAGTTCATTTTTGAAGGTAAAAGATCAGAAGAAGCTTCCTGCAGAGAATTTGAGTTTGTATAGATAAATGTATTATCTCAGTTTAAAATTCAAAATAATGAAGATTCTAAACATTTCCTGTTTCCTCAAGTCATTTTAAAGAAGGTCCTTTTAATGAAAGAACATGGACTTCTGTTTCAAATTGAGTGTACCATAGCTAAATTTGAAAACTTTTTTCTACTCTAAGTAGATGTTTTATCTTCATTTATAGCTTATCTATACCTAATGCTTAATTTATCCCTACCTAAGTTTCTGGTTTATATTTTTAAATCTTTCTTATTATTAAAAATAAAAGCCTAAAGAAAGCAACTACTAATAAAAGGAAAATAAAGACCAGTGTCACTGTATTTTATTCAGTCTTTGTATATCATTTCTTAAAAATTGAGGTGAAATTCACATAATATGCTATTAACCATCTTTAAATTACAGTTTGGTAGTATTTAGTGTATGTACAGTGTTGGGCATTGATCACCTCTCTAGTTTCAAAACTTTTTCATCTGGCTTCCCTGGTGGCGCAGTGGTTGAGAGTCCGCCTGCCGATGCAGGGGACGCGGGTTCGTGCCCTGGTCTGGGAAGATCCCACATGCTGCGGAGCGGCTAGGCCGTGAGCCATGGCCGCTGAGCCTGCACGTCCCGAGCCTGTGCTCCGCAACAGGAGAGGCCACAACAGTGAGAGACCCGCGTACTGCAAAAAAAAAAAAAAAAAAACTTTTTCATCATTCCATTAAAAACAACCCATAGTCACTAAGTAACCAGTTTCCTTCTCCCCACCCACCCCCAATCCCGTGATAGCCTCTAATCTGCTTTATGTCTATGGATTTGTGTATTCTCGATATATCATATAAAGGCAGTCATACTATATGTGACCTTTTGTGACTGGCTTCTTTCACTTAGTATAATGTTTTCGAGGTTCATTCACATTGTAGCATGTATCAGTACTTCATTCCTTTTTATGAATGCATATAATATTCCATTGTATGTATATAGCACAATTTGTTTATCCATTCATTCATTGAGGGACATTTGAGTTGTTTGTACCTTTTGGCTAGTGTGAATAATGCTGCTTTAAATATGCATGTTTCTGTATGGACGTATATTTTCATTTCTCTGGGGTATATACCTAGACATGTTTTGGTTTTTTTTTAATCAGTTTGCAAATAAAAATGCATTAACACTAAAAAAAGAAACCATATTGACAGAGTTGGTTTAATTAATTCCAAGGATTCAAGGATAAGAAATTTATTAATATAACTTGCCATATTAACTGGTCAAAGGAAAGAAACCGTGTGATTATTTTAATAGTTGCCAATAGGGTGTGATATAATTTCAACAGAACTTCCTGATTTTTCAAAACCACTATAAAATAAGAATAATTGGTTACTTTCATGTTTTAAAAAAAATTGTAAAACTAAAAACTGGCAATTTGCAAACATGAAATACTAAAACAACTGCACTGTGATTTTTGAAGTACTTCAAGATATACAAAGTATAGAGTAATATACACATATATAAAAAATCACCCATATGTATACCAACTAGAATTAACAGATGGTTTAAATTTTGTCATATTTGCTTCAGGTCTTGTTTTATGGGAAAAGAAGAAGGCCCAGGCACTTTCTCCTTCCTTAGAGACAGCTGTTTCTGAAATTACTGTGCCTCCTTCCCATCCACATTTATACACTTTTATTAACATAAGTATGTGTTCAGAAATAACTTAGAGTATTTTCAGAAGGGTGTCACCATGTTTCCTCTGAAGCTTGTTTTTTTCTCTCAGAATTACTGTTGACATTTATCCTTGTTGATACTCTCAAGTTTGTTTCTTTGGCTTATAATATTCCATTATTTTAACTCACCACAACTTGTATCTCCATTCTCCTGTTTGTGGACATATAGGTTATTTTCATTCTTCAGTAATGCAAACAGTGCTGCAATGGCTATTTGTTATCCATTTCTCCTTTTCCTTAAGTTGTCATTAATTTTCTGAGGTATACCTGGGAGTATAACTTCTAGGTCCTAGGATATACATACGTTTTACTTGTCTACATTTTGCTTACCAAAGTGCTTGTTATTAATTTACATTCCTACTAGTAATGTATGACAGTACCCTTGTTCCTCATACATACTTGTCACGCTGTGAGACCTCCCTTTTTGCCAGTTCAGTGTGTAGAGATGTTTGAGCCCCTTTATTTGTTTATTAGCCATTCAGATTTCATTTTCTGTGAATTGCCTATTTGTGGTCTTTGCCCATTTTTCTGTTTGATTGTTATTAATCTTTCTGATTCATAAGAGTTATATACTTTGGATGCTAATCTTTCAGACAGGTAGTTAACATCTTTTGGTCTATGGCTTCTGTTAATCCTGTTCAGGGTGTCTGTTATAATCTTACATGGTTTTAATTTTCAGTTATATGTATCAGTCATTAGTTTTAGCTCCATTTTTATTTTAAATTGTTCCGAAAGTGCTAGGCAATGGAATACCTAATTAGAAAATATAGTGGAAGAAAGTATTTCATTTATGATGGTAACAAAAAACATATAGGAAAATCTTAAAGAAGTGAGCAGGACTTATTTGAAGAAAACTATACAGATCTATTCAGAAACGCGAAAATTTAATAAATGTTCCTGGGTATGACTTGCTCTGCTAAAAGTTAAAACATTTTTCATATGCTTTGATGAAAAAATGTGGTATGATCCAGGAATAGAAAAACAATGGAACAGTGTAGAGTCCAGGTAAAAATTTGTTAAGTATTTGTGGAATTTAATATATGATAGAGGTGGCATTTCTTGGACCAAAATGACTAGCCATTTGGAAAATATACAGTTGAGCACTCCTTAAGGCCAAATATATTCCAGATAAGTGAAAATTCTAAATGTATGAAAATGCAATTAGAGAAAGACATGGGTGAGTATAACATTGGTATGGGAAAGGGCTTTACCTCAAATCTCATGAACTTCTGACCACATAATTCAAATGCTGAATGGGAAAAAAGACATATAGGTTATAAAAAATAAGCTGTGAACGAAGTTTAAATATAATGAACAGACTAAGAAACACTACTAGGAATACATAAGGCAAAAACTTGATCTTCAGTAATTAAGGGAAAGAGAATACCTCACATACACATAAAAATAGGTAAAATACATGTTGAGGCAATTTTTAAAGAAAATATGAACTATATTCTAATAATCTGAGATTGATATGGCTGATAAAAGAATCTGACGAAGAGGCTTTTTGGTGAAGTGTGGTTCATAAATGAATGAAATAAGAAACAATTTTGAGGGTTATGGGAGAGTGAGAAAATCATTTGGATGAAGGCTGCTTTGGTCTTTGATTTAGTCATTATTGTTAAAGATTTTGCCCTCACGTACCCTTTACTATATTTCAACTTTGTTTTTAATAGCGAGGAACTCATATGCCTGCCCTCCAGAAGGAAATGGGTTAAGTAAATTGTGGTATCTGCTTTCAGTGGTATATACTTTCAGTGAATGTCAAAGGCAGCCAAAAATGATGGTGTAGTTGGCATGGAAAGATACTGTTGGGTGAGAAGACTGGGTTCCAAACAAGTATTTATGTAAAATTGTATATACACAGAGATGTTTCCCAAAATCCCTGTAGTGGGATCTTGGTGAATTTTCTTAAAATGAACATTTATAATTTCTACCAAAATAATAAAGCTGTTTGCAGAAACAAATCACCTGTAATCTACCACACATATCATCACTGTTAATTTCTTTTCTTGTTTGTTTGTATCTTCAAAATTGGGTTCATGCTATGTAAAAGTTTTAGGTCATTTTTTTCTGTGTAAGATTAACTGGTGAGCATTTTTTCCTTTGTGCGGTTTTGTTTTTGTTGTTATGAACTACTTCATACGTACTGATGAAGCATATAGAAAAAATAAAATGACAACCAGCATATTCACTATGCAGCTTTAATAAATCTTAACATTCTGTCATATTTGTTTCAGAATGTTTTATTTTTTTTTGGTACTTTATTTTTTAATTTATTTTATTTTATTTTTTGGCTGCGTTGGGTCTTCATTGCTGCACGTGGGCTTTTCTCTTGTTGCGGCGAGCGGGGGCTACTCTTCGTTGTGTTGGGCAGGCTTCTCATTGTGGTGGCTTCTCTTGTTGGGAACACAGACTCTAGGTGCACGGGCTTCAGTAGTTGTGGCACACGGGCTCAGTAGCTGTGGCTTGCGGCTCTAGAGTGCAGGCTCAGTAGCTGTGCCACAGTAGCTGTGGCACATTAGTTGCTCCGCAGCATGTAGGATCTTCCCAGACCAGGGATCGAACCTGTGTCCCCTGCATTGGCAGGCAGATCCTCAACCACTGCACCACCAGGGAAGTTCCCAGAATGTTTTATTTCTTTAAAAATGTTTTATTTCTTAAAATACGTACTTAAGCCCCTAAGTACTCCTCCCCAGAATTATACATTTTCTCATCATTAAATACTTAGAGATGAAGTTTTGTTTTGTTTTTTAATGTGAATTTAACACTTTAAATGCGCTAAGGGAACTACGGTGCAGAAACCTTTTTAGGCCATCACAAATAATTACCTGTTGATTTTCTTTTCTGTAACACTAGGCCTGTCTGATCCAACCCAGGCTAGAAACAAAAAGAATTAAACTGCAAAGGACCCAATTCTTATACCATATGTTTTCCTTAACTTTTTAAAACTTCATCATGTATAATTAAAGAAAATAAGGAGGATATTACATCTAAATGGATGTATAGGTATTTCTTTTCAAGTTATTTAATAAAAGCATTGCTTTATTGGAATTAGAAACTGATTGCTGATAATTGTCACCAATTTTAGACGTTAATAAAATGAAAATGGATAATTTTTGTGATAATTGGGAAAATTCTTAAATAGAACTTAAAAACTTAAAATTCGTGTGGCATTGTATTATATCTCAGTCGGCATACATATATTTATTTTTCATAGGACATTAAAGGACTCAGCAAAAAAAGAAAGATGTATCCTGAAGATAAACCTTTATCATCTGAGTCCCTGTCAGAATCAGATTATACTGAGGAGGTAAGTCTATGATCAAATCCATTTTCTTTACTTAAAAATATTTAGTTACTTGATTTAATAAATACGAATTAGTAAAAAAAAATTTTCATAAGATATTTGATTTACTCACTTTTCTAATATGTAAAAGAGACGCCGTTTCAGAATAAGTTTTGTATTTTTACACAAGATAGTAATATGGCTTTTATTTTGAGAATCACATTCCCAGATACCTTTCCAATCTGAGATCTTTTATTTTTACTCTTCTAATGTTTTCTTTTTACTACCATTTTGATGGCATGAAAGATACTGTATAGCATGTACCATATTAAAACCCAAGCATTCCCTTGTTTTTGTTTGGTGCTACTCTTTTTTTTTTTTTTTTTTTTTTTGCGGTACGCGAGCTTCTCACTGTTGTGGCCTCTCCCGTTGCGGAGCACAGGCTCCAGACGCTCAGGCTCAGCGGCCGTGGCTCACGGGCCCAGCCTCTCCGCGGCATGTGGGATCTTCCTGGACCGGGGCACGAACCCGCGTCCCCTGCATTGGCAGGCGGACTCTCAACCACTGCGCCACCAGGGAAGCCCCGGCACTACTCTTTAGGGAGTAGAAAGGTGATATGGTGGAACAGAAATGTTGACATGACTTCAGTTTTCCTATCCATAAAATGAGGGAGTAGAATTAGGTAATCTGTACAGTTCTTTTCAGCTCTAATATCCCTGTCTTAGGTTTTGTATTCTCTTGGAATTAGAGTCCATTCTTAGTTAATTTTAGGTTTATAAGTTATCTTTGAAGTATTTCTCTGCTTGGACTTTATTTCCTCATTTGTAAAATAGGACCTCTTGTCCCCATGTGTAGCAATATTTTGTAATACTCCTTTAATGAAGTTTGTAGCTAATATAGGCTACCTGTACACATTTTTATATTAGTGTCCCCTAAAGAAATAAAAATGAATACAAGAGAATAATTTTATAAAATTATATTTCTATGCATAAGTACTTGCGCCTAATAACACTAGAAGACATAAAATATTAAGCTGTGACAAAATTCAGGCTGTAGCAGGTATGTTGACCTATGCCCTTCAAAAGCCGTACAATAGCATTGTCGCCAATGACATTTTCCAAAATGGTGGACAATGCCCAGTAAAGCTCTGAATGAAACAAAATACAGTCTTCCCTCTATTTATATGACATAGCTATTCTGGGACATCCACTGTACGGTCATCCTTCGATATCTGCAGGGAATTTGTTCCAGGACCCCTGTGGATACCAAAGTTCACAGGTGCTCAAGTCTCTTACATAAAATGGCGTAGTATTTGCATCTAACCCATGCACATCCTCCCATACGCTTTAAATTATCTCTAGAGTACATCTAATACCGAATACAATGTAAATGCTATATAAATAGTTGCTGGCATGTGACAGAGTCAAGTTTTGCTTTTTGAAACTTTCTGCAATTTTTTTTTCCCCAAATATTTTTGACCCATGGTTGGTTGAATCCATGGGTGCTGAACACACGGATACGGAGGGCCGACTGTATCTTAAAACCCAGTACAAAATACTTTGTGTTCATATTGTAATAAACTTAGATTTTATATTATAATTGGGCCCATTATATGAATGTCAAGCAGGCTATTCTAAAGTTATGTCCAGGCTCCCTGGATATCACCTGATGGCACTCCCTGTCTTGGCCCCACCCCCTCAGTCACTGAGATGACAAGAATAACCACCAGACACAAGGATTGCGTTCTCCAAGTTCTTTCAGGAGAGAGCTACCGCTTCTATTGAAAGTTAATAGTCTTTAATGCTTCTGTGTTCTATTCCTTCAGTCTATTTTAGTTTATTTGTGCTATTCTTAGTTACATTTTCATGTACTTGACATACAGTAACCTAGCAGATAAACCAGACAATTCAATATTTCAGCAATTTTTGTGCTTTATTATTGTATTAATTATGTTTGTCTTAATATAAAATATGTTACATTTGGATTTAACATTAATACACATCAGCTTTAGCAACTTTGAATTTAACATAAATCCAGTGTATCACACTTTAAAATATTGAAATAACATATTAATGGGGTAATAATTGTTACTTGAAAAGATTTTTATCAGTTCATTGATACTGAGTACACTATATATATAAAACCACCATTCGTTAAACACCATAGGTAAGAGAAACACCTACTGTATTCCAGGCATTCCCCCTTGAGGGTGGATATTACCTATATTTTACAAAGACGATGAAACTGAGGGTAATACATAGCAGAGGTAGGGTTCAGAGTTTGGTCTGTTTTATTGCAGAGCCCATGTATTTTATCTGCTGTACCTCACTGCTCTTTTTAGGTGGTGAAAGAAAATCTAAGAGAAGCCCTCTAGAGATTTAATTTTCTTTCCTTTAAATGTTTTTCGTTGAATCCTCATTGTGATATAATAGAGGTTTGAGGTACAATAATGCATTTAAAATGTTTTTTGATTGTCAAAAAAAGGTTTTTTACATAGAGGTATATTAGTGAATGAAAAAAAATGCCTTGGAGATTACATATTTATCTTCTGTTCTCCACAAAAATTTTAATTTTGTAGATACGAGCAAAAAAGAAGAAAAGCAGTGAAGAACGAGAAAAAACAACAGCAAGTATCACTTATGTTTTTACATGACAACAGTATAGCTGTTTTTAATATAAAATTAGTCATTGTAAAGCATGATTACACTTACTAGAACTAAATAAATATTTATTGGGAAAGGTGTGGTGTTCAGCAGCTTCACTTAATGGGTTGGAGAAAATTAAATTGGCTCAGAAGAAAGGAAGCATATCCTGATAGCAAACATCTCTGTTTCATTTTCAGTATTTTACTGTTAGAAATGTAAGCTTAAACTATTGTTTGACTTTCTTAAGCTGTAACAGGAAGTATGAGAGTAAAGTATGGTGATTCCCTCCATCTTCGATAGTAGATACTCCCAGATCTGCCAAACCTGGTAATAATAGAAAAAGGCTCATGAAGCACACGCTGCAATGAAAAATAAGAGGAATGTTACAACATAAATGATTCACTAATAAAGATGATTCTTTCAATCATTTCTAAAGCCAGCTCTGCTATCATGCAGGTTGAGAAGTAGAAAGAGGAGAATAGGAAAGTGGAAGTGGTATCCAATGAGAAGCAGACCAACCTAGAGAACGTCTGTAGCAAATTATCAAGGAGAAATGCAGATCATATCAGCAAAGTAATTTAGGAGCACCCACATAAGTGTGGGCTATGGCCTTTGAAGGCATTTTCTTAGGGAGGAGTAAAAGAAAAATGAGAACAGCATCATTTGTAGGTTTGAGAGTAACTGCCCCTTCCCAGAATGTCCCTGACTCTTAAAACGAGGGTCCTTCTCTGAGAAGGTTCACCTGATAATGTGTGATTTGGAAATAACATTTTATATGCTTCAAGACCAAGGAGACATTTAAGAGACATTTTTCCTGAGTGGGAAAATAACTTGGGTGAAGACTGCATCTTTGGTTCAGATTATTAAGACATAAAGTTAATTTTGGATAATTCTAATTTATATTTGCATACTTTATTGTTTCATGCATTCAGCTAGCATGTATTTATTAAGCTTCTCTATGCAGGCACTGTTCTGTCTTGGTAGAGCTGTTATAATGGAGTACGAGATAGATAAGAGTGTGACAAATGAGAGGCTGACTCAGGGAGAGAAAGCCTCTTTGAGGACGTAAAATTAAGCTGAAATCTGATTTACAAAAAAGAGACAACCATTAGAAGATGAAAGATAGAACATCCTAGACAGAGAGAAGAGCTCAGGACCTATGGTGGGAGTGAGCTTGATATGTTTGAAGCAGTGAAAAAAGGTAGGCTTGGCTTACACGTAGTAGTAGATAAAGAGGATGGCATATAATGAGGTTGGGAAGTAAGCAGAGGCCATCTCACAGAGCACACTATTTAGGTTTTAATCAAAGCAAACAGGTAACCTAAATCAACTTTACATTTTAAAAATATTTTGGCAGAAGTGATGACTGGACCTAAATGAGGAATGCTGTTGTTTGTATTACAGTGGTAGTGATGGAGATGGACTGGCATGATGGATTTGAGATATGTTTTGGCCTTAGGTGGTAGGACTTGCTTGGTGCTTCAGGGGTGGAGAGTGGAGTTAAAGAGTCGAGTCAAAGATAGTTTAGATTGTTTGGCTTAAACAATATGATGAATTAGTGGTGCCATGCACTAAGATGGTTGAGAAAGGATTTGGAGGGAAAAATTAAGCATTTTTAATAACTAGCATGGTAGAGCTAGTAATAAGGCACTTGCAGTCTTGAGTTTAGAGCATAGGACTGGATATAAAGATTTGGTCTGTTAAGTGGTATTTAAAGCATGTTACTGGGAGAGCATTTGGAAAAGAAGGGAAGGAAGCCCACAAAGGTTGAGCAGAGGAAGAAGAACCAGCAAACAAGGTCTTTGTGATAGAAGGAAAGCAGCAGAGTGAGGTGTCATGGAAGCCAAGAAGAAAAGTGTTTTAAGAACAGAGTGGCCAACTATCCTTTTGTGAAAAAGTAACCTATACCCAAAACTTATTTTTAAAAGCCCAGATATAAGATTTTGGACTCTCTAAAAGTCCCTGCATACCTGGGCTCCTAATGAAAAGAACAGTGAAAGTTTGTTAGTGTCACAAAGTGATAGAGGCCTTAGGGAAGGCGGAGGGATGGAAGTTCTAATAGATAAGGAGATGGAGAGGAAGTTTTATTTTTGCCACCCTTAAACTAAGGCTCTTGCCTTTTCTTTTTACTTCTGAATATCAACAACTAGTATATTATGTGATGCTACATTTCCACATATCTGTTTCTAAAAGTTCTGCCTTCTCTTTTACATCAGAAAGTCAAGAGAGTCAGGGTTCAGCAGAATTCTAGCTTCCTTTGTCTAGTCACAGTATGACTACTTTTACTAGGCCTCAGTGGTGTTTTCCTCTAAAAACCAAGCGTCCATTTTTCTAAGCTAAATATACTTTTCAACTGTACGTCAGTATTTTGTACCAGATAGTTGTTAACTTAATAATTAAAGTAGCGCTACCAGTCTAAGCAGTACCTAATACCTGTTCCTATTTACTTAAAAGTAGCAGGTTTAATGTATTCTCTAAAAGTTATCATTTTACAAACAATTGTGTTTTGCTGTGGTATGACGATTCCTTTGCAGTAACTAAAATGATTTCACCTTTAAAAATTAGATAACATGAAGTATAACAGTTGATACCATAATCCAGTTGAATTTATTTTCTACAGGAAATCTTGTTAGAAGCTACATTAATGTGCTACTGACTAGAGTTTTCCTCATCTTTTGAAAATTGACAAGCACTCTCTTAGTCCTCATACAATATTATTGAGACTTTTCGAGAAATGTTTTCAGTAGCTTACTTGTTTGTGTGGATTGTTAGAAATAACTATACATAGTAGATTAGAAGTACCACGGTGAAGTTGTTGTTTTTAATTTGCAGATTTTCATGTAGCTGTGTCTAACATGGAACTATCTTTTCAGGAAAAAACAAAAAAGAAAAAGAAGCATAAGAAACACAGTAAGAAGAAGAAAAAGAAGGCTGCTAGTTCAAGTCCTGACTCACCATAACATTAAGAAGAATCAGGATTCACTTATAAAGAAAGTGCAATGTCTAAGGAAATATCAACTGTGAACATTATGACATATTTACTAAAATGCATGAATTTTCTTGTTTTTAGAATTATTCCTGGACTATCAGTAGCCACTCAGATGCCGCTGTGTGAAAGGGCCATAATTGTTGCCTGCTGCTTGAACATCTGTTTTTTTCTCATCCAGTGCTTTATAACTGGGAGATAACACACCGCAGTCATACTAGTGGTTAAGATATTTGGGAATAAAGTTAATATTTTTGACTAGAAGTATCTAATGATAAATCAACAGAAACTGAATCTGGATACATCATTAAGATGTAATCAGACATGACCAGATGACTCTAGTTAACATTTTTGAAGTAGGGATTACGTTGACGTTTCAAAATCCTTACTCTGTAGATAAGCGTATTTTAATTTTTTCCCCTTGTATACTTTTGTTTACCTGGGGAAGGAGCTTTTAGGGGTGGGGGTGGGGTTTGATATCACTTCAGCTAGCAGAATAGCGTGCCTTTATCCTCACACATCTTATTTTTGTGGACACAGTAGCCATGCTTCATGGGGAGGTCAGGGCCGGGTATGGCAGTCTTGCCCTTTACTGAGCTTAGTGACATCGTTGGACTCTGTCATATGCTACTTTGAGTGAACCAGAGAAATAGCCTTTTGCAGCATGAGAATGCCCCAAAAGCTCTGGGATTTACCTCCACTTCAATAATACTGAATGTTTTTTAGCATTAGAATGTGTTATAACATTTGAACTAATTTTGACTACACTTTGGCTTTGAAAAGGAATCATTTCAAATGACACTGGTACTTTTTGAACTTGATAGCTAAAGATTCTAAAATGCATGTTTTATACTGTTAGGTTTTAACCAGTCAGGAAAATTTTATGTAATCAGTGATAGTTCCTTTATTTTTTGTATGAGTTTTGTTTAGGCTGTAATGTTTAGCTTTTTATTAACTCCTTATTCTTGCTATTCTAAATTCCTTACTGTGTTTAACAGCATACTTGCCAAGATATTTAGCATGTAAAAAGCAGGTTTTTGATTTTTTTTTTTTTTTTTAACAGCTTCATATTGAAGCTGAGACTTAACCATAAATAAGTTGAGTGACAGGCCTGGTATGCTGTGTCTTGTTACACAAAACTATTGCCAGAATCTTAGTAAATATAACGTTTTAAAGGTTTGTCTTTGTATATTCACAATGGATTATGACAAGTTAAATTTAAGTGAGAATTACATATTTGCTTTTCCTGTGTCATATTTTACTAAGATTTTGTGCCTCATGTCTCCTGCTGAATTGTTTACTAGTAATGTTAAAAAGAATTGATAAATCATTTTCACTTTACATTTTTATATAATCAGGTAACATGAAATATAATTTGATGTACAATTTTGCCTGTTACAGAGGGTGTGCTAATTATAGTGGTATATGCACAAAACATTTTGGCATGACAAGCTGAATAAATAGCTATTTTACTTAAAAATAGCTGTGTTCTTATCAGCTCCCTTTGAGTCTCAAGTTATAAAGATTAAGGAACACTACTAGGTGTTAAGTGCTAGGTGGATAAGTCATGTCCCCAAGTTTTTAGCCATAAAATATAATACATTTCTTGGTAAATTTTCCTAAATTTTACGCTTAAAGCTTCATAATCTTTCCTAATAAAAGAAATCTATAAGCTCTTGAGTACACAGCAAGTTTGGGAGACATTTTTTATCCAAAAAGAAGTTCCTCAGAATTGTTCGTGAAAATGCTAAAAGATAAGGTTATCAGGTTATCTGTTAATCAGTTTGGCCATGACATAAAAGTGTACCTTTGCAGACTGGTCCAGTATATGATGATTATGTCCCACTAGAAGCAGCAGTTCATTTTATTAAACTGGAAAAGAAGGTGATTTAGCAAAAATTGTATTCTTTCCAGGTTGTGTTGACTGCCTGGGAAACACCTTTTTCATTATTCTTCTTGTGGTAGCCTTAACAGTTTTCTAATAAGGTATACAAAGAAAATTTGACCAGGTGATATTATGTGCAAGTTAATAACATCTCTTTCTCCACCAAACCACCCTTTTACTTGAATAATTATATACTAATTTTATAAACACAAAGCATGTTATTTGGATAATGATGCCAGGGTAACTGCAACAAAATTGGTGAATGTCTGAGTAGGAAAATTGAATTTATACCTGGTGCTGTCTTTTTCTGGTGGTTTTGGATTCCTTGGGTTGCCCTTAGTATGTTTAGGTGTTTTAAATACCCTAAGAGTGTCTTGAATTTATTTTATCCAGAGTATAGATTCGTATTCCTCCAGTCAAGATGTGTTAAAAGCCTATTGCCTAATTTTCTTTAATTTTACAGAGAACAATAGACTAGCCACTAAGAACAGTTATTAAAAATTGTCAGTTTTCAACTTAAAATCTATGAACGTTTGGTATTTCCTTAAACGTTTGGGGAAACTTTTTTTTTCCCCCAGTTGTATTTGCCTTATTTTAAAATTTGTTTTTATGTGTTATTTAAAATTTAGTAAGAATACAGTGTCCTAAATTCTAAAAATCATTTTCGTACCTTTTTTTTGCCTTGCCACAGTGAAGGCCAGCAGACATACACAAGAAGATGTTTGTTCTTTATACCAGGATTTGACAATGGACATGAGAACAGTTGCCATCTTGCCCAGCTTTGGCATAATCATACCATGTTTTCCTAACCAGTCAGTCAGATAAGTTGGAGGGGTAAACGTGAGGGGTTTTACATTTCTCTAGAAGCTCCCAGATTGAGGCCTTTGTTTGCTTATTATGAGAAGGTGCTTGGTTAGAGTTTTCAAAGGAGGTTATAACCTTTGAAGGAGCTCTTCGTAGCCTGAGAAGTTATTTTATTTCTACTTAAAGAATCAGGTCTTTATAGTCTTACTTAGTTATTATGTGTTCATCCGTAAACATTTTCAACTCTAGAATTTGTGCTCAAGAAGTATAAGTGGCAATAATATCAAATACCACTTTAAATGGTGTTTAGCCCCAAAGAAGAGATAAATGTTGGAATTGCTGTAATATTTCAGATCACATCATTAATGAAATCACTGGATTTATACTGAGTGGTAACAATCACTGTTGCATATTTTTCCAATTACTTGAGAACCTTCTGTGTTTGGTTGCTGGAATGTTGCCATGGTCACGTTCTGTGCTGGGTATGGAGTGGTGCACTGTGGAGTCAGTGGCAACCCAGGACACCCAGGCTTGGAATTAGGCTATCAGAGAAGTCTGCATTGTGTTGAAGCCACACTTGACATGGACCAGAAGGTTCTGAAGAAACTAGTGGAATCCATCAGTAATACTGTCAAGAGCTGTAAGTACTGACCAAATATCCAGCACTGCCTGAACATATTCAATCAAATAGAAACGTTGGTAGACATACTAGTTGGACCTTAACAAGTGCTTTGTAACCCCCCAGAAGTAGAGTTGCTCTATTTTCTATCTAGTATTTTGGCCATTTAAAAAAAATAGTTAGCAAGTGAATGATTATCCCTGCACTTACTCTGAAAATATTTTAATCATCAGATGTCCTAAAATATACTGCATACATGGGAAGACTAGCATGAGAATTTACATGACATCATAAATGCTAAAGGATTATCAGCCAACCAAGTACTGATTTTATTAATGGTCTGAAATTTAACCAGAGATTCCAAAGTATAAAGGTGTACTTTGGCAACTTCCCCGAGTTCTCTGGCACAAAAGCCATAGAGGCAGATAATTGCTGTACTTCACAGTGTTGATAGAGATACATAAGATAGTTCAGATGTTGAAGAAAGATGGTGCTTTTGCACATGGCAAGTGTTTATTAAAGCTAAGCTAATTTAACAGATTTTTTTAGGAATCCTTGCCCTTCCAGACCTTAAAAAGTAATCCTGTGAATATTTGTTTCTCAAGCCCGGCCACAAGCAATCCTGACTGATAATTCTAAGAATTTGTTTTTATACTTTAAGGAAATTACTTTTATTTCAGCCGGCTTTACAGTAAGCCTCATTATTGGGTGCTTCCATTTTCCATTGTGTGACCTTGGCAGGATAGTCACCACCTTGTCTGAGAATCTCATTGTGGACATAATTCAGTTTTTTCTTTTCTCAGTTGGATTTTAAATGATCTAAGCTCCTCAAGCACTTCTGGGCCCTGTTTTCCCATCGTGCTGTTATACTACCCTTTAAAATCCATCTGGCAGATTTAGCCAATATTGAATATAGTATGAAATGCCTGTTGTCATGTGCTACTTTCTTAACAGCCTAGTTTTATAACATTCAAAAGGAAATTTTGCATGCTTTAAAAATCTGACTCCTCTCCCCATCCTAATGAAATTATTTTTAGCAGTGTCTGCTACCCATATGTGTGTTTAATACCGTTATTTGTTATTTGAAAGCAGTTTCTGAAATAGTCTGTAGATATGAGTATGTAATACTTGATGAGACCCATATCCCTTATAGTCTTCTACAAAGAAGATAACTTATAGCTATTTGAAAAAAGGAATAAGTTGCATTCCTTTCTTTTTCCAAAGTTTTTGACACTTAACTGATTTTTAAGTTATTGTTGAAAGTTCAGGCCCTAAATACTGAAACATAGCTATTGACCAGTATAGCCAGATTACTAGATTTCTAACAGCTGATGTTTATTGAGCTCTTCATTGGCAAGACAGTGCAAAATGGTTTATGTTCATCATCTTTATTCTCAGAACAAACCCAGTGAGGTAGGGGATGTTATCCATGTTTTCAGGTGAGGAAACCTCATCTTAGATTGTTTGTGTAAAGCTAACAGTGGACTTTTCTTGTTGAGGCCAGGCTAGTCTGATGCAGAGTCTGCACTCTGTTTATTTTTCAAATTAATCCTACTGATCAGCATTATAGTCCCTCATGGTCTTTCTGTACAGTGTTTTCCCATAGTAAGGGGACTATTAAAATTTGTTCAAATCAGTTTAGTTCTTGAGTCCTTCTAGTTGAGACCAGGATAGACACTGGTCCTCTCATGACTAGAATTTGGTTATTAATGGGTAGGAGAGGGAAGGACTAGAAAGCTAGTGCTGCCTTGACCTTCTCAAGAAGGGACTGTCTTTATTTCTCTTGGTGTACAAAGTTCTAATAATTGCTCTATGTGGCAGAAAGTTGAAGTGATTTTTCCTGGGCTTTGCTTTAGAGCTTCTTGTTAGTCCCTCATGTGCCACATGGCCTCTTTCAGTCGAAGCCACTACCATTGCATACTCTCCTCTCAGATCCTCAGCCGGTTTATCCTCAGTCCAGTAGCTACATTTGACTATTCAAATGTAAATTAAAATTAGGTAGAACTTAAAATCCAGTTTTGGTCACACAAACCATTTTTCAGGGCTTAGCAGCCACATGTGGGTTGTGGCTACCAAATTGGACAGCACAGACAGAATATTTCCATCATCTCGGAAAGTTCTGTTAGACAATGCTGCTCTGGAGTCATGCAAATAAATCTATTTCCTTTTCCAAATAATAGCCCTAATCTGGTGGGAGAGGCAGATAATTACCTCAGGATATATAGTACATGGCTTCATGGTGTGTGTAACCTATGTGTTCTCATAGGGCCCCATGCTTAGTTTAATGCTCTGCTAACACTGACTTAAAATTAATTTTTTAAATAAGAGGCCTGCATTTTCATTTTGCATTGGGCCCACAAATTCTGTAGTTGACACTGGCCACGTACCTCTTATTTGTAGTATGGTAGGAGTATTTCCACCATCAGAATCACCTAAAGGTTTATACTGAAGGTGTAGATCCCGGAGTACCACCCTTAGTATAGTACAAAAAAATCTCTGGAAGTGGGGCCAGGCGTCCAGATTGTTAGCTCTGTGTGTTCTTAGACACTGAAGTGTGAGGGTCCTGATCAGAATTGTCTTTTCCACTTGAAACTTCAGTTCTGTCAGCCAAATGTCAGTCCCGGTTTGATTGATGGTGAGTTGGGAATTGACCCAGTCTTTTTCACACAGATTGTCATTTTTATACTTAGGTACATTAATGAACTTTTTTAAAGATAAGCGAAGAACTTTAAAATTATTCCTAGTAATTTCATGTGGTTTGATTCAACTGCTCATTTTGGCATCTCAAGGTTACTCTGGAGCTTGACTCTCATCCAGCGTATTCCTTAACTTCTCCAGTTTACAAGTGATTGCTTATCATTTATTTAGCAAACATGTATGAGAGCCTTCCACTGTACTAGGCACTGCTGGTTACTGAATAGATATTAACATAAGAATAAGATTTTGCTAAAATCCCAAGTATTATGTGAACTGCATTTCTCTGATCCATTCTTATCAAGCAGAGGAAATAGTTAAATGTAGTATGATTTGACCTTGTGAATTCATGAGCCTGTCTTTTCTGAGCACTCATGAGTTTTTAATACAACTGATCATCTCCTTTAGGACTCAGCCCAGGAACACCTAAGGGCCCATTAGTCCAGCATTTGGCTTTTTCTGTATTTGTGAGACCTAACATGGGCCACGATGTGTGTGTACGTAGATATTTCCTAGCTATGTCTACTAAACAGGCTTAGAAATATTAGCACCCCAATAGTGATTAGCATACCCAGTGACTAGACCTTGGTTTCTAAATACCAAACTAATAAAAGAACCAGATTTCCTTGAAAAAATAGCTGAACAGAGCATAAAGGAAAAACCTACACTACTCCTGCTTTAACACTACTATCATACAGTTCTCCAACTGTGTGGGGGTTTCTCCCAGCCAACAGTTCTCTGTGACATTAGCTGGGTGTCCCTACAATTTAACTCAATTCTGACACTACCTGGAGAGTGTCAGATTCTACCAGTTAAGAGTTCAGTCCTACAAGACTGCTTCTCACCAGATGCCAATCACAAGTCCAGGTTGTTACCTGTGCTTCTGACCAACTGGCTATCAATCCGAGGTTCATACGACCCCCTCCTTGTGTTCAGTTAGTTTGCTGGAGCAGCTTACGGAACTCAGGAAAGCAGTTTACTCTCTAGATTACCAATTTATTGTAAAAGGGTATAATTGGGAATAGCCAGATGGAAGAGATGCATAGGGCAAGGTATGTGGTAAGGGGTGTAGTTTCCAGGCTCTCTCCAGGCACCTTTGTGTGGTCACCAACCCAGAAGCTCCCCGAACCCCATTCTTTGGGGATTTTTATGGAGGCTTTATCACATAGGCATGATAGATCATTAACTCAATTTCCAGCCCCCCTCTGGAGAAGGGGTGGGGGCAGGACTAAAAGTTCCAAGCTTTTGAACATAGCTTGGTTTTTCTGGTGACCAGCTCCCGTCCAGGACCAACCAGCAGTCACCTCATTAGAACAAAAGACATTGCTATCAACAAGGAAATGGCTAAGGGATTTAGGAGCTCTGTGCCAGGAACCAAGGGCCGAGACCTATTTTTTTTTCCCTGTTATCTCATGCAGGGATGATACAAGATGAGCCTGGCAAGTAGTGCCAGAAAGCAAGGCAGTGTTGCAAAAGCAAAAGGATGAGGGTATGTGAAAGAGGAGTCAACTTGAAAACTCCCAATGGCCAAAGCTGAAACAATTTGGGCAGCAAAATTAGTAGCACAGTATTGGTCTAAAATAAATACATGTGACTGCATACTGAAAGAATTGAATAAATAAATGGAAAAGAGACAAATCTTCCTTAGAATAAATTAATAGTATAAATACTTTCCTAAGAAGTGGAGCTTAATTCCCTTTACCTTGAGAGACTGGCTTCTAAAGACTAGATGATGGAAAGGGAAAGTAGTATCAATAGATTCAGTGGAGAAACCTGTAGACTCACTTAACCGAGTGATCGAGGTTATCAGCAGTGATAGGTCATGTTATTGATAATACCGTGTATCTCCTGATACATGACAAGAACAGCACTTGTATTATTCCCCAAAACACAGTCTAATGAGGAAAACGTTAGGCAAACCTAAATTGAACTTATGCAAAGTAAAAAATGTCAAGGTCATAAAAAGGATTAAGACTGAAAACTCACAGGTTGGTGGAGACATGACAACCAAATGGATCCTGGATAGGATCCTAGAACAAAAAAAAAGGACATTAGTGGAAAAACTGGTAAAATCTGTAATTTAGTTAATGATAATGTGCCAACATTAGTGTTTTAGTTTTTTTTGTTTTGTTTTTAATTTATTTATTTTATTTATTTTTGGCTGTGTTGGGTCTTCGTTGCTGCGCACGGGCTTTCTCTAGTTGCGGCAAGCGGGGGCTACTCTTCGTTGCAGTGTGCATGGGCTTCTCACTGCGGTGGCTTCTCTTGTTGCGGAGCACTGGCTCTGGGCACGCGGGCTTCAGTAGTTGTGGCAGGAGGGCTCAGTAGTTGCGGCTCACGGGCTCTAGAGCGCAGGCTCAGGAGCTGTGGTGCATGGGCTTAGTTGCTCCGCGGCATGTGGGATCTTCCCGGACCAGGGCTCGAGCCCATGTCCCCTGCATTGGCAGACGGATTCTTAACCACTGCGCCACCAGGGAAGCCCAGTGTTTTAGTTTTGACAAATGCACCATGGTTATGTTGTTAACATAAGATGTTAACAGGGAGAAACAGCGAAGAGCCCTACTATTGCATCTCTTACGTAAATTAAAATTATTCCAAGCTAAAAAGTTTAATAAATAACACGGGCCAATCTCTAACATATCAACACCATTCTCATTACCCACAGTTTCTCAAGTATCATTTACAGTGGTTCCTTGACCACATGGTTAAGGTCTTTAGATATAATGAAATGTGAGTTGTATGGATAAAACTCAGAAAAATTTACTAGCTTCTGCAGATTGTGTCTAAAATCCTTGATTGTTTTGTTTGATGACTTGTCGGTATTTAACCCAGAGCAGCTGCTGACTCTGAAACCTCGCTTTCTTCGGGGATCCATTTTCACAATGCTGTTGCACTCAGATGTTGATTCTCCATCAGAGTTGAGCAGGGCTAGTTTCAGGAAAGCATTAATATACTATGCACTCCATACAGCGTGTCCACACCTGAGGTTCTTTTTTCTTCATATTCCATAAAAGAAAAAAAACACTTTCCAAGTTTTTGTCCTCAGAGCACCCCCTTCTATGACCAAGTCTTGAAAAGTCACATTGCTTTATTTCCACCATACTCTTGGTTAAAATGGTCAAAAATCCTCCTAGTTTCAAGTGAAGAAGACACAAACCCCATCTTTCTAAAGGAGGGGTATCAAAAGTCTATCATAAGAAGAGCATATGAGATGGGATAGATTGTTAAAATCGTCTTTGGGAAAATACAACCTGTCACATCTGGATTCACCATTTGTAAGGTAGTTTCAAGAATCTACTGCCAAAGTGATCTTCCTTAAATGCAAATCTGATCCTGTTAACTTGCCAGCCAAAATTTTTCAGTAAGCCCCTCGTAAAGTCAAACAATTCTGCCACCTGGCCACACCAAACTTTGTGGCTCTCCGAACATGCCTCCCTGCCTTCAAGCTGCCTCCTCTAGCAAATGCTTACTCCTTTGATGGCTTTAGCTCAAGTGACACCTCTTCCTGGAGCCCCTTCTTAATCTCTTATCGCCTCCCCCCTGTTGATGATGCCTTTCTTTGGGTCACTACCAAACACCATCAAGCCTAGTGTTTGTGATACTTCATTGCACTTTTATCTCTTGACTAAAGTGTAATAACTTTGAGGGCAGGAACCATGGTGTATTCATTGCCTGGTTCATGGCAGGCCCTTAATAAATGCTTATTCGATGGATAAAAATTACCTTTATGTCAAATTTGGAGCTATGTGTGAAGCCTGCGAATCTAATTCAGTTCATAAAATAGTATTACTAGGTACCTTTGTAATCGCTTATTCTATAGATTTATCAACCATTACCCTAAGAGTCAAGTCATTCTCTGACCATATTAGAAACCCTAATGTAAACTGCATATTTGCTAGGGGTTCTCATTGGTTTCGGATGGGTAACTTGAAATCATCTCAAAGAAAAAAATCTAACAATATGTCTTTGCCCCCACCTCCCCCCGCCAAAAAAAAAAGGGAGGGAGGAAAAGGAAGAGAAAAAATAGTAATAATAACCAGCTTTCCCTCCTAACTCTTTTAGTTCTCTCAAATAATCTTGAATTCATAGAATCAGACTTTTAGAACCTGAAGGAATCTCAGAGATCATCTAGGATAATACCCAAATTTTATAGGTGAGGACTTGAGGCATAAACAAGCTGAATTGTCCTAAGTCAGCTATATAGGATAAGAAATGGAAGTGGAACCCAGATACTTAAGTCTAGCCAAGCCACGAAGCCTAATCCCTTTGTTTTCTGTCCTGACAGTGCATTAGAATCACTGTGTGCTGCTTAAGCAGCATCTCGGGCTCCCTACCTGCTTTCTGACTTCATTTCCACCTCCCTAGCCAAAGCCCTATCACTCCAAGCCTGACTTCTATGCTTCCAGTTTTCCCCTTCAATACAACTTCACCAGATGTGTTTCTTAAACCACTCCTCAGCCCTTAGAGCATAGAAGAATCAGCTGAGCTCTTGTTTCAAAGCTAACCCCTAGGCCCACTGTTAGCAATTCTGATTTAGGAGGTCTGGGGCAAGGCCTGATAATCTGCATATTTAACAAGTATTTAACAAGCCGTGAGGGGGGATGATTTTGACGCAAAGGGTCCAAAGATGACACCATGAGAAACCCTGCTCCAGTAAAATAAATGTTAATCCTCTGACTAGGTATTCAAGGCCCTCTACCATCAGCCTGTCCTCTTCAATCTTGCTTTTCACTTCTTCCCAACTTGCTGTGCTCCCAATAAAAAGTGTTCTACCTCAACCCCAATTCTTCCTCTTTCCTTCACTCATGTAATTCCTCTTCCTGGAAGTCTCCACTTCTTTACCACCTTCAATACATTCCTTCCTGTATAAATACTATACATTCTTCAAGGCCCATTTCGAAGTCTACTCCCATGAAAAAAGCACAACTCTTCTTTCCCATACTGATTCCTCTTCATATGTCTATAGTGGTGAGTGTTATACCACATAATTTATTATTTATATACTGTCTTATGAGAGTTCTAAGTAAAGCCTGTCTTGATTGTGTGAGCTCTTAAGTAGCAAGTCCATGTCATACTTTTTTTTTTTTTTTTTTTTTGGCTGCGTTGGGTCTTCATTGCTGCGCAGGCTTTCTCTAGCTGTGGTGAGCAGGGGCTACTCCGTTGCGGTGCGCGGGCTTCTCATTGCAGTGGCTTCTCTTGTTGCAGAGCACGAGCTCTAGGTGCACGGGCTTCAGTAGTTGTGGACACGGGCTCAGTAGTTGTGGCGCACGGCTTAGTTGCTCCGCGGCATGTGGGATCTTTCCAGAGCAGGGATCGAACACGTGTCCCCTGCATTGGCAGGCGGATTCTTAACCACTGCACCACCAAGGAAGTCCCTGTCACACTTTTTTAAATCACTAGAGCATCTAGAATCATAGGAACAAAATAGCTGCTTAGTAAAATATATTTAATTGGGTTGGAGAACTCAGTGGTTAAATCTAAGTTGTATCCATTTGTATTTTCATTTTACAGTAAAAAAAAAGTGAAGTAGAGTGTCTCATAAGAATTTTTCACAGCTTGGTGGAAAGAGCTGTTGTAAGACTTGATAACAGTGGACTAGATCATAACACATTTCGAGCCATCCTGCACAGCATATTTGGAATGACTGATGATATGCTAATGAATAGGGGTAAGAACTCATGGAGACTGAAATGGGCCAAGCTGAGATGACAAATATGTATATATTTATTTATATATATATGTTAATACATGGCAAGTTTTCACCAAAGACTTTGCATTTTTCAATACCAGAATTAGACGATTCTGGTAGTGCTACCAATTTAAAACAGTAAATTTGATTTGATTGTGAGGATGGTTTTTAATATAAACTCACTCAGAATTTCATATTTCATAGCTATACCATTTTGAGAAAGAACCAGTAATGACCTAAATAAGCTAGCAGTATTGATTTTTTTTAAAAGATAAGCTTGTGGTTTCAATTGTCTTTGGAGTCATATGCTGTGTAGACATGTAAATTATTTACTTCTTCAGCACAAAAAAAATGAGAATTACTCATTATATTGAAAAAAATCAATGAAACAATTTTATTTTCAGAATAGGAAATTTAATGTGATCCAGTCAGTTTCACTAACAGATTTTTAGTGTTCAACTTGATATGTCTTGATGTATGTATACACCATTGAAACCATAACCATAATGAAAATAATTAATATATCTATCACCCCCAAAAGAGTCAATAATATTTTATAGGATAATTCTAAGATTTCACTGGTAATTTAAAAAATAATGTGTTATTTTGGTAATTTATCTTTAGGTATTATACAGATTCTTTAGAACAGGATTTTGCCACTCTTTAGAATAAAAATTATCACATTGATTATCCCTACTGTTGGTCTTTTTTTGCTGATAGTAACTGTACAAAACATCACAAGTGAAGCTCATAATTGACCATGGAGGAGAATGGCTTCTTTCTATAAAAATCTGTTGGAAATACATTTCCAGTAATTTTGACTCTTTCAAGAAAGATTGTGTCAAAAACTTTTTTCCCCCTCATTTTGGGAGGAAAGATTTTTTTAATCTCTTAATAATACTCTTGAATTATAAAATAGCTATAAATTACAATACACTTACACGTTCTTTTTCCTTCAGTATTTTTTGCATTTGACAAAGACATAACTACATAAATGTGAAAGAGTGTGTTAAAGGATTATCAGTGTTTTTTCGAGGGACTTTTGAAGAAAAGCTGAAGTGTAAGATTTCTATGTTATTATTAACTTAGTAATATATATTGTCAATTTTGTATTAGTTAATCCTTATATTTATTTATTTTGGCTGCGTTGGGTCTTCGTTGCTGCTCGTGGGCTTTCTCTAGTTGTGCTGAGCGGGGGCCACTCTTCACTGTTGGACACGGGTTTCTCATTGCGGTGGTCTCTCTTTGTTGCGGGGCACGGGCTCTAGGCACTTGGGCTTCAGTTGTGACACACAGGCTCAGTAGTTGTGGCTGGTGGGCTCTAGAGCACAGGCTCAGTAATTGTGGCGCACGGACTTAGTTGCTCCGCGGCATGTGGGATCCTCCTGGACCAGGGCTCGAACCCGTGTCCCCTGCATTGGCAGTCGGACCCTCAACCACTGCACCACCCGCGAAGTTCCTAAATATTTTTTTAATATAAATTCATTGTTCTCTATATCGCCCTTGCAAAAATAGTTCATGAAAGTTATAAAAACAAAAACAAAACACAGATGAAATGGGTGTCCTATTTTATAGGAGAGTCCCTAGATCCGGAGTCTCCAAACACTTCCTTCACTAGTTCTGTAATACCCCAGTGTCACCAGGATGGCTCTTCGGCTTAAGGCCCAGGCAAAGGACAGCAACTGAAGTTCAGGACATGTGCCAACTCTGATCAGCTGGCAAGGCTGAGGTTTCTGGGGCTGCCTCTGGGCTCAGCAGAAAATGGCCTTGAATATGGGGCAGCATATAGTTCACAGTGAGGCTATTCCTTGTCTTTCCATCAGAGAAAATGTGAGGGATTGACACAAAACACGATAAAACACACAACCCTCAGACACCAATACTCTAGTGTTAGACTAAAAAGAGAGGAAAGAAGGCTGAGACAGTGAAAGAGGAAAGAAGGCTGAGACAGTGAAAGCCCAGAGGAAGGAGGGTTATAAAGGGAGTTTCCTACAGAAAAGGACCAGGGATTCCAAAGACAAAGATCTCCCAGTTCACAATTTT
Organism: Tursiops truncatus; assembly: GCF_011762595.2. Lineage (NCBI taxonomy): Eukaryota > Metazoa > Chordata > Mammalia > Artiodactyla > Delphinidae > Tursiops > Tursiops truncatus. The sequence goes on from NC_047042.1 coordinate 49,756,828, forward strand.
GTAGGAACAGCTCTGGCCTCACCTCACCCTTACCATTGATGTGACGTATATTATCTGTGTTTTACACCTCCTGTGCCAGGATTTGGGGTGTGAAACCCTGGAAAGAGAATAGGAACAATTTTAAGTAGCAGTTTTCAAGGGAGCAAATTGCTTAAAGTGTCAAATTACTTAAGAAAAGAATGCAGAGTTCTGAGTATATAAGGAAATTTTTATCCCTTCTTGTTCTTCCACTTGAATTTGGATTTGGGATGTTCAAAAGATCTCTAAATTAAACACACGTTTCAAAAATGATAGCAACATTTTAAAAACTCACCAACTTTAGTTGACCTTTATGACTTTTTTGTTTCTCTGTTTTGTGGGGGGGGGGGGGTTCCTTTTTTTCTTTTCTCTTTTTTTTTTTTTTGCTTTTTTAAAAAATTGAAGTATAATTGGCATACATTACATAATTCTTTTTTTTTCTCCTTACAACATTATGTGCTTTTCTTCCCCCACTTTTCTCCAATCTAATTTTTCACGGGATAACACGTATATATAGTTGTCACTTTAGTTTCTTATAGTTGCAGTGTTCTTACAGAAAAGTCTCACTGAGAAATGAAAAGTTAAGTTTCGTGGTTGTAAATTCTTGTGAAAGTGGTCGTGACATAATGCAGCTAGACATGATTGAATAGCATCACACTATCAAGAATTTTTTCCTCCTCTAATCCCACTTCCTAAAAATGTTTCATATACATTTCAAGATATGTTAATTTGGGGAAAATACTACTTCTAGTAGGGTTGTGTCACAAACTCATATATGCTATATATTGGAGAAATGCAACAAAAGACAGAATTAATCTGATGCTTTGGAATTTTATACCTGTTTTTTTTTTCTCCCCCGCTTCGTCCCTTCCTATCTTTCTCCTGCTCTCTCTCCCTCCCTCCCTCCCTTCCTCCCTTCCTTCCTGTCCTAAAACATTTAACTAGATTACAAACTCCACAAGAACTCCTTCACTGTTATATTCCCAGGACCTGAGTAAGGTCATTTGTGGGATGAATGAGTGAACTGTAGTAGTGCTTACACAGTGCAATGGAAGTCATGGAAATCACTCTCTAGGGAGAGATGGATCATTTTGGATAGTGCAGATGGGTAGACCCCAAGGAGGTGACAGACTCACTACCCAAATATATTGAAAAATGTTCTTTGTCAATGATATAGTGAAGTGTACACACTAGTTTTTGCACTCTATGTAAGAAGGACATTATAACATTAAGATACACACATATTTATATGTATATGTGTGTATATATATATGCACTATATATGTATGTGTAAATTCTTTCTTTTCATATCCCCAGGGGTATTTAATCTTGTGGAAAGATTTATAAAATTCCTCCACTATGTAGAATATAGGTTGTATAAATTGTTTTTATCCTTCTTTAATTACATATTGAAATAACTAAGGAGAAGACTAATGACATTTTAACTGCTCTTATCCAAGTCTTTAAATTTCGTATGCTTTAAAAAGTCTGTTTTGAAGTTTACTGTTTCAATGGTGATGGTTACATTTCTCGAGAGAAAACGTTTGACATGCTGAACAGTCTACACCAACAGTCACCTGAAGAAGATACTGATGAAGGAATAAACGAGTTGGTGGATACAACACTGAAGAAAATGGTAAGAATAAAAAAAACTGTAATTCATTATATCTAATCAAATGGATGTTAGATAAAGCTAAAGATGAAGAAATGATTTATTTCCCTACGTAATGAACGTAACCATTATGAGGGCAGGAGTTTGTTCTCTGCTCTATCCATTGCCTAGAACAGTGCCTGGCTGATAGTGGCTACTTAAAAAATATTTATGGAATGCCTGGGTGATTAAATGAATCACTACATTAAATGAATGTTAATTTTATTATTTTAAAATATTTTACTATCAGTAAAACCTCATTATTTGGGAAGTGGGGTGACAGATTCAGTTCTTTTAAAATTGGATGCAAATGTAGTCTGTCTTCATGACTTTTGCTCTCTAATCCATCTAAACACTCATTATAAAGTAATAACATAATAAAAATAGTTGTCCCTTATAAATTGCTTACTATATGCCAAGCCCATCACAGAACTTTAATATATGAACTCATTTTATCCTCAGAACAACTCTATGAAGTTGAAATCATTCTCTCTACTTTGCAGATGAGAAAACTGAAGTGCAGATAGGTTTATACAAGGTCATGATAGAAAATGAGGTGCAGAATTCATCTTTCAATGAAACTAATAATACCTCTTTATTATGGACATAGTGATTTCTCTCTTTTTCTTACCGTGACCCTAAACTGGATACCAGTGAAGGTTTATGACTCTAAGGTGGCCCGGGCCCAGCTCACCTCCATTACTTTGGAGCTCAGGAAAGTAACAGATGATGAGGTCTGCCGAGTCTCAGATTCAGCTAACGCAGACTTCAGGATGTCCTCTTCCATTAGAAATACTCAAGAGCCATGGCTAAGACTGAGGGTAGACTTCTTGAGAGACAGTATGCTTCCCACTACCACACCCACCCCCTTCTTTTTTTGAAAGAAAGTTATGGAGTGAATCTTTTTCTGAAAATTATTCAAACCTTTCTTTAAACTAGACTCTCAGCAACCCTGATTTAGTTATGCCCAGAAGTGAAAAAACAAGGACCCATTAAATCAAATCCAAATTGGATTAAGCGGTTAAAGGTATTCATAATCTACACACATGCTCCCTCCATGATTAAATCTTCCATAGTCCCTGTCATGAATACTCCATTCCAGGCTGGTCTGTCTTCTTCCTGACTTGCATTCCTGCTTACTGTCATAATCCATGTTGGGCCATTCGTCTGCATTTCCTCCTGACACCTCTCCACCTATCTAGATCCCAAACATCCCTAACGGCCTAACAGTAATCTGCAAGCTTCTTCTCATGACCCTAGTCCATCTTGAATTGTTACTGTTCTCTCAGTGCCTTGCTCCTTATTAAGCAACTTCACTGTTATACTTTTTACATTATATCCTTATCTCAAGTAAGAGATCCTTTGAGAAACAAAGCTAAAAATTAAGCTTAAAAATCTTTGGCACTTATTTTATCACAAAAGTATTATAATGGGCTTCCTCTAATTTTCTTATTTCCCCAATTAGGGTATAAGTCCGTTAGGGACAGGGTTTTTATATGTCTAAGGTAATTCAGGTATCTTAGCCTGCTTGGGCTGCTGTAACAAAATATAGACTGGCTGGCTTAAACAACTGGAATTTATTTCTCACAATTCTAGAAACTGGGATGTCCAAGATTAAGGTGCCAGCAGATTCACTTACTCACTGAGGGCTCTCTTCCTGCCTTGCTGACAGCCACCTCCTCAATGTGGCCTCACATGGCAGAGAGAGGGAGCTTTGGTCTTTCTCTACTCACAAAGACACTAATAACATGATGGGGCCCTACCTTCATGACCTCATCTAAATCTAATTTACCTCCTGAAGTCCCCCACCTCCAAATATCATCATATTGCAGGGGTTAGAGCTTTTAAGGCATGACCTTGGGAGGTGGGGAGAGACAAACATTCAGTTCATACCAGGTATGCCTATTAGACTAATAGGAACAAAGTAAGCGGCCTCCATAAATTAGTACCTTTTGATTTGTGTAAGCAGTGCCTACAGAAGTGTGAACTTACAGTTTGACTTGGTAAAATCTTTTATTCTAGACAGTTATTTTCCATGCAAAATTAAAAACTACTCTATCATTTATCAAGAAATTATCTCCTCTCTAGGATTATGACAGCAATGGCAAGATATCTTTTGCAGACTTTGAAAAAGCAGTGAAAGAAGATAAACTTTTGTTGGAAGTGTTTGGACCATGTTTACCAGACGCAAAGGTACAGTGCCAGCAGCCAAACTGGTTGAGGGAAAATTTCAAAGAATCAGAAAAGAAATACTTGCTAGACACCTACCTCTGTAGGACTTCAACACACTACTGAAGTTCGGGCAACCATGAAGATCTCAGCCCCATCCTAACATTTGTGACCCAAGACAGTAGTGACTAATTATATTCAAGACCTTTTTTGAGCTTGTAACCACCTTAGCCATACACAATTCCTAATTTCCTGTAAATATTTTCCCCCAAAAAACCCGAGGTATATTGGCTTGCTTAAGGGATAGAACAGTAAATACAGAGTGGTTTCAGCAAGTACCCACCATAAACTGCTAGGAGGAAACTTGATCTCTTTCTCTTGTTTGTTGTCAAACAATGAGAATAAATTAAGCTTTTAAAATTTTGGACACGTATAGTACTTTATAGTATTTTATTTGTGCTCATGAAGGATTTTCCAGTATGAATATGACAAAGGTTTTCTGAGCTGGAAGAGTCAGCCTGATAATTAATTTCACTAATTAACATTTCCTTTTTTTTTTTTGCGGTACGCAGGCCTCTCACTACTGTGGCCTCTCCCGTTGCGGAGCGCAGGCTCAGCGGCCATGGCTCACGGGCCCAGCCGCTCCACGGCATGTGGGATCTTCCCGGACCAGGGCACGAACCCGCGTCCCCTGCATCAGCAGGCGGACTCTTAACCACTGCGCAACCAGGGAAGCCAACATTTCCTTTCTTAATTCTTCCTTTGACCAACTGTGCTTTGCAAACGTGATATAGGAAGAAACTTTTTATTCTCTGCAGTAATTTAGATGGTGATTTTGTGGATGAATTTGCATACTGTTAAGCTATCCTTAGCTATGTCAGCTCATCTAACTTGTCCCGTTGTCGTTTACTCTCACAATTTAATTTTGTCTGGCAACCTGATGGGTGAAAGAGTTCAGAATAATGGACTGGATTGGAGTTAATTACTTAGGTTCAGATGGAACACCAATGGTTCTTCAGCTGCTCCCCAAGTGTTCATCTGTAAGCCAGTTATCTAGAGCCTTACTATTCGAAGTGTAGTCTGTGTACCAGCCGCAATGGTTATCACCTAGGAACTTGTGAGAAATGCAGAATCTCGGACCCCACCTCAAACCAGCTGAATCAGAGGTTTTGTTTTTGTTTTAAGTGCTTGACACAAGAAAGGTTTATTTTTTCTCTCATTGTGGTCAAATTTTGTGTATGCTGGCAGGGACAGGAGGGCTGGCCTTCACACAGTCACAGATCAGGAATCCACTCAAGAACACAGAACCCACTTAGCAGCTCCTCCCTTTAGGGCTATCAGAGAAATTTTTTTTAATTGAAGTATAGTTGATTTACAATGTTGTGCTAATTTCTGCTGTATTGTGGTAAAATACACCTATCATAACATTTACCTTCTTAACCAATTTTATGTGTACAGTTCAGTAGTGTTAAGTACATTCATGCTATTGTGCAACCAATCTCGAGAACTCTTCTCATCTTGCACAACTGAAACTCTATACCCATTAAGCAACTCCCAATTTCGGCCACCCACCAGCCTCTGCCACCACCATCAGAGTCTACATTTTAATAAGACAAAAGGTGGAGATTCACAGCACCTTAAAATCTGAGAAGCCTGATCCAGAGAGAAACTTGCTTTTTCCAACTCTATGCTGAGGTGACTAATGTATTTTTTTAACTGAGAGTGCAGCAAAAAGTATAGTTGACCCTTGAACAACACGGGTTCGAACTGTGAGGGTCCACTTGTATGTGGATTTCTTTTTCAATAAATACATACTACAGTACTGCATAATCCATGGTTGGTTGAATCTGAGGATACAAAACAGCAGATATGGAGGGCAGACTGTAAAGTTATATGTGGATTTTTGACTGTGTGGAGGGTCAGCAACCCTAACCCCGTGTTGTTCAAAGGTCAACTATATATCTAATTAATTACCTCACAAGGAGGTAGAGCCAGACAGACACCTTGCCTGCAGCTTCTTTTAATACCATCCACAACTAAGTGCCTTCCTAGCAAGTTTGAATCAGTAAGTCATAAATGAAGGTGGAACTTCCTAACTTTTATATTCAAATTCAATCCATTAGGCAAGAGGCCCTTAGGACAGGGAGAAAAACAGACACCATTTTGTATGGCCCTCCTTAGGTTATTGTTATCAGTAAAAAAAAAATAAAATAAAAGGAAACAGCCTGGACATACTTGGATTTCCAATTATGTGATGCACTGCCAGGAAAAAAAAAATGTGGAAGTGCTAAAAGTAGTGGTAATAAAAGTCTAGCATTTACAAATACTGATTTGTTTCTGCCATAGATGAAGTAAATTACTCTTTGAAGTTAACTAAATCATATAAGCTTCTAATTTTAGCTTTGTTCTAATAGTTTAACTTTTTTGCTTTATAGAATTGTCTTGATTTTGAAGCTCTGGCATTCCAACACATCCTGACTTCTAGTTTTTGAATGTGAATTACTCAAAATTATTAAATTCAGAAACAGATCCTAGTTGCCTATATTTATATTATAAAGTTTCTATATTTGCTTCAATTAATTTACATATAGTGATTGCAGTGTGAGAGGTAGTAAGAATGATTTCTGTAATATTAAGTATGGATCAAAATAACATCTATGATAAGTAATGATAAACTAATTAATTAATTTGTTTAAGTTAACCAACAACCTTAGATTTGGGGGCACATATTGTGAATCAGCCATTCACAACCCTCTTTTCTCTTGCTTCCTCAACCACAGAAGTTGGAAACCCAAACATTCAACATTCTAGACTCCTCTATAAGGAACAGCCACGGGCCCAGTTCTAGCCAATAAGATGTAACCAAAGTCACTGGGTGGAACTTCTGGAAAAGTTTTAGTTTTTTTAAGGGACATAATTGGCTGGCATGTATTTTGTCCATGATAAACTAGTTTTAAAAGATGAAACTATATGAGACAAGTAGGATGAATGAAATTACAAAGAGGAGTGCATTAAAAAAAAATACCAGCAGTAAAATCTCTTTAAGAATTAAAATGACAGCCTAAAAATAAAAAATAAATAGGCCTTTAAAAATATTAGTTTACTGCAGACAATTTATATTCTTCTTCTTTGTTTTAAAGGATGATTTCCACGCACACCTTCCAGCTTGTCCTCTGGAGGCTTCGGCACAGATGAAATTACCTAGGTTAAAAAAAGAGAACCACCAACACTATAATTTTTATAGTACAAGAGTAATAAACCATTAGAATAGGTAGGATATACATCCAGTAGTTTAATCTTTGCCATCACATTTAAGGCAGTTAGCCCAAGTTCAAGGTGCAGCCTACGATCTAGGCACAGAGAAAAGTTTTCTGTCCAAACATTGATGGGAGTAAAATTTCGAAAGCCATTTAACAAGAAAGAAATTTTGAGGGGAGAAAAGTAAACATATGCTCTACTTTAACATTCCTTTATAGATCTGTTATTTTATGATGAAGTCACTTGTAATTTTATAAATACAGATAGATACCCTGGTTATGCATAACTTGAAACACTTATAATATTTGATATATTTACAGACATTGAGGCTCCAGTGGGGATGGGGGATGAAAAATTTAAAGAAATAAGCAGAAAATGCTAGAATCCTCAATTTCTTAGGGAAAAATGAAATCAAATACATCAGAACAACGTAGACAGTATAAGTTACAGCACAGTAAGACAGTCTTCACTTAAAATGGAAAATTATTAGAAACCATAGTAAACTGTATTTAGTGTTTCTCCTTTTTGTTGTTCTACTATTTCTATATCTAGGATTTGGACCTAACTCTTTTTTTCTGGAAAATACAGTCAGCTCTAAGATAGCTATGTATCTGTATCTATGTCTCAGTTTAGTTGTATCTGAAGGAAGGGTGCCAGTACAAGCAAAAAAATGTTTAAAGAGGCTTAAGCATAAAAACTGTGTCCATGGATTTTTATTATTATAAAACAATTCCTCATCCTCAACTGGATAATTTTGAGGTTAAAAAAGGGTAAAGAATCTACCTTAGCCTCTCTTAATTACATTGTAAAATATATGTACAACTATGTGAAAAGCACTTTCTGAACCTGAGTTCAAGTATAAGAGAATGGTCTTTCTCCAGCAGATTATGATTTCTGAAAGGCTTGCCCCACGATAAGGTATTTTTCAAACGCTAACTCAAATGTTAACTTTCTTTTATTTGTGCTTAGAAAATGGAAAATGGTTATGTAAATAACATTAAAAAACTGCTACCTAAGTAGAACAATCTAGCTCTAAACTATTTAAGAAATTTAAAATTAAAATTCAGACCTTAAGGGCTAATCTTTAGAAATCTCACCTTCTTTTATGGCTATCTGTATCAAAGAAGCAAAATAAGCATTTGAATTTTATGTAATTTTGAACTTGAGAAATAAATTGTAATAATTTTCCCTCAATGCAGTAGTTCTGTATGTTGGCTCATATTAGAACTATCTGGAGCGCTTTTAAAAAAGGGAGGGCCTGGGCTCCATTCTCACAGATTGATTTAACTGGCTAAAACTACTGCTTTTATATTTTCTACTTAGAGTGATATAAAATGTTTAAAGCAAGGATTAAAGATATCAAAGCAAATACATTTCTGTGAGTCAAATTCAGTTATTGTACTTCAATAGAGAATTGTAGGAAACACATCTAAAAAGTAAAAATGAAAAAAACAAGAATGATAATACTGTAGTTCCCAGAAATAAGTCTCCATTCAGTTGTTAGTCCTGTAACCAAATCGTCTCTTAAAACGTTTTTTTTTTTTTTTAATGATCTTACCTCTTTAAGTTTACTCCGAATTAAATTCGCTGTTGTATTCAACGAGTCATCATGCATGTCTACTTTAGGAATGTCTGGTAACTGAGGGCCAATCATAACCTCATTACTACTTGTGCTTGCTTCAAGAAGAGTTCCACGTTTACAATCATCTTCTCTTCTTCTTTTCCGCTCCTGCAGTTGTGTTGTCCTAGGCATAAATCTGTCAACTGCCTCTGAAGGAGTAATAGCCTTCTGTGCGCCAGGGAAGGCCAATGAATTTTTCAAAGTTTTCATCTGCATTTTTTGCAGAGAGTCATAGTGGTTACAATGCTCCAGTGTTTCATCATGGTTTCTACCATCCTGAGAGGAGTTTGATGCTCTGTCCACATGTTCTCCTGATGAACATGTACATTTGGGGGAGAAACAGCACAAAGGCAACTCACAGGAATAAGGAAGACAAAGATCTGAGTTCCCAGTAGATGTGTTCAAAGAGGCTGCAGGAAATCCAGAGGTCTTCGAATAGAAGTCCTGTCTAAAATCTTTTGTATCTTTATGCTTCTTTGTCATGTAATGATCTTTATATTAGAATTTAAAAGGTGAGAGAAAGGGAAACAGAAATGGTTCATTTATTGTTTTCATCATTCAGAAACATGTACTTTTAAAAAGAAACATCACTTTAAGATGTTAATGAACACTACCCTAAAAAATTTACTTCTTGAGTAGGGAATACATTCACATGGTTTATAAAAAGGATATCTGTCCAGTATGTCTTACCTTTCTTCCTCCCACTTACCCCTCTTTTTCTCCTGTAATACCCATTTCTCTGAACCTTTCTGCTTTCCAGTTAACTCTAAATCTTGCAGAGTTTTTCCATGTCATTACATAGAAAACTTTATGGCTTCAAAGTATTTTACTGTATGAATGTATCATGCTGCATGCTGCTTAGTTTGTATTTGTAGCTTTTAAAGGAGACAATACGCTGGGTCCATATTTTATCATTTCTTTGGTCACACATACAGGTTTTCCTGAAGCTAATTATTCACACAGGTTAAAGTTCAGCATCTACAACTGACCAGAGACTCCCAACAGCTCTTGCCAAAATTTTAGGTAAGTTTTACACTTTATTTCTCTCTTCACACTGCCACATGCCCCTTACTCAATCAGCCATAAACTCATCATATTTGATAGCTGTATGGACACTGTCTTTGTCTTTTAACCAAAGGGTGGAAATTTGGTAATTTGAGCCTCTGGAACTATTCAGATTTCAGACCACACACATTATCTTAGTCCAATTCTGACTGCTCTAGTTCTACAGTCCATGTGCCAGATCCTATGACTCCATTCGGTGCACTGGGAATTTGTGTCTAGGGCAACTTGGATGGGCATATTGGGCATTTGGCCAGCTGGTGTTCATCAAAAGTGGAACTTATCCACTTTTTGCAGTTGTAACTGGCCTGCACATCAGAGGTGTTTCTCACTGCCTTTTGGTCAAAGCCTTAATTCCTCAGCATGGACACAGGCTTTTCAGGCTTTACTTCCTGTCTCCTTTTCTCTTATCTCTCACTGAAGCTGTGTTGTGGTTATCATGTACTACTCACTGTTCCTTAAAATGCATGATGCTCATTTATTCCTCTGGCCCATCTTTCCGTCTCTTCCTCTCCCCTTCCAAGTAATGTCTACTTACCCTTCAGAACTCAGCCACCTCTCTCATCCTTAGGAAGCCTTCCATGAAACAACACCTCTCCCTTCCCAGCCCAGATTACACAGCATTCTGTAAAGAACCCTGTAGTCTACAGATATTGAAAATTGTGATCCTTTACTTGTCTGTTTTCTCACTAGACTGGGAACTCCATAATGATAAACGTAGCAAAATATCTGACACATAGGAGGTGTTGTTTAGTAATAGGCTTCCCATACCTTTATTTTTAGTAGTTCTTGCTACATAAGCATTCCTCTCTTGTAATTTTTTTCTGGTTTCTTCAACTGTCTCAAATTCTGGAGCATAGCACACATGAAGCAATCCACCAAAGAAACTTTGTTCATCCATTTTTCTCTTGGCTATCCTAAACAGAAATACATATCATGGTTTACTAATCTAGATTTACTTAGGATGAAAGCTTAACTAGTATACAATACACTGATCTAAAGAGCAAAGTCCAGCTTTTGCTGTGTATATATATTCTATAGCTTGGGAATTAAGATGCTCTGCTTGTGGATGGTATTGACCCTACTGATCCACTGCATACTCTCTTAGAGCCTTTCCTCCTCTCTCCCAAGAGTCTTAATAGGTTTTAACTAAGTCATCCATACAAGCGAGATTCCCTTTAACCAATATAGGGTCCAGCTTGTTGGTCTGAGGTACACAATCTGTGGTCATGAAATAGAGATTTTTCTCTGTGTTAAGTTAAACGGTGCTTGAGAGTTAGCTCATACCTAATTTAGCCTTTTCAGCACAATGTTTTCCTATAATGGAATTCATATGTAAGAAATTAGTTAAAAATATTGTTATTGTAAACCTTCAATAATGGAGGAAATATTGAATATGTAACAAATAGTTAGAAAATAAGAGGATGGTATTCATTCAACAAATACTTATTAAACATCTATGATGGGCTTCCCTGGTGGCGCAGTGGTTGAGAATCTGCCTGCCAATGCAGGGGACAAGGGTTTGAGCCCTGGTCTGGGAGGATCCCACATGCCGCGGAGCAACTGGGCCCGTGAGCCACAACTACTGAGGCTGCGCGTCTGGAGCATGTGCTCCGCAACAAGACAGGCCTCGACAGTGAGACGCCCACGCACCGCGATGAAGAGTGGCCCCCGCTTGCCACAACTAGAGAAAGCCCTCGCACAGAAACAAAGACCCAACACAGCAAAAATAAATTAATTAATTAATAAACTCCTACCCCCAACATCTTAAAAACAAAACAAAACAAAAAAAACATCTATGACTGGCCAGGAATTACTACAATAATTAGGTACTTCTATGCCCAGGGAAAATGATAAGAAATATTCATTGAGATTTTACCACGTACCGCAGTGTCCTAAGTGCTTAAATGCTTCACTTGAATTAACACTTTACAACAATCTTATGATGAAACTAAGGCCTGGGGAGATTTATAACTTGGCCATGCCCACATTGGTTTGTGGAGCTAGGATTCAAATCCAGATGTCACACTGCATGGTCTACTGTCCTAGGTTGTGTGGGAGATGTAAAAACTCCTTAGAATGAATGCACAATGAGAAAATATGCTTCCCTCACCATAAGGAAATGGCAAGTTGGTTAGAGCAGTGAGACTATACATAAGAGCAACTGGACAACACTACATGACCCTGTGTACCCAAGTGTTATTTGTAGCACAGAAAAGAAAATAAGAATTTTAATAGCCATGGAAGGATGGGTCTTGGAGTGTATTAGTGACAAGAATAGGAATCAACATAAAAAGAGATAAGGCATTTCACATTTCAGCCTTATTGGAGCAGAGAGTTTATGTTATATATAGAAGGATAGAAAAGATGGGGTCAATTCATATAGGTGCATAACAATAGCTCAACAGCTAATCTTTTTTTAAGATTTTTTTGATGTGAACCATTTTAAAAGTCTTTATTGACTTTGTTACAATATTGCTTCTGTTTTATGTTTTGGTTTTTTGGCTGCGAGGCATGTGGGATCTTAGCTCCCTGACCAGGGATCGAACCCACACCCCCTGCACTGGAAGGCGAAGTCTTAATCGCTGGACAGCCAGGGAAGTCCCTCAACGGCTAATGTTTATTGCATTCTGAACAGAAGGCATTTGCTAATCCCTTTACGTGAATTATCTCATTTCATCCTCACACAACTTCAATAAGTAGATCCTTTTACCATATGGATTTTACAGAATACGAAAACAGGTTTAATGGGGTTGAATAACTTGTCCAAGGTCACAATGTAAACAGTGGAACCTGAAAACTTACTCCAAACCCAATCTTTAATCTACCACACTACACGACAGAAAATTGTTAAGTATGGGAATGATCTATGGACAGAGTTTTGGTAAAGCTAACACTTAAGAAAACTGGAGAAAAATAATAAACGGCCATGTTAGGTTATTGGGTAATTCAGGAATGAATGAGAGAGGACAAAATGATACCAATGGGAATAGAGAAAATGAGACACTGCTTAACTTGCATATTACCTTGCACTTTGTAAATTAAGAAATTTAATAAGGTAAACTTCTGTAAAGTCTTCTGCTGGGTATTCGTCCAGAGCATTATACTGTTCAATTGCACCATACAGAGCAAATCGCTCAACTAATTCCTTCATCGCTCCCACTGCAGGAACTCCTTGTATTAATAAGTACCGAGATTCCAAATTGACTGTATATACCTAAAAGAAATGCAGACACATTAAATGTATTTCACAAATAAGCCTAAGACAAATCTGCTCCTATTAAAAAAAAATTGAAAACAAGAACTATTCTGTTCAGAGAGTCTGCAAAAAATAAAGAATCAAAAATTTGCCCCTCTCTCTGCATAAAGAATTCACCCTACGTGTGAAGGCCTCTAGCTAAAGCACCTAATAGACTACCTTCAGTCGACACGTTTTACAGAAGTTGGCTCGGTAGATACGACAGGAAAGAGTTAACATAGTCATTGAGCCTTACCGTGTGACAAGGACTAGTGTAAACGCGGATGATACAATGACTAAAACACAGCCCTGTTTTCACGGAGCTGAGGTTCTAACAGTTGGCTAAAGAGGTCGCAAGAATATCTGGTACCTGAGTACCAGCGTTCCTCACACTCATCTCCAGTGAATGGATGTGACCGCAGCCTTTCAAGATTTTATTTACGTAGGCTAGGCATGTGAAGCTAGAGCTTACATAAAGCTACTGAGGACATTGAATGAAACCAAAATCACTTTACCTTGACAGCGCGAGGCCGTCGCCCCTCCCGATACTTGGCCCGCGAGTCGCACACAGCCTTTTGGACGTGGTGGTCGAATACACCCCCAAGCTCCCCGCCACTCGACGCCATCTTGCCGGTTTGGGCCCTCGCAGAGACGACAACATCCGCCTCCTTGCCCTCTTGTGTATCCAATAAGAGAGAGGGCTGGGTCAAGGCGTGCCGAGATTGGCTGAAGAATCGATAGCGTCAGCCATCGTTTCCTGTGAGCGAGAATTCGGTGAACGAGGTGCCGCCTCCCTGCGGCGCGGCGGAGAGGCCCGGAGAGCCGGAGCAGGCTCGCACGCCCCTCCCGCTACAGACGCTCGGCAGGGCTATGGGCGGGACTAGGGGCGGGGCCGATCGATCTTCTCCGGCTTCGACGTCCTCGGCCTGCCGGATTAGCCCGGGTCGACTAGGGTGAGTGGCCGCGGGAACAGCGCTTGCGGATGATGTGGGGCGGCGGTCGCCTGGCGGGTGCTGGGGGTGACGGGGCGGTCGTGACCGTAGCCTTCACCAACGCTCGCGACTGCTTCCTCCATTTGCCGCGGCGCCTCGTGGCCCAGCTGCATCTGCTGCAGGTAACGCGCCTGCCCCGGACGGGATTCCCGGCCCCGAGTCGAGGCACCTGGTGGGCCGTCTGCGGTCGGCCGGGGCCCAGGTCTGTTAGGGACGCAGCGGCCGCTCAGGCCTCTCGCGGCGGCGGGACGCGGGCTGCTTTGCCCGGGCCGCCGAGCGGTTCAGAGGCCAGACTGTGGGCCGGTCTGGGCGGTCTTTGCAACCATACCACGTCTAGTGCAGCCCCGAGCCTTTGAGTTAACTTGCCGCATTCCAGGTCTTTTATTCGGTGAAACTGGGCTTTCAAACATCCTGATACTCTGCCACTGCGTTCAGCTATTCCTCACTCCAGGTTGGAAAAGCTTTTGAGAAGTCGGGTTTGTCTTTTTGGGTTTTGTTTTGTTTTGTTTCATTTTTAAAGAGTGTTTTTCCTACCAATGATTTCCAGGTGCCTGCACGGCTGTGGCCCGGGCCTCCAGAAGGAGGGGCAGCCTTGGTTTGTGGAGCCCCTGTAGGTTAACAGAGACTGAGCCCTGTGTCCCACGAGCGGGATAGGTTAATAAGATGAAGGTTCTTCCAGCGTCTCCGTTACTCGGAACACCTGTGAGGTGTGCTGGGAATGTGCAGTGAGATTATGCATATTTGGACGTATGTAGTTAGGATTACTTGAACCTCTGCTTTCAGTTGCCGTCTGAACATTGTGATTGTGGTAGTTCATAGCTCTAACCACATCCCTACTTTCATTATTTTAACATAGAGGCACCTGGCCTACGAGTTTGAGTGTGCTTCTGGGGGCAAAAGGATAGAATATTCGAAATCTTTGAAAATCCTGGATGCCTAGTACCCCACTACTGGCTAATCCTTGCAGGAAATATTTAAGAGTTTGCAATAATTTCAAATATCCCACCTTTCCATTTTAATAACTACTTTTCTAGATTATATTTGCCTTGTCTTTCAAAGCACGTTAATTTCAACAGATCCTGCTATTATTTGTTTTACCATAAAGTAGGTAGTCTCTTGGCCTTAATGAGCTCCCTTCATGGCAGGAGATGAGTTAGTTATGTCACCAGATCCCAGGTAGATCCTGCCTGCCCTGTGCTCTCAGTCAGCTTTGATGGAAATTGCCCACAGTGCCTTCAAATCTCCACCTAATGAGTTTATAGGAAACACTCCCCACCTAATGAGTTTATAGGATTGCTTCCTTACAGTAGCTCTAAAATGTGGATGCTGTGTTGCATTCATCACTATTTAAGAATTTAGTGGTCTTGATCTATTTTTAAAATTTTTAGCCTTCAATAAGTATTCATAGGCATTAATTCGTAGATATATTTTTGAAACTTAAATCCCTTTAGCCTTGGAAGAAACTGTTGTTTCGGTCCAGCCTATATCAGCAGAATAGGCCAACTTTTCTCCCCAATTAGAAAAGTAATACATGTTTTATAGGAAATTTGGAAAGCATGGAAAATTATAAACAAGAAAATAAAATTACCCATAATCCCCAAACCTAAAGATAACTAATGTTAACAGTTTGAATCAAACGTTCTAGTTTTGTTTCTAATCTCTATTTTTAACAGAAATGGAGTCCTACACACACCCTTATATGTAGTTTTGTATCCTGATATTTTCCCTTAGAGTTATTATAAGTGTTTTATTTTGTTAAAAGGTAATTGTCACTTTTAGTGGCTAATTAGTACTCTGTCATAAGTTTGACATAATTTAATTGTTCACTGTGATGGAATGTTTATATTGTATTCCATTTTTAGACATTAAAAGTGATACTGTAATTATATTTTAATAAAAGTTAAAAATAACATATCTTTGTTGTATGATATATAATAAAACATTGTTTTATTTTCTGGTTATTTAGGATAGGCTCCCAGAAGTATTGAGTTAGAGGGCATGGATAATTGTTAAAGTAGAAAGTCATGAGTCGGGAGTTAATAGGTTGAATTATTTTACTTCAGCTGAAGCATTGAATACATAATACAGATAATACTGTAATGGGTAAAGAGTCAGAGTGATGATTTTCTGGCCTGTGTCAGGTTTACCTTTTTTTCTTTCAGTTTTGAGATATAATTGGCATACAGCCCTGTGTAAGTTTAAAGTGTACAGCATAATGATTTGACTTACATGCATCATGAAATGATGAGTACAATGTTTAGTGAACATCCATCATCTCATATAGATAAAAAATTATAGAAGTAGAAAAAAATGTTTTCCTTGTGATGAGAACTCAGTGTTTACTCTCAACAAGTTTCATATATATTAATACAACAGTGTTAATTGTATTTATCATGTTGCAAAAGGCTTTAAAAATACCGATGTTCTGGTTCTTCCTCAGTCCTACTGAATCAGAGCCTTGGGGAGTGGGCTTCAGGCATCTGTAGTTTTAGAAATATCTTAAGGCTACTTGGATGCACAAAAAGTTGAGACCCGTTGTTCTAGAATCACAGAATGTTGATGGTGAAAGAGACCTTAGGTATCTAGGTCATTTCTGTACTTTCACGCATGAGGAAGCTGGCCAGTCCATTTCCATGCACTTAATTTGCCCTCGTCTGTAACTCACCTGCATCATCAACACTCGCCTCCTCGCTGTTTCTTCCATAACCCAGCTTCTTCCCACTTCTGTGCTCTTACTCAAGCTATTCTTCCCTAAAGCATTTTTCCTCATTCCACGCTTTTAAAAACAGCATAATTCTACCTCCTCCACGTAGTTTCAGATTCTCTGTTGCCCACATTTGTCTCCTTTTCAAAACTTCACTGCAGTGTTTTTGTGACACAGCTCACTTGTTATATTCTGTTCTGTGTTTTAAGTATTGTCTTCTTTTGTTTATCCAAGTCCTGTTTCAGGACTGGGTACCCAGAGGATTCTTTAACTCAGGATTTCTTAACCTTGGCACTATTGACATTTTAGGCTGGGAAATTTCCTGTTGTGGGGGGACTGTCCTGGGTATTGTAGGATATTTAGCAGCATCTTTGGCCTCTACCCACTAGATGTCAGCAACACCCCTCCTCCTGGTCGTGACCAAAAATATCTGGAGACATTGTCAAATGTCTCCTGGGGGAGAAAATCACCCTCAGTTGAGAATCACTACTGTAACTCAGTTACTTTGTCTGCATTACTGAAACAGGGGAAAGGATTCATATCCACACTGAGAGCAACCAAATGAACCTAAATCACCTTCCAGAAATAGCCATTTTGTCATTTCCTTTGTGTTACCCAGGCCTCGGACCTGGCCGATCCTAAGGCACTACAACCTATGGTTTCACCCAGCAATTCCCTTCAAGTGATATGGATACCATGGGTTTAGGCAAAAGCAGGTCAGTCATTTGTTGATTAGATTGAACTCCTGGAAAAGGGGCTCCTTTTTCTCTAGGCTGTCCTTTTCTTCTCTCTACCTGAGGGCCCAGGGGCTCTGTGGTCCAAGTGAATGATTTTTGACGTAAAAATGAACTCACAACATTAGTCTGCAAAGTTTATATCTGAACATATATTATGACTTTATGGGGCTGATTACTACCTTTTGACCAAATGAATAATTGAAGTATTTTTCATATTTAATGAAGTTGATTTTTCCCTTTTCCGGGGAGTTGGTGGGTTCTCCTTTTTGATATTTCAGGGCATATTTCATATTTCCTTATTTAACATCTGTGGTTTTAAAAGTTTCTTCATATGAAATAGGGCAGCTGATCTGCATTATATGTCAATGACTGATGAAACCTCGTAGAAAGTTTTTGGGGGATTGGTCACTTTGACTCTTATAATCTCAGCTCACATAGTTACAGCTGACCTAGTAACTTTGGGCTTTGACTGCAAATCTGAGTCTCTTTCTACTGTATCACATTGTTCTCAGTGGAAAGATTTTGTCAGCCAGAGTGGTGGAACTGTCCTGTAAAGAATTGTAAGAAGGACTTCCCTGGTGGCGCAGTGGTTAAGAATCCGCCTGCCAATGCAGGGACATGGGTTCGAGCCCTGGTCCGGGAAGATCCCACATGCCACGGAGCGACTAAGCCTGTGCGCCACAACTACTGAGCCTGCACTCTAGAGCCTATGAGCCACAACTACAGAAGCCCATGCCCCGCAGCAAGAGAAGCCCGCTCACCACAACTAGAGAAAGCCCTTGCGCAGCAACGAAGACCCAGTGCAGCCAAAAATAAATAAATTTAAAAATATACAAATTTATTTTAAAAAAGGATTAGCCAGAAATAGACTAACATGTTTGATATTCACATGGGAATATCAGTAATTCCTTTTTTCCCTTCCAGGTTTATATATTTCCCAAGGTTTCTTTAGTAGGTCTGTAATTTTTAAATCATAGAAAACATTTTTTAATCCTTAAGCACAGGCATACATAGTTTATATAATTGCTCTTAAGAAGAATAAATTTTATACTTTGCTTTTTTTTACTTATGTTTCCATAGTTCAAGACTTTTAAAAATTACTATTTAAGAAGCTGCGTAATATAAAATTTCTGGAATGTACATAAGCTATTAACAGTAATTACCTCTGGGAACAGGGACCAGCCCTCACATTTTATGCTTTTATACTTTTTGTGCTTTTACCATGTATTACTCTTCTAATAAATAAATACTATTACATTTTTATTGATTACATGTTTCTACTTATTGACTAAAATGGTAAATTTACAGCTTATTTAGTAATTTCCATATTGCTAGACATATAAGACAGTTCTTTTTTTTTTTTTTTCATAGAGGAGTCCTAAGTTTTCACATAGAAAATACTGAAGAGATATGTTCTGGTGTAGTTTTGTTCTTCTTCTTTGAATCATTAATTCTAAATAAATAAGCAAGGTCAAAGGCTGTGTAAGTTCATTGGCTACCTGTTGCCATTGTAAATTCTGGAATGGTTGAATCAATTTATAATGCCATCATAAGAATGTAAGGGTATTGGTTTCACCCATAGCATCACCATCATTGGGTACTGGAAAAGATTATAGCTTTTTTGTGTGTGTGTACGCGGGCCTCTCACTGTTGTGGCCTTTCCCGTTGCGGAGCGCAGGCTCAGCAGCCATGGCTCACGGGCCCAGCCGCTCCACGGCATGTGGGATCCTCCCAGACTGGGGCACGAACCCATGTCCCCTGCATCGGCAGGCGGACTCTCAACCACTGCGCCACCAGGGAAGCCCAGATTATAGCTTTTAAAATGCTGTGGCAAATGTGGATATAACAGAGTGCTATCAACTATTTATAGAACTCTTTTTGTATGTGTGGATTGCAATAATAGTTTATCTTTTATGTGAATCCAGAGAAGCATGTAAAAACTTTCAAAACTTTTCTCCCCCATTTCTTATTTTTTGAATAAATAGAATCAAGCTATAGAAGTATCCTGGGGTCACGAGCCTGCATTCTTGAGCTGGGTGGAAGGTAGACATTTTAGTGATCAAGGTGAAAATGTGGCTGAAATTAGCAGACAATTTGGTCAGAAACTTGGACTTTCAAATGGGGAACAGGTAAGCACAAAATGTGATGACAATGACTTTCTTCTGATGTCACATAATACAGCAATAGAAATAAAAGTTCAGATATATTTTTTAAGGCGGTAAGATGACACCTAACTTGTGTGCTACTATAACCAATCCAGGATGTTCAAGTTGACTGTAACTGTTGTTAAGTCACTATCTACCATATACTCCATTAAGTCATTATCTAGTAGTCTCCCATGGTCCCTAGTTGATTTTGTATTCTGCTATTTTACTCACTTTCCAGGTACCTTAATTTTGTTTTTGTGCAATTTTTTTTGCTATATGAATTAATGAATTTTACTTACTATTATTGAACTTCATTTTATTTGTTTCTGACAGATTTTCTAACCTTCCAGGGTCATACTTGATTTAAAAAGATCTGTCCTACAAAAGAGAGTTATTATTTTTCCAGTTTCGTCTTGCCTGTGAATTTCATGTGCTTAGATTGTAAACTCTAAAGCTTAAGGACTCATGTTTCTCTTCATTTTATCATATTCACCAGTTTATGGTTTTAACTATTTTAAACTGCAGAAGTGATACATATTCAGTACAAATGTTTTACAGTTGAAAGTAGAAAATGTTTTTCCCTTTCTCTAATCCCAGCCTCAGAATGATTGTGTACTGTGGGATCTCATTAGACCGTCAGGATTTAAAGAATGAGATCATACATATTTTCTGCAATTTTTCCCCCACAAACTATATCAGAGATCCTTTCCACATATTACAGACAATATACATTGAACATGTTTGTATATGTATGAAGTGAAATAAATATTAAAAATTGAATTGCCAAGTCTAAGGCACTGCACATTTAAAAATTTGATAGATGGGGCTAAATTGCTTTCTATTACCAGTTTCTCACAAGAATACTGAAGAATGTCACATCTTTTTTTTTTTTTTTTTTTTGCGGTACGCGGGCCTCTCACTGTTGTGGCCTCTCCCGCTGCGGAGCACAGGCTCTGGACGCGCAGGCTCAGCGGCCATGGCTCATGGGCCCAGCCGCTCCGCGGCATGTGGGATCTTCCCGTACCAGGGCACGAACCCACGTCCCCTGCATCGGCAGGCGGACTCTCAACCACTGTGCCACCAGGGAAGCCCAACATCTTTTTAACTTGTTTTGAACACAGACTAATTTTTTTCATGCATGTTTCTGATAATGAGAATAGGCCACTGATGAGAAATCCATAGGCCTAGCACTGGTCTTTTGCTTACCTTAAATTTTTGCTAGAATCTTAAAACTTTAGCAGCTTAGTGACCTTAGAAATCACTAACTTTGGTGCCTTGCTCTGCAAACCTAGGGAGATGGGCTATTTTGCCCAGGATTGCATAGCAGGTTATAGTTCTGCTCTCTTTGAGTATATGGCACTTCCCTATGGGAAAAATCAACTTCCTATTCCTGATGTTGATGTCTTTATCAGCACCCTGAACAGTCCTGCTTGTTTTTAATTCCCATTTGCTTCAAAGTGAACTTCTATCCGATTTTCTGCACATTCTTTGTATTGTAACAACACCACTAAGGCACTGTCTCGCAAACAATCATTGATAGGAACAGAAAGTGGACTGGCTTGGCCAGGATGATAGCTTCTTGTTTTGTGCTTCCTTAGAGTCACCGCTTTCAAATAGGGTATATGGGAGGTACTGAGGGAAATAACTGAGGAACAGGTGAGGCACTTGGGGAAAGTCTGCTCCAATCCACAAAAGGCAGAGAAGGAGCATTTAATACTCAGTGGCTTTGGATTTTACTCCTCTAATCCCCAGAAATGCCCATAGAAGAGGAAAGAAAGTAAGAAGGTTTAATTCCAAATTCTTGAGAGACACTAGGATTTCCTGTGTATCTATAGACTAGAATGAGGGGATATTTGTTTTGCTATACTTTTTAGCTGTGCGTGATTATGCTTCTAAATAATTGGTTCTGATCTCTATTTCAGTGTGTTTTTTTACTTTTCCAGAAGCAGCATGGCTTGAAGTTAGTTATAAAACTAAATTGCAGAACTGCTAGAAATAATAGTATTTATATATAAGATCAAGCCATGACTTCATGACATTATTGTTTTTTCTTGCATTTTTAACTTATATTTCTTTTCTTTAAATGGCTATCTTTATTTTTTAAAACTTATATTGTGCTAGAATGTATTTTCCTTTATTTTATAATTGGTTGTAAAATAATTTTTTCTGAAATGCTGAGTATATCAGGGCCTACCTAAGGACTACACACAAACACACATGCACACAAAATTAATTACGTAGCTAAAGAGAGAACTTCTTATTTTCTAGGGATATAAAAAAGGCTTTTAATAGTAGTTTTGTACTTTAATTTTTTCCAGGTGTTTCTCAAGCCTTGTTCCCATGTGGTGTCTTGTCAACAAGTTGAGGTGGAACCCCTCTCAGCAGATGATTGGGAGATACTGGTAAAGAAAACAAAATGAGAACTATCCCAGTTTAAGGTTAAACTACCTCAAAATATCAGTGTCTTTTTTTTTTTTAATTATAGTTGATTTACAATCTTGTGCTAGTTTCTGCTATACAGCAAAGCAATGCAGTTATACACATATATACATTCTTTTTTTTATGTTCTTTTCCATTACGGTTGATCCCAGCAGATTGGATATAGTCCCCTGTGCCATACAGTACAACCTTGTTGTTTATCCATTCTAAGTGTAATAATTTGCATCTACCAACCCCAAACTCCCAGTCCATCCCTCTCCCTCCCGCTTCCCCCTTGGCAGCCACAAGTCTGTTCTCTGTGTCTGTGAGTCTGTTTCTGTTCTGTAGATAGGTTCATTTGTGCCATATTTTAGAGTCCACATATAAGTGATATCATATGGTATTTGTCTTTCTCATTCTGACTTCCTTCACTTAGTATGATAATCTATTGTTGCATCCATGTTGCTGCACGTGGCATTATTTTGTTCTTTTTTATGACTGAGTAGTATTCCATTGTGTATATGTACCACATCTTCTTTATTGATTCATCTGTCGATGGACATTTATGTTGTTTCCACGTCCTGGCTATAGTGAATAGTGCTGCTGTGAACATTGGGGTGCATGTATCTTTTTGAATTATAGTTTTGTCCAGGTATATGCCTAGGAGTGGGATGGCTGGATCATATGGTGGTTCTATTTTTAGTTTTCTGAGGAATCGCCATACTGTTTTCCATAGTGAGTGCACCAACTTACATTCCCACCAACAATGTAGTGGGTTCCCTTTTCTCCACATCCTCTCCAGCATTTGTTACTTGTAGACTTTTTCATGACGGCCATTCTGACCAGTTAGAGGTGGTATACCTCATTGTAGTTTTGATTTGCATTCCTCTAATAATTAGTGATGTTGAGCATCTTTTCATGTGCCTACTGGCCATCTGTATGTCTTTGGAGAAATGTCTATTTAGGTCTTCTGCCCATTTTTCGGAGGGGTTATTTATTTTTTTGTTGTTGAGTTGTATGAGCTGTTTGTATATTTTGGAGATTAAGCCCTTGTCTGTCACATCATTTGCAAATATTTTCTCCCATTCTGTACGTTGTCTTTTTGGTTTTTTTATGGTTTCTTTTGCTGTGCAAAAGCATGTAAGTTTGATTAGGTCCCATTTGTTTATTTTTGTTTTTATTTCTATTGACTTGGGAGACTGACCTAAGAAAACATTGATACAATTTAGTCAAGAGAATGTTTTGCCTATGCTCTCTTCTAGGAGTTTTATGGTGTCATGTTTAAGTCTTTAAGCAATTTTGAGATTATTTTAGTGCATGGTGTGAGGGTGTGTTCTAAGTTCATTGATTTACATGCAGCTGTCCAACTTTCCCAGCACCACTTACTAAAGAGACTGTCTTTTTCCCATTTTATATTCTTTCCTCCTTTGTCAAAGATTAATTGACCATAGGTGTGTGGATTTATTTCTGGGCTCTCTATTCTGTTCTGTTGATCCGTATGTCTGTTTTTATACCAATACCACACTTTTGATTACTGTAGCTTTGTAGTATTGTCTGAGAGAGTTATGCCTCCTGCTTTTTTTTTTTTTAACCCCCTCAGGATTGCGTTGGCAATTCTGGGTCTTTCATGGTTCCATATAAATTTTTTGGATTATTTGTTCTAGTTCTGTGAAAAATGTCATGGGTAATTTGATAACGATTGCATAAAATCTGTTGCCTTATTGATTTTCTGACTAGAAGAACTGTCCATTGATGTGAGGGGGTGTTAAAAGTCTCTTACTATTATTGTATTCCCATCAATTTCTCCCTTTATGTCTGTTAGAATTTATTTTATGTATTTGGTGCTCCTATACTGGGTGCATATATATGCTGACAAGTGTAAAATCCTCTTCTTGTTTTGATCCTTTTGTCATTATATAGTTTCCTTCTTTATCTTTCTTTATAGCCTTTGTTTTTTTTTTTTTTTGCGGTACGCGGGCCTCTCACTGCTGTGGCCTCTCCCGCTGTGGAGCACAGGCTCCGGACGCGCAGGCTCAGCAGCCATGGCCCACGGGCCCAGCCACTCCGCGGCATGTGGGATCCTTCCAGACCGGGGCACGAACCCGCGTCCCCCGCATTGGCAGGCGGACTCCCAACCGCTGCGCCACCAGGGAAGCCCTAGCCTTTGTTTTAAAGTCTGTTTTTTCTGATATGAGTATTGTGACCCCCACTTGCTTTTCATTTGCTTTTGCACGAAATATCTTTTTGCATCCCCTCACTTTCAATCTTTGTGTGTCCTTTGCCCTAAGGTGGGTCTTTTGTAGGCAGCATATTGTAGGCTCTTGTTTTTTAATCCAGTCTGCGACTCTATATGCCTTTTGATTGGAGCATTTCGTCCACTGACATTTAAGGTAATTAGTGATACATATGTTATTTATTGCCATATTAAACCTTGTTTTTCAGTTGATTCTTTGCTTCTTCTTCCTTTTTGTTTCTCCTTTTGTGGTTTGATGATTTCCTTTTATTTTATGTTTGTGTTCTTTTCTTTTTGTGAATCTATTGTATGTTTTTGATTTGTGGTTGCCCTGTTTTTCAAGTATGTTAACCCCTTCCTATATCTGCTTGCTTAAGACTGATAGTCATATAGGCTTAAACACATTCTAAAAAACAAAAAAAAAGAATCTATTTTTTTTGATGTCCTTTTTTACATCTTCATGTTTATCCTTTTGCTGTTCCTTGTATTTATCATCACTTTCACAGACAGGGTTTTTTTTTTTCTCTCTTTTTGATCTATATACTGGCTAATTTAAGTGGTTTACTTTCCAATCATGATTTCTTCCTTCCTATATCTTCTTCTTTTCTATTTAGAAAAGATCTTTTAATATTTCTTTTAGGATAGGTTTAGTACTGCTGTATTATTTTAGTTTTTGCTTGTCTGAAAAATTCTTTATTTTTCTTCCTATTCTAAATGATAATCTTGCTGGGTAGGATATTCTAGATGGCAGATTTTTCCCTTTCAAGACTTTGAATATATTTTGCCACTCCTTTCTGGCCTACAGTGTATTTATAGAGAAATCAGCTAATAGCCTTATGGACGTTTCCTTGTAATTAACTCTTTGTTTTTCTCTTGCTGCCTTTAGAATCCTTTCTTCATCTTTAAGTTTTGCCATTTTATTATAATATGTCTTGGTGTAGGTCTGTTTAGGTCCGTCTTGTTTCTGTGCTTCCTCTATTGGGATATCTGTTTCCTTCTTTAGGTTTCAGAAGTTTTCGCCATAATTTCTTCAAATACATTTTCAGTCCCCTTTTCTCTTTCTTCTTCTGGAATCTCTGTTATGCATAGATTGAGATGCTTTGTATTATAAGTCTCTAATACTGCTTTCATTTTTTTCATTAGGCTGTGCCTGCTGTTTTAATTGAGTAATTTCCATTATTCTGTCTTCCAGATCACTTATTCTGTCTTCTGCATTATTCATTCTGCTATTCATTGCCTTTAGCTCAGCTTTTGTCTTGGCTCCTCCTTATAGTTTCTGTTTCCTTTTTACAGTACTCCGCATTTCTGTCTTTAGGCTTTCTTAATTCCTTCAGTATTTTCATTACTCCCTTTTGAAGTCGGTGTCTGTTAGACTGAAGAAGTCTGTTTCCTTGTTTATTCCTTCAAGGGAATTCTCTTGGTCTTTCAACTGGGAGCATTTCCTCTGCTTCTTCATTTTGCTTATATTTCTCTTACTCTGTGAGTTTAGGAGAAACAGTTATCTCCTCTAGTCTTGGAGGGCTATTTATATGTGGAAGCATCCCTGCATAGCTTGTGTGGGTTTAATATTTTTTTGGCATGAGGGCTGTTTTTGGTTTGGGTGCTTGCCATCTCTTTCCTCAGTGTGCGCTGGCCATTATCCCCTTGATGGGACCATGCAGGTGCATGGCCCGTGCACGCTCCCAGGAGGGGAGGGGCATCGGTTGGTGCCCAGGCGTGGGACACTTGGTGGCGGCAGTGGTCTGCACCTGCCTCTGCAGTCCAAGATGGCAGTGGGGGCTTGTACCCGCCCCCCGAGTGCACATAGGCTGTACCCTGCTGCCTGAGAGTGCACATGTGGAGAAAGAAGCTCCAATGGTATTACTGCCCCTCTCCTTGCATGCCCCCCAACAATGGCACCTTACCTCTCTGGCGGGCCCAGGCTTATTCCTGTACTCTCTCGGTTGTGGTGCACCACACCCTAGCCCCCCTCAGGCTGTCTTCATGCAGCCAACCCCAGTCCTCTGCCTAGGTCTGACCTCCAAAGCCCAAGCCTCAGCACCCAGCCCCCACCTGCCGCAGCGGACAAGCATCTCAGGCTGGGGAATGCTGGGCAGCACACTGACCGTCTGTGCAGGTCTCTCTCCGCTTTCCCCTCTGCAAACTGGTTGCTGCGCTCTCCTCCAAGGCTCTGAAGCTCCCCCTCTGTCCCAGCTGATCTCCCCACCAGTGAGGGGGCTTTCCAGTGTGTGGAAACCTTTCACAGTTCCCTCCCGGGAGCGCAGGTCCTGTCATGATTCCTTTCTCTCTATTTTTTTCTTTATTCTTTTGTCCTACACAGTTACATGGAGATTTTCTTGCCCTTTTGGAAGTCTGCAGTGTTCTGCCAGCATTCACTAGATATTCTGTGAGAACCGTTCCACACGTTAGATGTATTTTTGATGTATTTGTGGGAGAAGGTGAGCTCCCTGTCCTGCTCCTTCACCATCTTGATCTGATCCTCCAACATATCAGTGTCTTTAGATTTCTCTTCTGTGACTGGCATTATATATTCTGAGTTGGTTTGATTTATAAGAATGAGTTGAGATTTCCTTACTAGGCCTGGAATAGACAAAATGTAAAGTGAATTGATCTTTTTGTTTATTGATTCTAGGAGCTGCATGCTGCTTCCCTTGAACAGAATCTTCTAGATCAAATTCGAATAGTTTTTCCAAACGCCATTTTTCCTGTTTGGGTTGATCAGCAAGCTTACATATTTATCCGGATTGGTAGGTGCCATTGTAATATTTTCCATCATACTCTTCACAGTAGCACTGAATCCAAAGCAGAGGTAAATGCACACTAATGACCTTTATTTTCTACACAGTTGCACTAATACCAGCTGCTCCTTATGGAAGGCTGGAAACTGATAGCAAACTCCTTATTCAGCCAAAGACCCATGAAGCCAAAGAGAATACATTTTCAAAAGCAGATAATGCACATGGAAAATTTCATAATTATGCAGAAGACCAAAAAGGATTGACAAGAGAACTTCAAACGAAGCAACTTCAATCAAATACTGTAGGAGTCACTGGGTCGAAAGAAACAGATTCAGAGGATACAGTTGACTCATCATTAATACCAAGCTTATGGACTGTGATAGGAAGCATTTTTTCTTTTGGGTCTGAGAAGAAACAAGACACATCCTGGGGGTTAACTGAAATCAATGCATTCAAAAATATGCAGTCAAAAGTTGTTCCTCTGGATAATATTTTCAGAGTATGTAAATCTCAGCCTCCCAGCATATGTAATGCATCAGCAACTTCTCTGTTTCACAAACATTATACCATTCATGTATTTCCATGGGACCAGGAATATTTTGATGTGGAGCCCAGCTTTACTGTGACCTATGGAAAGCTAGTTAAACTACTTTCTCCAAAGCAACAGCAAAGTAAAATGAAGCAAAATGTCCTGTCACCTGAAAAAGAGAAGCAGATGTCAGAACCACTAGATCAAAAACAGAGTAGCCCAGACCATAGTCAAGAAGGTGGCAATGCCTGTGTGCTAAAGGTAGTCTGGAATGGACTTGAGGAATTGGAGAATGCCATTAAATACACCAAAAACTTAGAAGCTCTTCATCTTGGGAAAGTTTGGGTTAGTATAAATCTTTTTTTTTAATTGAAATATAGTTGATTTACAGTGTTGTGTTAATTTCTGGTGTACAGCAAATGGGTTAGTATAAATCTTATAATTGGGGAGGAAGTAATTTTATGTTGCTTGAACTTCCCCAAATTATGAACTAAAATAATATTTTATATACAAATTGAAAACCAGTATAATAAATAGTATCTAAAGTTCCTGCGGGGACACATTTCTGATTGCAGGGTAAAGTCCTTGTTTGGGTAGGGTTTGTGTATTTCCTGGCTAAGTAAACTTGGACCGGCATAAGCTAAGATTGGTACAGGCCCAGAGAGGTCAAAATTATTTGCCTGGGGTTATTAGCTAATAAGTAGAACTAGGATTCAAACCCAGGCAGGCTGACTCTTGAGTTCATGCTTTGATTGGAGTGCCCTACAAAGCCTCACATCTTTAATGCCTGCAGAAGATGTGCTTCCCAGTTCTTGAAAGCAAAGGAAGGACTTGTTATGTATTGGGGGAAATGCCCAGTGTAGGGAGAGACCCACTACGTGAGATGACCTGGATTCAAATGTACCCAGAAGGTCCTTACCCTGCTGGTATTGGCTCTTTAACTTGTGTGTGATGGAGAGCAAAGTAGAGCAGCTAGCGTTTCACCTTCTCATCTGGCCTCAAATATTTTTTTTTTAAGGTTTTTTTTTTGATGCAGACCATTTTTAAAAGTCTTTATTGAATTTGTTACAATATTGCTTCTGTTTTATGTTTTGGTTTTTTGGCCACAAAGCATGTGGGATCCTAGTTCCCCAACCAGGGATTGAACCCACATCCCCTGCATTGGAAGGTAAAGTTGTTTTTTTTTTTTTTTTTTTTTTTTTTTTTTTTTTTTTTTTTTTGCGGTACGCAGGCCTCTCACTGCTGTGGCCTCTCCCGTTGTGGAGCACAAGCTCTGGACGCGCAGGCTCAACAGACATGGCTCACGGGCCCAGCCGCTCCGCGGCACGTGGGATCCCCCCAGACCGGGTTACAAACCCGTGTCCCCTGCATCAGCAGGCGGACTCTCAACCACTGCACGGTCAGGGAAGACCAGAAAGTGAAGTTTTAACCACTGGACTGTCAGGGAAATCTCTGGCCTCAAATATTAACACGAATTTTATATGGAATGAGTCACCAGCCCCCTTTATTTGAACCTAATTTTGAACGATTGTGAAATGAAACTTCAGGGTGAGAAGGGAGGAAATTGTTAGGACAGGGAAGAACAATGGGAAGGAAAGGGGGTCTCCTTTGTAGGTTTCTTTTACTCTCACAGTTTTACCTATGACCTTTATGTAGGCAACTTACAAAATTTTAATCTCTCAGCCTACATCATTTTCTGAAGCTCCAACGATGCCTCGTATTTTCTGTTAGCTCTAATCTCTTACTTAAGAAGATCCCACTGCATCTTCAAAATCAAATTGTCTAACACTGAACTTACTATGACTTATTTCTTTCTATTAATGGTTTTGCCATTAGGTAGGAAATACCATTATTTCCTTGATATTACATGGTGAGGACGGGGTGAAAAAGGGATAACGGTCAAGTCCTGGAGAGCAGGTAAGATGGCATTGAGGAGCCTGCACTTCCCATTCTGCTTTAAAGGTTGGGAGAATGACCAGTGAGGAGTGGCAGTAGCTGCCATCAGGTACTCAAACAGGCTTGACTGGATAGATCAAAACTGATCACCTTCTGAAGAGGATGTTAAAAGAAACAAATGTAGGGGAAAAATTGAAATGTGTTATAACAGTATCTGAACGCCCATCTAGTTATATTATAAATCATGATAGCGTCTATCGTTCGCCTGAATTGATAGAAGTTAACATCAGTATTTCTGCTATGGAGTATTTCTTAATCAAGCTTTTAACATATTTATATTTTTTATTTATTTTTATATATTTCAGATCCCAGATGACCTGAGAAAGAGGCTAAATATAGAAATGCATGCAGTAGTCAGAATAACTCCAGTGGAAATTACCCCTAAAATTCCAAGATTTCTAAAATTACAACCTAGAGAAAACTTAGTGAGTTCAGATTTATATGTTGCATCACAGTTTTACATGTGTTGTAAAATTTCTAGTTGCTTTAGTTAAGTAATAAGAATGTACTCCTTTATGCTAGAAGGGCAAGGAAGTCTTTTTTTCTTTTTATTTTATTGTAAAATATATATAAGATAAAATGCTATTGTAACCATTTTTAAGTGTGCAGTTCAGTGGCATTAAGTACATTTATAATGCTGTGAAATCATCACCACTATCTATTTCCAAAACTTTTCCATCACCCCAAGCAGAAACTCTGTGCCCGTTAAGCCATCACTCCCCATCCTTCCCTCCCCCAGTTCCTGGTAACCTCTCATCTGTATTCAGTCTTTGTGAATTTACTTATTCTAGATCTTATATGTAAGTGGAATCATACAATATTTGCCCTTTGTGTCTTGCTTATTTCATTTAACATGTTTTCAGGGTTCATCCACACTATAGCATATATCAGAACTTCATTCCTATTTATGGCTAAATAATATTCCATTGTATGTATATACCACATTTTGATTATCCATTCATCTGTTGATGGACATGGGTTATTTCTGCCTTTTTAGCTATTGTGAATAGTGCTGCTGTGGATGTTTATGTACAAGTATTTGTTTGAGTCCCTGCTTTCAGTTCTTTTGGGTACATACCTAGGAGTTGAATTGCTGGGTCATATGGCAATTCTATGTTTAACTTTTTGAGAAACGAAGAAGTCTTTAATAAGCAAT
The DNA here is from genome assembly GCF_011762595.2 of Tursiops truncatus. Taxonomy (NCBI): domain Eukaryota; kingdom Metazoa; phylum Chordata; class Mammalia; order Artiodactyla; family Delphinidae; genus Tursiops; species Tursiops truncatus. The sequence goes on from NC_047042.1 coordinate 49,787,455, forward strand.
ACACATATAAATTGTGCCAATGCAAATATGGATAATTTGGCTTTTAAAAGTTTGGTATTTTTGCTACATCTGGGTAATCTTTAAAAAAAATTCTCATATGTTTCGGTATTAACATTGCAGCATAAAAGAGAGCTAGATTGTTTTACTTTTCAACACTGTTAATTTAGTAGAAACTGATATGGTCCGGAAATGAGGTATGGAAGTTAACTTTAAAATCTTTTTAATAGGGTATCATCATCTGTACCAGTTTAGATTACCAGTTCTCAGAGAATTATAATACAGGAAAATGATTATATGTTTAAAAAATTCCAGACATAATTTAATCCTCCTCTGATAATTTGAGTGATACTTCTGGATCCTCTGGATATCGATGGTCATTATGTCAGGGTCATTATATAACCATTTTAACAGATCTTTCTACTTGATGAAACCCCAGGTAAGATAGCTTATATTTTGTGACTAGAGAAGAAGAAAACAAATAGAATAAATGCCATTTCCATAATAGTATGCAACTGAGCATTTAACACATTGGCTGAACAGTATACAGTGATTTGTAGTTTTCTTTGAACTTTTTGGTTATTGATCTTAGGTTTTTTTAAAATTTTTATTTTATATTACAGTTGATTTACAATGTTTCGTTAGTTTCAGATGTATAGCAAAGCAATTCAGTTATACATATATCCATTCTTTTTCAGATTCTTTTCCCATATAGGTTATAACAGAATATTGAGTGAGTTCCCTGTGCTATACAATAGGTCCTTGTGGATTATCTATTTTATATATAGTAGTGTGTATATGTTAATGCCAAACTCCTAATTTATCCCTCCCCCCCACCTTTCCCCTTGGTAACCATGTTTGTTTTCGAAGTGTGTGAGTCTGTTTCTGTTTTGTAAATAAGTTCATTTGTATCATTTTATTAGATTCCACATATAAGTGATATCATATGATATTTGTCTTTCTCTGACTTACTTCACTTAGTACGATAATCTCTAGGTCTATCCATGTTGCTGCAATGGCATTATTTCATTCTTTTTTATGGCTTTTTAAATATATTCCATTGTATATATATATATCACATCTTTATCCATTGCTCTGTCGAAGGACATTTAGGTTGCTTCCATGTCTTGGCTATTGTAAATAGTGCTACAGTGAACGTTGGGGTGCATGTATCTTTTCAAATTAGGGTTTTCTCTGGATATATGCCCAGGAGTGGGTGGGATTGCTGGATCATATGGTAGTTCTATTTTTTGGAGGTTTTAAGGAACCTTCATATGTTCTCCACAATGGTTGTACCAATTTACATTCACACCAACAGTGTAGGAGGGTTCCGTTTTCTCAACACTGTCTCCAGCATTCATTGTTTGTAGACTTTTTGATGATGGCTCCTCTGACCAATGTGAGGTGATACCTCATTGTAATTTTGATTTGCATGTTTCTAATAGTGATGTTGCCCACCTTTTCATGTACTTTTTGGCCACCTGTATGTCTTCTTCGGAGAAAGGTCTATTTAGATCTTTTCTACTCATTTTTTGATTGGGTTGGTGGGTTTTTTTGTTTTTTGTTTGATATTGAGCTGCATGGACTGTTTGTATGTTTTGGACATTAATCCCTTGTGGGTTGCATCACTTGCAAATATTTTCTCTCATTCTGTGCGTTGTCTTTTTGTTTTGTTTATGGTTTCCTTTGCTGTGCAAAAGCTTTTAAGTTTAATTAGGTCCCATTTTTGTTTTTATTTTCATTACTCTAGGAAGTAGATTCAAAAAGATATTGCTGCAATTTATGTCAGAGAGTGTTCTCCCTTTGTTTTCCTCTAAGAATTTTATAGTGTCCAATCTTACATTTAGCTTTTTAATCCATTTTGACTTTACTTATTTTTTTGCGGTACGTGGGCCTCTCACTGTTGTGGCCTCTCCCACTGCGGAGCACAGGCTCTGGACACGCAGGCTCCGCGGCCATGGCTCACGGGCCCAGCTGCTCCACGGCATGTGGGACCTTCCCAGACTGGGGCACGAACCCGTGTCCCCTGCATCGGCAGGCGGACTCTTAACCACTGCACCACCAGGGAAGCCCCATTTTGACTTTATTTTTATGTATGGTGTTAGAGAATGTCTAGTTTAATTCTTTTATATGTAGCTGTTTAGTTTTCCCAGCACCACTTATTGAGACTGTTTTTTCTCCATTGTATATTCTTGTCTCCTTTGTCATAGGTTAATTGACCATAGGTGCATGGGTTTATTTCTGGACATTCTATCCTGTTCCATTGATCTATATTTCTGGTTTTGTGCTAGTAACATACTGTTTTGATTATTGTAGCTTTGTGTTATAGTCGGAAGTCAGGGAGCCTGATTCCTCCAGCTCCGTTTTTCTTTCTCAGGATTGCTTTGTCTATTTGGGGTCTTCTGTGTTTCCATAAAAATTTAAATATTTTTTGTTCTACTTCTGTGAAAAATGCCGTTGGTAATTTAATAGGGATTGCATTGAATCTGTATATTGCCTTGGGTAGTATAGTCATTTTGACAATATTGACTCTTCCAGTCCAAGAACATGGTATATCTTTCCATCTGGTTGTGTCATCTTTGATTTCCTTCATCAGTGTCTTATAGTTTTCAGAACAGAGGTCTTTTGTCTCCTTACGTATGTGTATTCCTATGGTAAATGGGATTGTTTCCTTAATTTCTCCTTCTGATCTTTTGTTTTTAGTGTATATAAATAAGAGATTTGTGTGTATTAATTTTGTATCCTACAACTTTACCAAATTCATTGGTGAGTTCTAGTAGTTTTCTGGTAGCCTCTTTAGGATTTTCTATGTATAGTATCATGTCTTCTGCAACAGTTTTACTTCTTTTCCAATTTGGATTCCTTTTCTTTTTCTTTTCTGATTGCCATGGCTAGGACTTTCAGAACTATGTTTAAAAAAAAAAATGGCTAGACTGGGCATCCTTGTCTTGTTCCTGATCTTAGAGGAAATTGCTTTCAGCTTTTCACCATTGATGACGATGTTAGCTGTGGGTTTGTCATATATAGCTTTTATTATTTTGAGGTAGGTTCCCTCTGTGCCCACTTTCTGGAGAGTTTTTATCATACATGGGTGTTGAATTTTGTCAAAAGCTTTTTTGCATCCATTGAGATGATCATATGTTTTTTATTTTTCAGTTTGTTAATGTGGTCTGTCACACTAATTGATTTGTGGATATTGAAAAATCCTTACATCCCTGAGATAAATCCCACTTGATCATGGTGTATGATCTTTTTAATGTATTGTTGAATTCAGTTTGCTAGTGTTTTGTAGAGGACTATTGCATCTGTGTTCATCAGTGATATTAACCTGAAATTTTATTTTTTTGTGATATCTTTGGTTTTGGTATGAGGGTGATGGTGGCCTCATAGAATGAGTTTGGGAATGTTCCTTCCTCTGCAACCTTTTGGAATAGTTTCAGAAGGATAAGTGTTAACTCTTTTCTAAATGTTTGATAGAATTTGCCTGTGAAGCCATCTGGTCCTCACCTTTTGTTTGTTGGAAGTTTTAAAATCACAGTTTAAATTTCAGTGCTTGTGGTTGGTCTGTTCATATTTTCTGTTTCTTCCTGGTTCAGTCTTAGAAGATTGTACCTGTCTAAGAATTTGTCCATTTCTTCTAGGTTGTGCATTTTATTGGTGTATAGTTGCTTGTAGTAGTCTCTTACGATCCTTTGTATTGCTGTGGTGTCCATTGTAACTTTTTTTTATTTCTAATTTTATTGATTTGAGCCCTCCTTTTTTTTCTTGATGAGTCTGACTAAAGATTTATCATTTTTGTTTATCTTTTCAAAGAACCAGTTTTAGTTTCATTGATCTTTTCTGTTGTTTTCTTTGTCTCTATTTCACTTACTTCTGCTCTGCTCTTTATGGTTTTTTTCCTTCTACTGACTTTGGGTTTTGTTTGTTGTTCTTTCTCTAGCTGCTTTAGGTGTCACGTTAGGTAGTTTGAGATTTTTCTTGTTTCCAAGGTAGGATTGTATTGCCATAAACTTCCCTCTTAGAACTGCTTTTGCTGCGTCCCATAGGTTTTGGATTGTCATGCTTTTTTTTTTTCACTTGTCTCTAGGTATTTTTTGATTTCCTCTGATTTTTTTTCAGTGATCCATTGGTTGTTTAGTAGCATATTGTTTAGCCTCTATGTGTTTGTGTTTTTGTACAGTTATTTTCTTGTAGTGAACTTCTAATCTCATAGCATTGTGGTGGAAAAGATGCTTGATATGATTTCAATTTTCTTAAATTTACTGAGCCTTGCTTTGTGTCCCAGCATGTGCTCAATCCTGGAGAATGTTCCATGTGCACTTGAAAAGATTGTGTATTCTGCTGCTTTTGGATGGAAGGTCTATAAATATCAATTAAGTCCATCTGGTCTAATGTGGCATTTAAGGCCTGTGTTTCCTTATTGATTTTGTGTCTGGATGATCTGTCCATTGATGAAAGTGGGTTGTTAAAGTTCCTCACTCTTATTGTGGTACTGTCGATTTCTCCTTTTATGGCTATTATTATTTGCCGTATGTATTGAGGTGCTTCTGTGTTGGGTGCATATATAATTACAATTGTTATATCTTCTTCTTGGATTGATCCCTTGATCATTAATGTAGTGTCCTTCTTTGTCTCTTGTAACATTCTTTATTTTAACGTCTATTTTGTCTGATATGAGTATTACTACTCCAGCTTTCTTTTGATTTCCATTTGCATGGAATGCCTTTTTCCATCCCCTCACTTTCAGTCTGTGTGTCCCTAGATCTGAAGTGGGTCTCTTGTAGACAGCATATATACAGGTCTTGTATTTGTATCCATTCAGCCTGTCTGTGTCTTTTGGTTGGAGCATTTAATCCATTTATCAGTACATTTAAGGTAATTGTCAATATGTATGTCCTTATTGCCATTTTGTTAATTGTTTTGGATTGTTTTTGTAGGTCTTTTTTCTTCCTTTCCTCTTTTGTTCTCGTGTGATTTGATAGCTATCTTTAGTGTTGTGTTTGGATTGCTTTTTCTTTTTTTTGTGCGTATCTATTGTAGATTTTTGGTTTGCAGTTCCCATGAGGGTTTTTTTTTGTTGTTGTTGTTGTTGTTGTTTGCGGTATGCGGGCCTCTCACTGTTGTGGCCTCTCCCGTTGCGGAGCATAGGCTCCGGATGTGCAGGCTCAGCGGCCATGGCTCATGGGCCTAACCACTCGGCAGCATGTGGGATCTTCCCGGACTGGGGCACAAACCCATGTCCCCTGCATTGTCAGGCGGACTCTCATCCACTGCACCACCAGGGAAGCCCTCCCATGAGGTTTTGATATAGCAGTGTATATATATACGAGATTGTTTTCAGTTGCTGCTCTCTTAACTTCAAATGTATTTTCAATATGTTGCATTTTTGCTCTCCTCTTCTCATGATTGCTGGTTTTGGTATCCTGTTTGTATGTGGATGATTTCCTACCTTTGCTCTATGTTTGCCTTTACCTTTGAGCTATCCTATTTATAAATTTTCTTGTTTCTAGTTGTGGCCTTTTCTTTTCCATCTAGAGAAGTTCCTTGAGCAATTGTTGTAAAGCTGATTTGGTGTTGCTGAATTCTCTAAGCTTTTGCTTGTCTGTAAAGCTTTTGATTTCTCCGTCGAATCTGAACAAGAGCCTTGCTAGGTAGAATGTTCTTGGTTGTACGTTTTTCCCTTTCATCATTTTAAATATATTGTGCCACTGCCTTCTGGCCTACAGAGTTTCTGCTGAAAAATCAGCTGATAACCTTATGAGGATGCCCTTGTATGTTATTTGTTGCTTTCCCCTTGTTGCTTTTAATATTTTCTCTTTGTCTTTAAATTTTGTCAATTTGATTAACATGTGTCTCGCTGTGTTCCTGCTTGGGTTTATTCTGCCTGGGACTCTCTGTGCTTTGTGGACTTGAGTGAGTGTTTCCTTTCCCATTAGTTAAGGAAGTTTTCAGCTATTATCTCTTCAAATATTTTCTCAGGCCCTTTCTCTCTTCTCCTTCTGGGACCCCTATAATGTGAATGTTGGTGCTTTTAATGTTGTCCCAGAGGTCCCTTAGACTGTCCTCATTTCTCTTCATTCTTTTTTCTTTATTCTGCTCCGTGGCAGTGATTTCCTCCAATCTGTCTTCCAGCTCACTTGTTCATTCTTTTGCCTCATTTATTCTGCTATTGATTCTTTCCAGTGTATTTTTCATTTCAGTTATTGTATCGTACATCTATTTGTTTTTTCAAGCTTCTAGCTCTTTGTTAATCATTTCTTGTACCCTCTCAGTCTGTGCCTCTATTCTTTTTTCGAGTTTTTGGATCTTCTTTACTATTATTACTCTGAATTCTTTTTCAGGTATATTGCCTATCTCCACTTCACTTAGTTGTTCTTCTGGGGTTTTATCTTTTCCCTTTGTCTGGAACAGATTTCTCTGCTGTGTCATATTTTCTAATGTTCTGTGTTTGTGGTCTCTGTTCTCAGGCTACAGGATTGTACTTCTTCTTGTTTCTGGTGTCTGCCCCCTGCTGGGTGAGGTTGGTCCAGGGGCTTCTGCAGGCTTCCTGGTGGGAGGGACTAGTGCTTGCCCCCTGGTGGGTGGAGCTGGATTTTGTGCCTCTAGTGGGCAGGGCTGTGTCAAGAGGTGTGTTTAGAGATGGCTGTGGGCTCAGGAAGACTTTAGGCAGCCTCTCTGCGCATGGGTGGGGCTGTGTTCCCACCCTGTTGGTTGTTTGGCCTGAGGCGTCCCAGCAGTGGAGCCTGCAGGCTGTTGGGTGAGGCCAGGTCTCAGTGCCAAAAGGTGACCTCTGGGAGAGCTCATGCCATGAATATTCCCTGGGGCCTCTGCCACCAGTGTCCTTGCCCCCACAGTGAGCCACAGCCAACCCCCCACCTCCCCAGGAAACTCTCTAAGACCCGCAGGTGGGTCTGGCCCAGGTTCCCATGGCGTCACTGTTTTGCTCTGGGTCCCAGTGCATGTGAAACCTTGTGTGCACCCTCCAAGAGTAGAGTCTCTGTTTCCCCCAGTCCTGTGGAGCTCCTGCACTTAAGCCCCACTGGCCTTCAAAGCCAAGTACTCTGGTGGCTCCTCCTCCCAATGCCAGACCCCCAGGCTGGGCAGCCTGACATGGGGCTCTGAACTCTCACTCCTGTGGGAGTGATATATAATTATTTCCAGTCTGCAATATAATTATTTTCCAGTTTGTGGCTCACCTACCCGGCGGGTATGGGACTTGAGTATATTGCAAAAGCACTCCTCCTACCATCTCGTTGTGGCTTCTTTATCTTTGGGTATAGAATATCTTTTTTGGTAGGTTATAGTCTTTTCTGTAGATGGTTATATAACAGTTGTGATTTGGGTGTTTCCTTGAGAGGAAGGTGAGCTCAAGTTCTTCTGCTCCACCATCTTGTCTCTGTCTAGTTGCTCAGTATCTTTTTTAAAAATATGTGAAGGAAATTTAACATTGTCTTGATAACTGCAGGATTTTCAAAGTCAGATATTTTGCTTTCTATATATATTACCTTGATATTCTTAAGAAATCTTTAAACATGTAGACCATATTATAAAAGTCTTTGGAACAGGGAACTTCCATGGCTCTTGACTTTTTTTAAGTTTTCTTTTTTAAGTTTACAGGAGCTCTGCTTTTACCTCGGTTATTGATCTTGGTGGTTTTTTTTTTTCAAAATTTAGGTCTTATGTACAAAAATAATTAGCCACTGCTCATTGTTTTTTTGTTTTTTTCTGGTGTCAGGAATGGAATATTACTACCGAATTTCTTTCCTGTCCTGAGTTGCATACTTTAGCGGAAGCTTTATGACCTTGGAAGGTCTCTCTCGGCTGATCATATCACTTAGGACTTAAGGATGTTTGATTCTAGAGGAACTATGAGTTGCTTTCTGATCCTAAAAGTCTTGATTTTAAATAGTTTTCATTTTCATTTTATGACTTCCTTTAGGTCTTTAATCCCATTGCACAATAATATTCAAAGAAGTAACTGACTATTTCTGTGATTTTTAAGAATGGGAAAATGATGCCTTTTCTTAGCTTAGGTTGCTTTTGGTGGTAAACATATTCTCAACTGAGCTTAATCAGTGGATCTAAGCTTGACTCTGAATAAAGAGAGATAACAGAAATGGACCAGTTGAGAAATGGTAGAATAGAGGTTTATTTTCCTAGGCAGATATTATCTTTCATTTATGAATTTTTGTTATTCCCTTTTTAATTTCAAATAGATTTTTAAAACAATGTTAATCTAAAAGCATCAAAAATTAGCAGTGTTTTTCTCAGAATTTCTTAATACCTTTTGAACAATTTATTAACACTCTACTTGTTGAGTACATCGGCCATATTAACAGAAAAAAAAAAGTGACACTAACATATAAAAAGTTTATTTTTCTCATGCGCAAAGAAGTTTGGAGGAGCTCAACGGGGTTAAACCATGTAACCAAGGATCTAGGCTCCTTTGGTCTTTTTCTTCTGCCGTCTTTAGCCTTTGCCTCTCCTCCTCTTAGATGCAAGACGTTTGCAGTAGTAATAGGTATCACGTCTGCATTCTTGGCAGCAGAAGGAAAGGCACAAAGCAGAATTCTTCTCCTTGCAAGGTTTCTCTACCTTTTAATTAGGAAGAGAAGGCTTTCCCATGGATTGCTGATTGTAAAGCATTGGCCAGAGTGCAGCCAGATGCATGCACACACAGTTCCAAGCTGGGAGTAGAGGAGTTTGCTCTCCCTCTGTAGTTTGCTCTACAGTAGAGGGAGGCAAGGGAGAATGGGGCTGGAATGGTTATCAAGTGAGCTAGATTATGGTGTGTGTATCACTGGGCATAGAGAAAAGGAGCATTTAAAACTTTGCCACTTGTGTAAATGTTTCTTCAGGCTGTGCTGTACTCGTACTGTAATGTCAAATGCCAAATCTGTGCCTATGAACATCATTTATTGGCAAGATAAGGTGTTAAAATAAGAATGTTAAGGTTAAGTTCATGTATTAGAATATCATTACTGTTCTTTCCTTTCCTCTGGCAGCTTAAAGACATAAGTGAAGAAGACATAAAAACTGTGTTCTATTCATGGCTACAGCAGTCTACTACTACCACACTTCCTCTGATAGTATCAGAGGAAGAATATATTAAGTTGGAAATGAAAGATGGTGAGTATATTTTATTTGTTATTTCAATATTTTTTCTATTAAAGAAGTCAGAAAAATTTCATTGTTTTTCCAACTTGTGATATGTATGAACAGGAAACCTAATAATGATAATTAAACAGTAGATATTACGTATCAAAGAATGCCTCTGTTTAAATTTAAATAAATTTAAATTTTAAATTATTTCATCTCAGCTTTAGTACTAACTACATTTATTACCTTCCTTTTAATAGGGTTGAAGGAGTTTTCTCTGAATATAGTTCATTCTTGGGAAAAGGAAAAAGAAGAAACTCTTTTTCTGTTGAGTACCAATCTGCTACAGAAGATGACAATACAAGTAATGACATACTATTGAATATTTAATGAAATAATATTTTCACATGTGATTGATTCTAAAGTATGAATTTACCTGTTACATTGCATCCTAAAGTGTATTAGAAACTTGAATGGTAAGAGTAAGGAATAACTTGACTTAAAATATTTTATTCTATAATCTCTTTAACTTATCTAAACAAATTGTTGATTTATCCTAAATTTGAAATTGATGCCTCCACACAATTAAGTTTTAAGAATAGAATTGATCGTGTTAACTGGCAAGTGGATCATGATTTTAAAATCTTTTAGTACTGAAATAAATGAAAACTTAGCTTAGGGGTTTAATTTTTTTAATTCATATTTTTATTTGCAGTTTTGCTGCACAACCCATGTTGTTTTGTCAGTTCTTTATTTCTCAACTCTTCACAAATATTATCAGATCACTTCTCTTCCAGAAATATTTTTAAAGTGCTCCTTTTAGAATATTGTGTTTTGGTTAGGATATTCACTCTTATCCTTAATAAATTAAAGATTCTCTAGTCATTTAGAATTTCGGTGGTTTGAAATTAGACATTATTTGTCTACTTTTGAAATATAATTTAAGGAATACCATTCAGAGAAGATACAAATGTGAGATTGTGAAAAGAAATAAATGTGACAGAAATCAAAATTGCAAATAAAGATATATCTGTAAACTGTATTAAGAAGATGACATTCTTTACTGCTTGTTAACTGTAAATATTTATATTTCTTGGATGAGTAAATTATTATTGTTAGGGCTATTTTAGGTTATAATCTTGCGTGTACAATATATCTTTTCTCTCTGGTGTAACAGAATCAGCAATTCAGTTTCCTGGGACCCAAGAAAAACAGGCAAAAGGCATAACTTTGAAATGTAAAATTGATTTTTCCTTGCTACTATAGGTCCTTCTGGATCCTATGGTAAAAGAAGAAAACAGTGAGGAGATTGACTTTATTCTTCCTTTTTTAAAGCTGAACTGCTTGGGGTAAGAAGTTATGGCCAAACTACCATGTTTAGACACATTTGACATTATCTTTTCCAGGGCTTTTATGTGTAAATGTTAAATTAGATGTTATTATCATTGAGTAGTCTTACTAATGCAGTAGTAAATATTTTTTTCAAGGATTGTTTCTGTTTTCACACCTGGCTTAGTAATTTGCCTTCTCTTCTTAGATAACTAAAAGTCTGAAACTTATTAGAAATTTTACTTTGAGAGTTGATTTGTGAAAAGAGAGCCAACTAGATATGACCTGGATCATACATGCTTGAATAAAACAATAATCCTTTAAAATTAATAAATTAATTTTAAAAGTTAAATCCAAAAACATTAGTTGAATGTTTAAAAATATTTCAAATTAAGTTATTCGTTCACTATCTTATTGAGGTACTGATTGGGGTTATTAGTGTTTTCCTCAACTTTAAGACAAACAAACCTGAAAAGAACCTCCTCAATTTCTTTAGCTCTTAATACAATATAATCTCACATAAACATTACTTCTTAGAATTCTTCACAGAGGCCTTTAGTAGATATAGTAGTAGTGATTTGATTTCCTGCAATAGTATAGTCTATAAATATTTTAGTAAAAGGATTAAACTATAAAGTAACAATGCTTAAATGTGGCATAATATTCAAGTATAAAGTAAAATCTCTTCAGTTCAGACTAATTTTAGGAATTTATGATATTTATTTTCAGAAATAAACTGGCAGTCAGAGTCAGGAAGTAGGTCAAAGTTCATATTTATATAATCTACAGATTGAAACTGGATTTCAAAAATGACATTTAAGAGGAAATAAGTCTTCAATTATGCTAACACTTTAAAAACACCCATTTATGATAATGTTGGATGACAAACCAGAAATCATTTTCAGGGGGATATTTGTATGCATTAAGACAAATTCCTTAAGGAGTCCTATTAGGACAAAACTTTTAGTTACTGCACATGTTTGAAAGTAATAAAAATAGTTTTAAAATCTGTGACTCAGATTTGGCATTAATTCATTTTACTTTCAAGTAAGAGATCATTTTTAAGATTTTACTTTTTTTTTTTTTTTGGCTGTACGTGGGCCTCTCACTGATGTGGCCTCTCCCGTTGCGGAGCACAGGCTCCAGATGCGCAGGCCTAGCGGCCATGGCTCACGGGCCTATCCTGTCCGCGGCATGTGGGATCTTCCCAGACCGGGGCACGAACCCATGTCCCCTGCATCGGCGGAGCTCAAGATTTTACTCTTTTTATTAACTCATTAAGTAGCCTGGGAAGAAAAGTTTCAGAATTTTTTATAGCTAGATTTTACCCTGTTTCAGTGTTTTATCATGCAATTTACATGTTTGCAGAGGAGTGAACTCCTTAGGCGTCTCCTCCATGGAGCACATCACTCATAGCCTCCTAGGACGCCCTTTGTCTCGGCAGCTGATGGCCCTTGTGGCAGGACTTAGAAACGGAGCCCTTTTACTCACGGGAGGAAAGGTATGTGGTTAAAATGTGCTCGTTTTCACTAATTAGCAATTTTTAATTCTTCTCTTTGGGTTTTGATAATCTATTATATAGGGTTGTTGATACCAGATATGGAAAGCATTCATTCATTCACTAAGTTTTTTGAGTGCCTGCTGTTAGATATTGGGAACGTGGTGATGAATAAGGTGATGGTCTCCCTGCACTTTTTCTATATCAATTGATATGATTGTATGAATTTTCTTTTTTAGGATGTTGGTAGGGTGTTAATAAGGTTGATTGATTTTCAAATGTTCAACCAGCCTTGCAAAACTGTAATAAATCCCACTTGGTCGTGGTCTATTATTCTTTCCATAATATCTTATGGAAAAACCCAAACGAACTTTTTGGCCAACCCACACATTGCTGGGTTCTGTTTGCTAATATTCTGTTGAGGATTTTTGCATGTAAGTTCATGAGCAATATTAGCCTATAGTTTTCTGTTTTTGTACTGCATTTGTCTGGATTTGCTCTCAGGGTAATACTGGCCTCGTAAAGTAAGTTGAAAAGTATTCCCTCCTGTTCTGTTTTTTGGAAGAGATTGTATAAAATTGATGTTAATTCTTTAAAATGTTTTGTAACATCTCCACTGAAACCATCTGGGCCTAGAGATTTCTTTATAAATTCATTATAAATTCAAAGTCCTTAATTGTCTGTTTCATTTTGGCAGGCATTTGGTAGTTTGTAGTTTTTGAGGAACTGGTCAAGTATTTGAGCATAAAGTTGTTTGTAGCATTCTCTTACTGTGCTGGTAATAGATGCAGAATCTGTTGTGATGTCCCATTTCCTGTTATTGGTGATTTGTATCTTCTCTTGTTTTAATCTTTGTCAGTCTTGCGAGAGCTTCCCTGCCCTTTTAAGGGGCTTACGGTTTTATTCTCTACCAATGCAGTATTTTTTCCAGGGCTACAGTGTGGTCTTTGTGAGTCTTCGTGCTTTTTTTCAATTCAAAATTATAAGGCTTTTTCATTTCTATTCACTTTTAACTCTAGTATCATAACTTTTTTTTCCTCTTACTATCCCAGTTGCTCTCTTTTGATTCTTACTTAAAATATAGCAACTACTCCAATAATCTAAGTTTTCATTTTAGGAAGCTAGAAAAAGAAGAACAAATTAAATCCTATGTAAGCAGAAGAAAAGAAATAATAAGAATTAGAGCAGAAATCAATGAATTGAAAACAGGAAATCAGTAGAGAAAATCAGTGAAACCAAAAGCTGGTTCTTTGAAAAGGTCAGTAAAATTGATAAGCCTCTATCCAGGCTAAGGAAAAAAAAAGAGGATACAAATTACTAATGTAAGAAATGAAAAAGTGGATATCAATACAGATCCCACAGACATTAAAAGGATAATAAAGTAGTAATAGTAATAAACAACTCTGTGCCTAAAAATTTGATAACCTAGATGAATAGACCAATTCCTTGAAAGACACAAGGAGTCTGCCAGAACTCACAGAAGAAGATATGGACAATATAAAAAGGCCTATATCTATTAAAGTAGTTGAATCAGTAATTAATAACTTTCCAAAACAGAAAGCACCAGGCCCAGATGGGTTCACTGGTGAATTCTACCAAACCCTCAAGGAAGAAATTATACCAATTCTCTACAGTCTCTTTCAGAGGATAGAAGCAGAGGAAATACTTCCTAACTCATTCTGTGAGGCCAGCATTACCTAATAACAAAACCAGACAGAGGCATTACAAGAAAACTACAGACTAATATCTCTCATGAACATAGATGCAAAAATCATCAACAAGAGATGAGCAAATCAAATCAACCAATATATTAAAAGAATTATATACCACAATCAAGTAGGATTTATTCCAGGTATGCAAGGCTGGTAAAATACAGCAACTACTCTACATGTTTTCTAGATGACCTGTGTCAAATTTCAAAATATATCATCGTGGTAGAATATTTATTTTGGAAAACAATATCCTACTGATTCAGAAACCAGAGTTCCTCCTTCTCACACAGAGGTAGCGTGATTAATAGAAAGAGCAAGTAGAAGACCTGAATTTGAGTCCCACCTTTGTTATATACTTACTGGCTATGACCTCAGGCAGTTTTCAGCTTCTTAACCTGCCTTTTAGGATTAACCTCACTTAAGAGAAATAATATATATGAAAGGTGCTATACAAATGTGAATTACTTTGAGTGAGAGAAAAGGCCCTCTGATTTAGCAAAAAGTGACAGGTGGGGCCTATACATCAGCACCCCTAATTTCTTTATTCTTTGGGGTCCAGTGACTTTCATTATAAATGCAATTCTGTAAACTATAATGATGGTAGTATTGTTGAATGCCTGCTAAATTTCAGACTTTGCACAATAAGCTTGGCTGTTTTTTCCAGTTCACAGTAATGAAAAGCAAAATGTTACAGCTGGTACAGGGGTGTTAAAGCTAGACAAAGCAACAATGGTAAGAAATAGTAGTAGATTGGACTTCCCTGGTGGCACAGTGGTTAAGAATCCACCTGCCAATGCAGGGGACACGGGTTCGAGCCCTAGTCCAGGAAGATCCCACATGCCACAGAGCAACTAAGCCTGTGCACCACAACTACTGAGTCTGCGCTCTAGAGCCCGTGAGCCACAACTACTAAGCCCACATTGCACAACTACTGAAGCCTGCATGCCTAGAGCCCCTGCTTTGCAACAAGAGAAGCCACCACAGTGGGAAGCCTATGCACCACAATGAAGAGTAGCCCCTCCTTGCTGCAACTAGAGAAAGCCCACACGCAGCAACGAAGACCCAACGCAGCCAAAAATAAATAAATTTATTAGAGGGAAAAAAAGGAAAGAAATAGTAGTAGATTGAGGGAGGAAACCTATATTAAAAGAATTATAGGGCTTCCCTAGTGGCGCAGTGGTTGAGAGTCCACCTGCCGATGCAGGGGACACGGGTTCATGCTCCAGTCTGGGAAGATCCCACATGCCGCGGAGCGGCTGTGCCCGTGAGCCATGGCCGCTGTGCCTGCGTGTCCGGAGCCTCTGCTCCACAAAGGGAGAGGCCACAACAGTGAGAGGCCCGTATACCGCAAAAAAAAAAAAAAAAAAAAAGAATTATAAAAACCTAACAGTAGCAGACATAGAGAATGGACTTGAGGACATGGGGAGGGGGAAGGGTAAGCTGGAACCAAGTGAGAGAGCGTCATGGACATATATACACTACCAAATGTAAAATAAATAGCTAGTGGGAAGCAGCCGCATAGCACAGGGAGATCAGCTCGGTGTTTTGTGACCACCTAGAGGGGTGGGATAGGGAGGGTGTAAGGGAGGGAGATGCAAGAGGGAAGAGATATGGGGATATATGTATACATATAGCTGATTCACTTTGTTAAAAAGCAGAAACTAACACAGCATTGTAAAGCAATTATACTCCAATAAAGATGCTATAAAAAATAAAATGAACACAGAATCCAAAAAAAAACCTAACAGTGTTCAGTCTTCTAAGGGGCACTTATAGCAATGTTTAGCTAAATATATATACCTTTTGATGTAGTAATTACACTTCTAGAAATTTATTCTGAAGGTATAATCTGACAAATAAGTAAACATATATGTATGGATATTTATTTTAGCTTTACTTATAATAGTTAAAAAGTGGGAGTAGCATAAAATATACAGCAGGAAGGGTTTTGATAAACACATTATGGTCCAGTACATCCTCACAGTGGTATTGTACTAGGGAGCTGATGCAGCTCTATATCTGTTGATAAAGAGGACAATGATTTATTATAAACCCTTAGGAATACTGTAATCCCATGTTCTTAAATTTACATAAAATGTGTGTGGAGTGTCTGGAAGGATGATACAGCAAAACAGTTAACAGTAATTCTGTGATGTGGGACGATTACAGATTTTTTTAAATTTTTTTATTTATTTATTTTTTGTGTGGTACGCGGGCCTCTCACTGCTGTGGCCTCTTCTGCTGCGGAGCACAGGCTCCGGACGCGCAGGCTCAGCGGCCACGGCTCACGGGCCCAGCCACTCCGCGTCATGTGGGATCTTCCTTGACCAGGGCACAAACCCATGTCCCCTGCATTGGCAGGAGGACTCTCAACCACTGCGCCACCAGGGAAGCCCCTATTACAGATTTTTTTTTTACCTTTCTCTACTAAGTATTTACAATTATTTCGTATTTTTTAAATGTTATTTTATAATCAGGGATGTGGATTTTCTTTTTTTCCCCAGCCGTATTGAGATGTAATTGTTATATAACATTGTGTAGTATATACTTGATTGATGAGGCTGAATCTTGGCGGTTATCACAGTGACAGAGGCTATTTCTGTGACTGAATATATTGAGAGTTCTAATTTAAGCAATTATTTTCTAGGGGAGTGGAAAATCAACTTTAGCGAAGGCAGTCTGTAAAGAAGCATTTAACTTATTGGATGCCCATGTGGAAATAGTTGACTGTAAAGCTTTACGAGGTATGAATATGGTAATACTCTACATAAATCTTTTTTCTGGTAGAAAGAAATGTTACTATTTAATGCTGGTAATCTAATAAATACAAATACCTAATCTTTAACTTTTCTGTTGGTCATTTAGTCATTAAAATTACTTAGAAATTTTAAATCTGGCTTTCGAATGTTTTTAGTGTTTCTAATAAAAATTTTAAAACTCTCCATATTTGATGGAGGCCTTTTTTTTTTTCCTAGCCAAAACTCTTTGTAGACTATATTCCTGAAAATTCCAACTTACACCACTCTGAGAAAGTTAGTATCTAGAATATACTCTAATGGGTATAGATTACCTCTGACTTGCTTTGGGAAACTCGTAGGGTGGCTGCCTCAGGGGAGGGAAAGTGGGTGGCTAGGGACAGCAAAGAGGAGACTTACAGTTTATCACATACAGCTGACCCTTGAACAGTGTGAGTGTTGGGGTGCCAGCCTCTACGCAACGAAAGCTCTTTGTGTAACTTAGAGTCACAGCCCTCTGTATACGTGGTCCCTCTGTGTCCGCAGCCAGCCTTGGGTGGTACAGCACTGTGGTATTTACTGCTGGAAAAACCCACATATAAGTGGACTTGCACAGCTCAAACCCATGTTGTTCCTGGGTTAGCTGTATACTTGTACTTTTGAAAATCTTTGACATTTATATTATCTGTTCAGTTTTTTAAAAATCAGAAATATTTTACTGAGTAGTTAATTTTTCCCCCCTTGGCTACCACTACCATATAGTCCCAGCTAGTCATTATATTCTGCTTTTTAATATAGTATATGATAGGAAACTAAGAAATGGCCTTTGAAAACCCATTACTTCATATTCTATAAATGTGGTTTCAGAGACATTGTCCATCTCTTTAGAGTCTTGCTTGAAGCCTCATGTGAAAATTTTGTTTGAGAACTAAGTAACAGGAACTCTTTATATTGGTTTATGAATTGGTATGTTCTCTGTTCTTTGAAAATTAAGTTGTAATTCACCAGGATGATTGAAGCCAAATTAATGATTCAAATATAGCAATTCTAGGATCTCTAGGTGGCTACCTTTGTGTTTGATTTTATCTGACTTGTGATCCCCTGCTTTCATTTATATTTTCCCACATCCTGCTTTTATTTTACTGTTTTGTTGTAAGCCATCTGAAGTTCTCCGTGGAATGAGGCAAGGATAAATAAATACATATGTATAGAAATTATAGTAGCATATTCCTTTTTTCAGTTTTATAAAATTCAGTACTTAGTCCTTTGAGGCTGTATTATTTAAACCATGTTAGTGATTAACAGATTTTAGTGATTGGTATATATATATAACAAAATACTGTATTGATTGAATTTTCATAGTCAAATCAATATTGAGCTTTTCTAATGCTTTCAATGGCAGCCTGACCTTTCCCAGCCCTCAAATAACAATAAAACTATTTCATATCTTCTGTGTTAAGGAAAAAGGCTTGAAAACATACAGAAAGCCCTAGAGGCAGCTTTCTCAGAGGCGGTGTGGCGGCAGCCTTCTGTTGTCCTGTTGGATGACCTGGATCTCGTTGCTGGCCTGCCTGCTCTTCCAGAACACGAGCACAGTCCTGAGGCTGTGCAGAGCCGGAGGCTCGCACATGGTAACGTAACGCGTTCATTTGCTGGCTGCAGGCCCTTGTCCTTTATCAGACAGCATTTCCAGTCTTCGTAGTATATCTGCTCTCTTTAGAGAACAGGATATGTGCTATGTAATGTGTTGCTTTTGAGGCCTCTGGTAGCATTCTAATGTTGCTCTGTATTAGCAAAATCAGTAGAGTCAGAGCAGTGTGAAAATTCTACGAATTCATCATTAGTCTTTGGGGCCTTTTCATTCTCCTCCACTTATTAGAAATTGCTGAATTGTACAGATTTACTCTTTGTTCATTTGACAAATATTTCTGTGCACAGTCTATATTCTCAGAGTCTTGGAGAGGAAATAAAAGTAAACAAGTACAATGTTAGTACGGAAGACTGATAGTCATAATGATAGCTACCATGTGTTGACTGCCCTTTCGGGACTAGGGGTTGCTTTGTACTCTACATGCAGATATTCTCCTGGTTTTACAGGTGAGTAAACGGAAATTCAAAGATTATGTAATTTGTCCAGGATGACACAACTAGGAGGTAGGTAGGATATGTTCTCCTAGAAGTATGTACAGGGTGTGATAGGAGCACATACACTAAATTGAGGGTGGTATGGGAAATTATCAGGGTGTTTTAGGGGGAGTTCATAACTGAGATGAGTTTTTTTTGTTTTTTTTTTAATTTATTTTTGGCTGTGTTGGGTCTTTGTTGCTGCGCAAGGGCTTTCTCTGGTTATGGCAAGTATAACTAGAGAGTATAACAAGGGGGCTACTCCTTGTTGCAGTGCGCAGGCTTCTCATTGCAGTGGCTTCTCTCTTTGTGGAGCACAGGCTCTAGGCACATGGGCTTCAGTAGTTGCGGCACGCGGGCTCAGTAGTTGTGGTTCGCGGGTGCTAGAGCACAGGTTCAGTAAGTTGTAGCGCATGGGGCTTAGCTGCCCTGCAGCATGTGGATCTTCCCGGACCAGGGATTGAACCCATGTCCCCTGCATTGGTAGGTGGATTCTCAACCACTGCGCCACCAGGAAAGCCCCGAGATGAGTTTTGATGGAGTAGTAGAAGTTAGTATGGAACAGTTTCAGGCTAATGAAGATGCAAAGGAAGTGTGGTCCACAGGCAAAGGTACAGAGGTAGAAGAAATCACAGTATGTTAGACAATACTCCTTTGCCTAGAGCTTAGGGTTCAAGGAGAGGGTGGGACCAGGGTGGGGGTTGGAGGATTTTGCAGTCTTCTGCTGCCTCGAGGTTCTTAAGAGGTGAAATAGATAAAAAATGTAACCACAGTGGCTTGGGTTACTGTAAACTGGTGTTAATCTCACATTTGGAATCCTGTAGCATCTGCAAGACTTGTTAGTCTAGTGTTTAAGGGAATGCTGCAGATTTCTAGGTCAGGACTCGGATATATGTTATTAATGCCTGTTTCAGTTCTAACCTCATGCCAGCCAAATCTTGCAAAAGCTAGGGTAGAAAGAGATTGTTCAGGAAGTCATAGGAGTATGAGCTGTATTTTGCTTATTTAAACTTCCATATTGTGTTCTATTTTCATCCTTCTATAATATTTATTTCAGAGACCCCTTTTCATTTACTTAATAAGATCTAGATGAAGGAACCTCACCTAGGCATTGTTCTGAGTGTACAGAGTTTACAGTGCTTCCTATACCTTCATTAGATTGACTAGAGCCTGGCCAATATTAGGTCCTCAGTAGATAAACTGATGAATGAATGGAAGATTTAACTTTTAAACGGTAAAGAGGAGCCATTCCATTCATACTCCACCTTAAAGCTCAAGTTTAGGGTATTATTTTTAATGAATGTATGATTTTAAAATTTCATGCTTTTGTGTACTAAGTTTTTACACTATGTTACTTAATTCTAGCTTTGAACGATGTGGTGAAAGAGTTTATTTCCATGGGAAGTTTGGTGGCACTGATTGCTACAAGCCAGTCTCAACATTCTCTACATCCTTTACTTGTTTCTGCTCAAGGAGTTCACATATTTCAGTGTGTCCAGCATATTCAACCTCCCGACCAGGTAACATACTACTTGTGAAGATTATTGAAATATGTCCTTTTTTTTTTTTTTTTTTTTTTGGCTGTGCTGTGTGTTATGCAGGATCTTAGTTTCCCAACCAGGGATTGAACCCATGCCCCCTGCAGTGGAAGTGTGGAATCTTAACCACTGGACCGCCAGGGAATTCCCATATGTCACTTTTTATATAAATTACATATTTTTCAATTTTATTCATGATTTATGGCTTTAAAGTAATGCTTATGTTAGTGATCTTAAGGGTTCTTAAAAATCGACCTTCAGTGAATGTTTTGCTATTAGATGCACAATTTTCGTTTGTAACCATCCGAAATATTATCAGGTACTTTCCAAGGAAATGTCTTTTTATAAAACAGCATTTCTTTTTTTTTAATTATTAAGTTTTCTTTTTTTATTCCATTTAAAAAGAAACAAAAACCCTAAAAATTCTGAACTGCTTCATTTCGCATTGGTAAAATCTGTAAATACACTATGGAAATTAGAATTTTTTTTCCACTTTAGTGAGATATAATTGACAAGTAAAATTATATATATTTAAAGTGTATGACATGATGATTTGCTATACATGTACATTGTGAAATCTTTACCACAATCAAGTTAATTAACACATCCATCACCTCACATATTTACCTTTTTTTAAGCATTTCTTCTTTTAAAAATTTGACTGACTAAACTGTTTTTTTTTTTCCAGCACTAATATTCTGTACCCATTATGACTCTGGCACACATTTCCAACATGTGGGTTTTTTCCCCACACCATCAAGCAATTTTTGGACACCAACTGCGTGTCCTGCAATTCAGCTCAATTCTGACACTACCCAGAGAGAGCATCAGATTCCACAGGTTAAGGCCTCAGTTCTACAAGACAGCCCTCCACTTTAGATGCCAATGTTACCTGTGCTTCTGACTGTTGATAAGTCAGAGGTTCCTACTGTTCCTTCTTTGGGTTCAATTAATTTGCTAGAACAACTCACAGAACTTGGGAAACTAGTTTGCTCACTAGATTACCAGTTTGTTACAAAGAATATTAAAGGGTACAAATCAACAGTCAGATGAAAAGATACATAGGATGGAGTCCGAAACAAAGGAGCTTCTGTCCTTGTGGAGTTTGGGGCCTGGCCCGGTGGCACATGGAAGTGTTCTGGTTCTCCAGCCGGGAGCTCTCCAACCCCATCCTTTTAGGTTTTTATGGAAGCTTTGTTACATAGGCATGACTGATTAAAGCACTGGCCATTGTCATTGATTCAGCCTTCAGTCCCTCTCCCCTCCCTGGAAATCAGGGGGTGGGACTGAAAGTTTCAATCCTCTAGTCAAGGTTGGTTCCCCTGGCAACCAGCCCCCATACTTAGGTGCTTTCCAAAAGTCACCTCATTAACGTAAACTCAGGTGAGGCTAAAAGGGGTTTGTTATTAATGTCAAGACACCTTTATCACTCTTATCATTAGGACATT
Organism: Tursiops truncatus; assembly: GCF_011762595.2. Lineage (NCBI taxonomy): Eukaryota > Metazoa > Chordata > Mammalia > Artiodactyla > Delphinidae > Tursiops > Tursiops truncatus. The sequence continues at coordinate 49,808,935 of NC_047042.1, forward strand.
TTAAGGGTTTTAGGAGATCTGTGCCAGAAGCAAGACAAAGACCAAATATATACAAGCACATACAGCCCATCATCTCCTCAGGAGACTTCAATCCTGATGGTTTTAGTGGCAGCACGCTCAAAAAGAATGTTCTGGGACAGGCAAGCATATTTTAACTTCTTGTTTAAAATTCTAACGTCTACTCTAAATATTCAGACCCTGTGCTAATTAACTGTTATTGAAGAATAAAAATACACCTGTTATTAAGCATAACAGAATGGTAGTGGTATTGGTCATTGAATGTGTTTTTAGAATTATGTTTTATAGGAATAACAACCCTTAAAGGAACCAAAATAAAAATCTTCTTACTGGAGAAAGAGAGCAATCATTATGAATGTGATTTTTTTTTTACAACTTTATTAAGGTGTAATTGAAGACAACATACTATTTAAAGTGTACAATTTGATGAGTTTTAACATATATATATATACACACAAACACACACCATGAAACCATCACCACAATTAAAGTAGCAAACATTTCCATCCCTCCCGTATGTTTCCTACTGCTCCTTTGTATTCATTCCTCCCCCACTCCACCTGCAAGCAAACACCAATCTGCTTTCTGTCCCTGTAGATGTCAACCTGATATTTCTCAAAATACATGTACAAAAATTTGCACTTGAGTAAAACTATAAATTTGAATTTTGTGTTTTTTCTTTAGGATCAAAGATGTGAAATTCTGTATAATGTAATAAAAAATAAACTAGACTGTGATATGAACAAGTTCACTGATCTTGATCTGCAGTGTATAGCAAAAGAAACTGAAGGGTTTGTGGCTAGAGATTTTACAGTGCTTATGGATCGAGCCATACATTCTTGTCTCTCTCATCAGAGTATATCCACCAGGGAAGGTAAGTTTTACTGTTAAAACCAAAATTTGGACTCTTCTTTCCGTTGTGGAGAAGTGTAATTGTAGTAAGGTAAGAATTAAATATATCCATTTTAGTATTCAAATAAGAAGCTATTTGAGTAGAAAATTGGCATTTCCAGCTAAATTGATGGCATTTTTTTTTAATTGAGTTAAGATTGGCTAAGTGAAATCAGACGGAGAAAGACAAATAACATGATTTCACTCATATGTGGAACATAAAAAACAAAAAAATAAATGAACAAACCAAACTAAACATAAACACGTAGATACAAAGAACAGAGTGGTGGTTACTAGAGTGGAAGGGGTAAGGGAGGGGAAAATGGGTAAGAGAGGTCAACTGTATGACAGTATGTTTTGAAAATTCATATACAAATAGGACTACCAAAAGTTTTGTTTATTTTTAAACAGAATTAGTTTTAACAACATTGGACTTGCGAAAGGCTCTCCAAGGATTTATTCCTGTGTCTCTGCGAAATGTCGACCTGCATAACCCTAGGGACCTGGGCTGGGATAAGATTGGCGGATTACATGAAGTTCGGCAGATACTTGTGGACACTATCCAGTTACCAGCCAAGGTACTTAAAAAACAACCAAACCAAGCACTACCAACTGCCAGAAGAACCACTGAGTCATCCATTGGTTCTGGCTGTATATGTTGGCTTGCCCAGCTTCCGTTTGGTCCAACAAGTATTTATTATTACCAAGTAAATGTCCAGTCCTATTTTTGGCGCTCTAACAAATTTTTAAAGTATCTGATGTATTCCTTGCCTGGAAAGAAAGCTGAGGTGATATTTATAGTAAACACATTTTGATGTGAATTTCAGAGTTCTTGTGTTTTTCTTGAATCGTCCAGGTTGTACTAAAGCAAATGAACTGTCAGCTAGGGTTGAGCAGAAACAGATAGGAATAAACTGGCAGGTGGGAGAGTCATTTAGATCCACAGAGCTGATGGATTAAGCCAGATTTCTAAACTCTGGGTGCCAGTCTAGAAAGGCAGAGTTAGCAGGCAGCATAGACCAGGCAGACAGCAGGATAGAGGGGGCAGCTGTAGATTGTTCTTTAGAAGATCAAAAGTAGAATCTAGGAGGTGGTGTGTTTGAATCAGAAACCTGAGAGAAAAGGATCTTTGCATGAGATCAGGGGCCCATCCAAAGAGATAAAGAAATGGGTAAGGATCTCAGTTACATGTAAGGACCTCAGTTACAGACAGTCCTGGGAACTGTCTGGTGGGGCCTGGGAGATACTGAGTGCAGCCCAGGACTGGGGGTTAAAGCCTGTTTGGGAGAACAGGGGCGTGGGAAGTACTTGCCTGCGGATCATGACCCCAAATGCTGGGTCTGGGCACCAAACATCAGTATCCAGATACATCCCGGGCCAGGTACGTGAGGCCATCTGCGTAAGTGCTGACTTTGGGGCCTCCTTCAGATTAGAATGGAGGTCGAGATGAGGTTGAAATTGTGTCAACACGTGGGACTAAATAGGTGTACTTAATAGAGGAGACTAGGAGATTGCTGACAGTAGCCTGATGTTTGGCTCACCTGTTCAAAAAGTTTTCTTGCTGAGAAGCTGCTGATTTAGAAGATAATTTAGAAGCAGTCAGTTACTTGTTCAGCATTGAGACTCTTGGGAGATTTTACTGTCGATTATAATTACACATGCTTCTCTATTATTTATTTTCTTTCTTTGATTGAATATATTTGAATATACATAGCTGTCATAACTTGCCCCATGAACCATACAAGTGGAAGGCAGTATACTTGTTAAAAGGTTGGGTTTTATTTTCTTAATGTAGTACTATTATAATGTTTGAAAAAAAAAAAACAGGAAAAAATGGAAAGAAGTTCTGATGCATTTATATGCTTTTTATGTGGACTGTATTCCATGGTCCAATTGGGAAAAATCTGTGGTAGTTCCTTTGAGTTCGTTTATTATTCTGAGTAGGAATGTTTTTTTCTATCATTGTACTGTCATAAAGATGGCCATTGTTACCACCCAAGTACTTTTTTCTATACATTGATCTTTGGCCACTGCTTAGTCATTTGTTTTAGAGTTGAGCTCTTTGTCATATTTTTCTTTCAGTACCCAGAATTATTTGCAAACTTGCCCATACGACAAAGGACAGGAGTGCTGTTGTATGGTCCTCCTGGAACAGGAAAAACCTTACTAGCTGGAGTAATTGCACGAGAGAGTGGAATGAATTTTATTAGTGTCAAGGTATGTTTGGCATTTATCTTTTTTCTCTTCTTTTTTCTTTTTTATTTAACTGAGGGAAAATTTACATAATTAACTATTTTAAAGTGTACAGTTCAGTGGCATTTAGTGCATTCACAATGCTGTGTAGCCAGCACCTCTCTCTAGTTGCAAAACTTTTTCAGCCCATTCTCCTTCCCCCAGCCCCTGGCAACCACTAATCTGCTTTCTGTCTCTATGGATTTGTCTGTTCTAGCTATTTCATATAAAAGAAATCATGCAATATGTCACCTTTTGTGTCTGGCTTCTTTCACTTAGCATAATGTTTTCAGGGTTCATCCAAGTTGTAGCATGCCTCAGTAGTTCAGTACTTTTTATGGCGGGATGATATTCAGTCTTTTTTAAGGTGGTGTGGATATGCCACAGTTTGTTTATCCATTCATCACTGGTGGACATTTGGGTTGTTGCCATTTTTTGGCTGTTATGAATAATGCTGCTATAAACATTTGTGTATAAATTTCTGTGTGGACATATGTTTTCATTTCTCTGGAATACATATATACCCAGGAGTGTACTTTCTGGGTCATATGGTAATTCTATGTGTAAGTTTTTGAGGACCGCACCATTTTACATTCCTACCAGCAGTGTGTGAGTGAGTATACCTATTTCTCCATATCCTCGCCAACACCATTTATGTTTCTTGATAGCGGGTTAATCTCATATTTGGAAAACTAGTAGGAGCAGTGATCCATCTATTAGTTAAACTGTGTGGAAATTGAATAATGAGGCATCTCTCTTTTGTAGGGCTTACTATGTTCTTGCTTAAGGCAGATTTTCATGCATTATAAAATAGAATTACGCCTAAATAATCAGGTAAAAGAGCAAACTTGAAGGGGGAAGAAAACCTAGAAGACTAGGGGCTGGAGACCACACTAAGGCAGGAAGCTGGGGTTTTTATTTGTTGGCTATATTTCACCCTTGCTGTGTCACACCAAGTTAAATTTTTTCAGATATAGGGTGAGTATGGTCATTAAAGGACATGCTAGCAGATCATTTTGGGTACTGCTTCACACTCCACCACTGGTGTGTCATTATGGTCTGGGATGTGCTGTCTTATTTGTACAGCTTTAGCACCCCAGCAATATTTGTTTGCCAAAGAGTGATTACATTTCAAGGCAAAGTAATCATATGCAGATTTCCCCCCACCATCCGGAAGTAGAGTGTTTCTATGAAACATTACTGTAAACTGAAATGGTAGAAAACAAAGAAGCAATTGGACACATCTTGCTAATGGATGAACAAAATAAATCGAGATAAAGCACAGATGCTCCCAGCACAGTTCAAAACTATGATGGCTTGATGCTGCGTGTAGTTCCCTAGAAAGAAGCTTGGTGGCGCCACTGTTGCCGCTGGGGTATGTTCTGCCTCTCCAGCAGCTCACAGCGGGACAAACACTGAATGCTTTTCGCTTTTCACCCTTTTTCATAAACGTGAACATTTTCTTTGGATTTCTTTGTTAGCGAAAACAGTTACTAATGTAGGTCTTTAATAAAAGTGAAGTAGTGTAAAGCAAACTTCAAAAAGTGAGGGAAACCTGTATTGTAAACTTATTCAAAATTGATTTATAATCTGAAACCCAGTTTATTAATTTGCAGTTGGGTTATGCCTACCCTTTTTTTTATCACATGAGATTTTCTGAGCTGGTTATGTGGGTACCCTGGCATTGATGGAGAGCTATAACTTTTAAATTTTCCTATCTTCTTTTTTTGGAATTTGGAATAACTATGACCATATTCTTCTTTTTTACTTGTCACTAGAATGTAGTTTTACTTTTTTTTTTTTACATATAGTTTTCAAGATTAACACTTGCAAATATTGTTGTATTTTAGATTGTTCCATTAGGGAGGACATCTTATCTCTTCCCTTTAGTAAATCTTCAAATCTCAATTGGGATGAGTTCTCAATGCACAGGTTTTGGTAGAGAGTTGAGGCTGTGTAGGTCTGGGTGGATCCCAGGAGGCATGTATCAAAGACAGCCCTTTCACTGACACCAGTTTGTTGCCTTTTTCCTAATATTTTGCCTTAGTTGTTTCTTGTTCCATCCTCTGTAGTTCCCTGACTGTACTGAGAAAATATAATCAAATATTAGTATATTAATAGCTATCTAGACGGCTGAGTATTAGAAATTCTTTATTTTGGTCACATATCCTGATCACTTTTTGGTCTTTTTAAGGTAATGATTTTTCATTGGAGATCACTTTAGGGCCTATTCAGTTTTTTAAAATATCCCAATTTAAGGAAAGACTGTCCTCATTATTGATATTGTTATATGTAGTAAAGTTTGTTTTGAAAGTTTCCTCAGTTGACTTTTAGAAAAAACGATATATTCTTCAACTTCTGAGCAAATAAATTGGTTTCAGTTACTGAAGATGCTAATTAAAGTAATTCATGTCACATTACATATTTTTTGGAGTCTCCAAAGATTTGAGATAAATGGAACATTTTCCCTTTTTAAACCATTCATTACCTTACTAAACAAATAATTATTCAGTACTTATTATGTAGCAGGCACTGTTTTTGGCACTGGAGATTCAGTAATGAACAAAACTGCCTTTTCGGAGCTTATATTCTACTAGTGGAGGGAGGGAGACAATAAACAGACACATTCAATGTATAATATACTGTCAGGTGGTGGTAGGTACTAGGTAGGAAAACAGTCAAGGGATGGAGGTGTAAAGTAACTGGAGTGAGTCATAGATGGGTTTGTCAGACAAGGCCTTTCTGAGGATGTGGCATTTTGTCAGAGATCTAAATAAAATGAAGCAATGAGCCATGAGACTATCTGGGGACAAATGTTCTAAGCAAAGGAAACACCAAGTATAGAACTTGTGGTATGATATTTAGTCCAGCCGCATTAATTTTTTAAATGTAGTTCAGAGAAATCCATTAATTATATTAAAATTTTTCTATTATTGCATTTAGACTTAGCCATGAACAAAAAGTATATTTTGTTTTTAGATAGTTTTGAATGAATTCTAATTTAATTTTATTTTACCTAATAGGGACCAGAGTTACTCAGCAAATATATTGGAGCAAGTGAACAAGCTGTACGGGATATTTTTATTAGGTTAGTTACCAGTGAATGTTTTTTTAAAGTAACTGACTCTGTGGTTATTTATCAGTCAATGCTTTTTGGTCTTCAGTTGTTTTTATGAAAAACTGATGTTTGAAACCTGTGATTTATGTGGGTTATTAATAAACTGAAGAACAAAAATTCACTGTTTTACCAAATACCACTTAAATATAAAACATTTTTGATATTAAGTTTTGGAAATTATTTGGTTTTATATTTACAATAGAAATATTTCTGAAATGCTGAAAGTGGAATCATAAGTGGTTATTCAAGGATTCTCAAAGTATATGAAGCACATAATTACCCCAATTTATCTCTTTTATAAATTAAGATTCCATGTGGTCAATGTAATTAAAATAGAGTATAATTATTACTGCATTTATATAAAAATACATATGAATACAGAAGCTAATATTTAAGAGAGAAAAAATTACTTAAATGAGATGGGATTACAGGAAGCTTCTAAATGAAAGAGCTACTTTGTTCCATTCCACTAAAATTTTATTATAAAATATGCAATTAGGAGAATATATATAATGTACATATATATTTTAAAGAATAATAAAATGAACTCTTGTATTGCTACCACCCAATTTAAGAAAAGAATATTACCAGAAAAGCCTATTACAGGTAAAGACAGCCAACCACATATTGACAAAAGGTTCAATTTACCAGAAATATATTACAATTATAAAATTATTTGTATCTAATACTGTAACTTCAAAATATTTAAGGCAAAAATTTATAGAACTCCAAGGAGAAATTGACAGATCCACCTTCATAGTAGAAGATTTTAACACAGTTCTCAGTAATTAGTGAAAAAATAGTTTAAAAAGTAAAAATTTAGAAGATTTAAACAACATATTCAGCAAGGTTGATGTAAGCATATTTAGAACATGTACCCAAGAATTGGAGAATACACTCTTTTCAGGCACACCTGGAACATTTTTGAAAATTGGCCATATGTCAGGCCATACATAGTGATTGCAATGTTTCAAAGAAATAATATCATAGAGACTCCATTTTCTGAAAACACAAGTTAAAATAATCAAGAAAAGGATAAGCCCCCCCATACATTTAGATATTTTTTAAAAACTAAATAAATCATAAGTGAAAGAAGAGATCTAATGGAAAATAATGAGCACTAATAAGGAAAATGCTGTTTATTAAAATTGTGAGATACTGCAAAACTTATTTCAAGGAAAATATAGCTTTTAATTTTTAGAAAAGAAAAAAGACTGAAAGTTAATCACTAGGTATCCATCTCATGAAATTAGAAAAAGACAGATATAAATGAAAATAAAGAGGGAAATAATAAAGAACAGAAATTAGTGAAATAGAAAACAATTCAGTAGAGAAGTTCACAAACCCAAATATGTTTTGTAAACCTGATACAGTTGATCTCCAGCAAGACTGATCAAGAAGAAAGCAAGCATGAATAAACAACATTAGGGATAAAGGGGAGGAAGCAAGACTAAAGATATACCAGAAATGTAAAAGATAATAAGGGAATATTGTGAAATAATATTATAAACTTTATGCCAGTGTTTTTGAAACTTGGGTAACATAGACAAAATATATTTGACCAAAGTCAAGCAAGGAAGAAACAAAATCTGAATAGTCTTGTAAAGGTAGGAAAACAATGGGCGCTAGTTAAAAATCCTTGCATAAATCAAACATCAGACCTAGTTGGTTTTTTAAGAGAGTTTTGCCAAACGTTCAAGGCACAGGTAATCCAGTGTGGTGTTGGCCCCAGATTTATCTTACTTGCCGTGTATTTACTAAGATATTTGTTGGGTTTTTTCCGTCACCATGACAGATATTTTGTATTAGGGGCGATTCTTTAGACATCTAGTCCATCCTTTTACCAGAGATGGAACTTATGTTACCTTCTTTTTAATGAAAACAAAATTAGTTAATAAATTAATAAAACCATATGTCAAAGTTCAAGTTAGAAAAAAATGTAATATATATATAACTAAAATATATTTTATAGAGAGCCTTACAAAATAAAAGTACTAAGCTCGCCAAAATGTAATGGACAAAAGACATGAAGAGACATTGCACAAAAGAATTGCAGGTGGCCAATAAGCATATTAAAAAGAGTTTACTTGTAATAAGAATCAAAGAAGCATTTCACTCATTGAGTAAGACTGGTTTTTGTTTTAGTCTCTGTCCAGAAGGCATGTGTCTTCCCTGACCTCTCTAAGACCTGGTTTACTGAAAACAAGGATAATTACATATGCCTTGCCTTCCTTAAGGGTTTGTTGTGAAGAATTAAATAAATACATAAATATATATATGTGTGTATGTGTATACAGATATAGATATATATATATGAAATTACTTTGCAAACTCTGAAGCTCTATTCAGATAGGAAATACTGTTTGTTTCCCCAGAGCACAGGCTGCAAAGCCCTGCATCCTTTTCTTTGATGAATTTGAATCTATTGCACCTCGACGAGGCCACGATAATACAGGAGTTACAGATCGTGTAGTTAACCAGTTGCTGACTCAGTTGGATGGAGTAGAAGGCTTACAGGGTAATAATTGTAAATACAGAAATATCTTCTTATAACAAAATTTCACCAGGATTTAGTAAAGGATTTTTATTCCCCCCCCCAGGTGTTTATGTATTGGCTGCCACTAGTCGCCCTGACTTGATTGACCCTGCCCTGCTCAGGCCTGGCCGACTAGATAAATGTGTATACTGTCCTCCTCCTGATCAGGTGACAATTTCATGTTTTGAGTACAAAATCCAACAAATGCTATACTCTTTCCTTGTGAACTTTACTTCTGCCAGGTAATAGAAGCCGTCCTTAGAAGACCAGCTTTCGGCAAAGGCCTTAGTCAGTGCTTTCTTACAGCATGAAAAGATTCTGAATTAGATGCAAAGCCTTTTTTTGGCCCAGCCATTCCATGCAAGTCTGAAAACTTTATACTCTTTCAGTGTTGGCCAATTGGAAAAACAAGTATTGCATGTCCGTGTTCCCTGTGTTCAAAGATCACACACCTCATTATCCAGACAAAAGACTGATACTGAATCAAGCATAGGACTAGGAAGCATCTATGCATGTTACATAGAGATATGACTTTTTCCTAGTCCTATGTTGATGGAGCTTTTTTTCCCAAATTTAGAAATGAATGAGTAAAAGAAGAAATAGATGAATAGTCAAAGGTATAAAATGTCTATATATCACATGTAGCAGTTATTTTTTCTTTCAAAACACTTTCTTGGCTCATTTGCCCAAATGTAGAAAATAAGCACTGTCTGAATTAGAAATGATTTACACTAAATAGTTAAGAATGTTGATTTTCATTCATTTTCCTATGTTCCTTCTGTTAGGGAAAAAGTTCCAAGGAAGATAGATGTAGCCTACTGGTACATTCCTCAACTTATTTGTAAAGCTTATAAGATATATGAAGTGAATTTATAAGAAAAATCCTAAGAGACACAGTTTAAAATAACATATTCAATTTTATTTGTTAAATCAATTAGTTTTTCTCCCTTCAGGTGTCACGTCTTGAAATTTTAAACGTTCTCAGTGACTCTCTACCTCTGGCAGATGATGTGGACCTTCAGAACGTGGCATCAGTAACCAGCTCCTTTACGGGAGCTGATCTGAAAGCTTTACTTTACAATGCCCAGTTAGAGGCCTTACATGGAAGGCTGCTGTCCTGTGGGCTGCAGGTGAGTTATATGAGGAGATCGTTACTATGGTGTCTTACGAGTGATACGAGCAGTTCAGTGTCAAAATTTCAACCTTAAAAGAAATTCCTACTTTTTAACAACTTCAGTTAACTGTATAGAAATTTACCTTTAGTCGAGTGTACCATAATTGGAATATTGGCTTTGCAGAGAATTTGTAATTATATGAAGAGTTTGGTGTCTATTTCTCTAACATTACCTTACTATTGGCAAAATATGTTGGTGTGTGGAAGGGTATTCTTTGAATTGAGGTAAGAATTGAGATTTTAAATTCATTTTTTACTTTTAAAAAAGATCATCAGATAGTTATTTTGAAACTCAAATTGTCCCAGATATGGCCAATAGGAGCCCCTTTTGGATGGCTTCTGTGTCCTTTTGATGTGTCCTCATCATCCTTTGATCACTTACTTACTTCCCTGTACAACAAGATGTTCTAGGTTTATCTTATCTGTTCTCCAGCCCTAGAATCAGTTTTTTTCTCTAAGGATAATATTTTAATTTTGGCAGAAAATAATTTGATCTCTGCCACATTATGGACTTTACCATATATTTTCTGGCAAGGGTTTTCAACTGTATACTCCCCTCTGCTACATTTTGTTGGAGATTCTTGCGGGGACTAAATTTAGATACTGCCAAGTTTTTGCTATTTATTTTGGCAAGCCATTGAAGTTTCTTTTCTGCTAATGAAAGGGGAAAAAAGGTGTTTACAAGTAAACTACTCTATAATGATGAATCAGCCATGTTATAGAGTGCTTTATCATTTCAGAGTAGAAAAATGTGAATTGAAAGAGACATGAAAATAAAATCGAGGTCTGAGTCCTAGCTTTGTTAGTTTTGGGGGAGATGGTTGGCAAGTTATCTACACATTCCATATGTTCTTTCCTTATTTTAATAGTTAAAATTTTGTGATGTGACTCAGAACCATTAGAGAATCAATAAGAGCTTTTGTAAAAAAAATGCCTCAAGTTTCCTTGTACTGGTCTGTTAGAATGCTGTCTCTGTGTGGTTTATCTTTGAATTGTGGACTATTTAGAGCTTTACAACTGGTTGTCCTTTTGTGTGTTTTAGGATGGAGGTTCCAGCTCTGATAGTGACCTGAGTCTGTCTTCAATGGTTTTTCTTAACCACAGCAGTGGCTCTGATGATTCAGCTGGAGATGGAGAATGTGGCTTAGAGCAGTCCCTTGTTTCTCTAGAGATGTCTGAGGTGCTTCCAGATGAATCAAAATTCAATATGTACCGGCTCTACTTTGGAAGCTCTTATGAATCAGAACTTGGAAACGGAACCTCTTCTGATTTGGTACCTTGTGCAGTCACTGTACAATTCTGAAATAGACAGCTGTATGTTGGTGTAATTTATGTCCTAACTAGCCCCACATGTTCTTTCTGGTTGGTTTGTCCTTCAGTAAAACAGTCTTTTCTTACACTAATCATTTTCACTCCATGTTAAGACAGAGCTGGCAGTAAGGGGAGCCGAAGTAGCCAGTGGTTGTGATTACCCTTTGGTTTCTTTCAGGTTTTTCTCCCTTCATTAGTGGATTTAAAACATCTTTAGTAGCAGATTCATTTTGTATTAAACTTAAATTCTGTTATTGTAGAACAGTTGAGGATAATGAGAAATTTGGTACAATAATGTTAAAAATTCTAACAACCAAATGTTATCTATTGGTAATACTTCTGGTGGAAAATATAAGCACAGTGAAAAACTTAGTAGTAGTAATGTTTCAACAAGGAAAATGTTTAGATTAAATTTGGGCAATATCATTGTTTTTCTAAACTAAAATAGCATTTGACACATATCTCAGAAAATTAACAGTGGTTCACTGTTGCTTTAGTGGTTAACATTTTTACAAATATTTAGTAATTTGGGGGTAAATTTCCTTATTAGGTTTTTAAAAATATAAACATAACCCATTTTTATTCTCAGGAATAGTAAGCTGTTTTAATTCTAGTCTTTGTTTTCTGTTTCTTAACTTACATGTAGAAATGTCCCAGAACCTTAGTATATACCCTATCATTAGGGCATTTGTGGTAGATTTAATAACAAAGCATTATAAAAACCTTGTATGATTGGCAGTTTTCACTCTGTGGTGGTTCAACAACATAGGTATGGATGAACCTTTATAGAATATGAACGTATTTTAAACTTGCTTAATTTCAGTTAATTAAAATGTAAGCTTACCCATGTTAAAGTTTTATTGCTTAAAGTTCATAATTCTATCTTTGATAAATAATTTTTTTCTCCTTTGCTCTTTTTCCCTCCCTTCCTCTCTCCCCTTCTCCCTTCCTTCTTTCATTATTATGCTTAACAACGAAGAGCTCACAATGCCTGTCAGCACCAAGCTCCATGACTCGGGATTTTCCTGGAGTTCCTGGGAAAGATCAGTCCTCACAACCCCCAGTCTTCAGAACAGCCTCACAAGAGGGTTATCAAGAGCTCACACAGGAACAAAGAGATCAACTGCGGGCAGATATCAGTATTATCAAAGGCAGATACCAAAGCCAAATTGGAGTATGGCTTTTTCCTCTTCATTATAATTGTAAAACTTTTTAAAAATTGTTTTTCCTTTTTGATATGTATTTTTTGATTGGTAAATGAGCTCTCTTTATAAACAAGGGACTGAAACACATCAATCAGTCAAATGGTTATGTGCTAACAATTTTTAGTAATCTTATGAGAAAGGGAATGTGTAGTCTCCTAAGAAAACTGGCAAAAAGAAATAACACTTGGACTTCCTTTTCCATCATGTCTCTAAGTTAACTTTTGTCTTTTTTTTTTTTTATTTAAGGAGGATGATGCCCTTAACCAAGCAGGCCCCATCAGAACCAGTCTGGCTATTAGTCAGTCACATTTAATGACTGCGCTCAGTCACACAAGGCCATCCATCAGTGAAGATGACTGGAAGAACTTTGCTGAGCTGTAAGTAAAAGATTCTGATCCAGAAGTATAGATATTATTACAGGTGACAGTTACTCAAACTTTTAAAGTGCTTTTAAAATCACAAATAATACTTTGAATATTTAAAAGCAATTCAAAACATTTGCTTAGTAGCCATGCGTTTAAATACCCCAAAACTTCAGGAATATAGAAGTCAAAAATGAATTTTCATTATAATTGAACTTTCATTATAAATAATTCAAATATAATCAGATGAATTGGTTAATGACGTGGTTTAATTTTAAAAGCGTCAAAGAAAATAAAGGAAAATCAAAAGCCCAAAATGATTCCACTATACAGTTTCCAACTGTTTTGTTTTCAAAATAATTTATATTTTATTAATCTCATTCATAATTAAAGACCATTTAAATACATTCACATTTATTCACTTGTAGACCATGTTTAATATACATTTGAATTTATAGGCTTGCAGTTGTCTCACTAGTAACTTTGGAGTCTGAGACCCAAAGACTGGGAACCATTCTAGGTGAATGATTCAACTTAATTCAAGAAATGCATTCCTCTGTAATGTACAGCATGATGACTACAGTTAACAATACTGTAGTATATATTTGCAAGTTACTAAGAGAATAGATCTTAAAAATTCTTTTCACAAGAAAAAACAATGTAACTGAGTTGATGATGGATGATATCTATACTTATTGTGGTAATTCTTTCACAATATATACATATATCAAATCACTATGTTGTACACCTAAAACTAATATAACCTTATATGTCAATTATATCTCAATTTAAAGAAAGTTAAAAATGGGGAAAAAAAAATGTATTCCTGGTCTTTAGAAGTTACAACTTTCTTGTTGAATTTTGCTATATTCTGGGGTATGCATGCACATACGTGTACATGTATGTGTACACTGAAAGGGTAGAAAAATTTTCCCTTCCCTTCTAGATTCTTTGGTTGGTCTAATAAATAAATTGACATAAGATGGATTAACAGGAGAAAAAATAATTTTGTACATTCAAGATCTGCATAAAAATAGTAGACTAAAGTCAGTCAGGCAGTTGAGGCTTATATACTGTCCTGAGCTAAGGACAGAGATAAGGGCCTGGACTTCAAAGGGGAGGAGGGTAATTCACAGGAAAATGGGAAGAACAGGTGTTTGGTAATCAGACTTTTGTCCTGTCATGCAGATAAGTCTTTTGAGATTAAAAAAGTTATCTCTGGTAATAGCTCATTCTGGTGCAGGCCCCGTATCTAAATTCTTTTAAGGCAGTTAAGGGATAGGTAAAAAGCTTTTCTCAAGTCTGTAGGTCTTGATTCCCTTTAAGTCAAAATAATCCACATGGCAGTTTGGGGTGGAAACTAGAATGATTCAGGATCCAGTCTAGTTTACAGGTAGAAACCCAAACGTCAAAGATAACAGCACTAGAATCTGATATCCACAAAGGTGTATTACTGAAACATGATTTCTCTCTCTACAGTGACCCCCATTTCTAACAAAGATAACCACAGTAAGACTAAACTATTTTCATTCTAGTTGCACTAAACTTGGCCTGATTATTTACATAAGTTCGACAAGAATAGTAATGGACCATATAGATGCTTTTAAATCTCCTTTCCTGGAAATTTTCATAAGGAATCTCAGATTGACCTTGTGAAAGCCTCTTGAGGCTAGGAAGCCGAGCCAAGGACTTACCATCAGATTTCGCTTGCAATAGCTATGTACTGTTGACCCTTGAACAACATGGACTTGAACTGCGTGGGTCCACTTCTACAGATTTTCAATAAACATCTACTACAGTACTACACAATCCATGGCTGGTTGAATCAGTGGAGGCAGAACTGTGGGTACAGAGGGCTGACTGTAAATATGCAGATTTTTGACTGTGTTTAGAGGGGGTTAGAGGGTGGAGGGGTGGGGTTGGCACCCCTAACCCCTGTGTTGTTGAAGGGTCAACTGTATTTGGGTTAATTTCTCTTTTAGAGGTCCCCAAAATAGCCTGAAGTCCTTGTACTTGCCAGGAAATAACCTTCCTTACTCACCTGGTAAGGTTACTGGGAACTCTGTAAGCAAGGTACCAGGCTGGTTTTCCAAGGAGGTCTATTGGCTCCATAAAATCAACCTTAGTTCCTTAAAACTGTCTAGTTTTTCTGTTCTATGCACATTCTCAAATAAGACATTCCAGTCAAAGCCTTGAGGATATAACCAGTGTTTCCAATTGTGTCCTGTTACGAGGAGAAAGGATTCTTATTGGACTTATGGAAATAACTGTATCCATGAAAATAAGAATACTCACTAAGTTTCTGAATTCTGGAGGGATCAGGTAGGAGAAAAACATGTTTCATCTTTGTTCACAAAGGTATATTTTACCAAATTACTGATAGCTTAAGAGAAAAGAACAAGATTTCCTTATATCTGGAAAAACAAAACATAGCAATGTTTCAAACAAAGTCATAAAAATTATAATGATCCTCAGTAGTTCATTCAGTCCCATGTAGTTAATTTTTATGGATCTTTTGTTAGTTTTATGAAGCCATCGGTTTCCCCATTAGAGTTCTGCAAATTCTTACCTAATTCAGTGGTATAAATTGAAAATTATCAGAAACCTGTTCTTGTTAGAGTCCTTTCCATGAGTCTCATTGAAGATGAAGCACTTTTGCAGGAACACTTTTACAATAACGATAAATGACAAGAGACTTAAAAATGTCCATGGTTAAAGATCTGATGAAACTTCATTATAATGCATTTGTTAAGGAAATTTGGTTATTTCTATGACACAGTATTTTAAGACAACTGGAATTATGGTTGATAATATTACATATCAGATATTTAGGAATTTTATAGTTTCTATAAGACATTAATATCCATATAATAACATATCCATATAAATATAACTTTTAGTATTATGTCAGTGTTTCCCATGTAATTTAACATATCTAGTAATCCTAATTTATATCTCTCTTTTTATAAGGGGAGAGAGAACAAATCTTATGAGACGTTCCAGGGGCCCTCTGGAAAATCCCAGAGTTAAAGGTCAAAAAGCCTTATTCAGAATTTGATTTTGGAGAGATTTGTCAAAAATATTTGGTTTTAAAACACCATACTATCATAGGTCACTGTTAAACAATATTATTCACTTAACCACAGCAACAATTAAAGACTTTGCAGGCAAATACAGAAAGTTACATAGTTGTAAAACAAACAAACAAAAAGCACCTTAGACAAGAGCATTTTCTTAAGCAGTCAGACATGAGGCATAGGAAGTTATAAAAGGTAAAGAAAAACCTTTCACAGTCTTATCAATAGCAGACCAGCAGTCCAAAAAAACTTTGTCCTGAAAGAGAAGTTTTAATATCAGTAGTGTACTTATATAAAACTAAAACTTATTTTTTAGAACCCTTATAATAAATTCCTTCCATTTTAGCCAGCTTGACAAAGTAAAAGTCTCTCTCCAATGTTCCATACCCATTTAGTTTGTCCTTTATTCTCTTTCCCATTCTGAAACAATCAGAATAGAGTTGCATACAGTTGTTTTCCTTATTATTTCTCAGTTTTAATTATATAAATTAGAATTCTTAACACTTAAACCTTAATTTCTAGTGATTGTGAACTGTTACACCAGCATTCTGTAGACTAGCAAATTAATGCATACATTTCATAATTTCTAAAAGGATACACTTTAACAGTACAATTCTTCAGTGTAGAATAGGACACATTTATTTATACATCCAAGTATTTTTAGTTCCTATGTAGTAAGAAGCCAAAAGTAAATAGATGTTCAATAATTAATGTTTCAGTATTTTATTTAGAAATGATCAAGATATCCAAAGAAATCTCATCACTTACCAAAACTCTAAGGGTGTAAGTTACCAAAGAGATTCTGGAAACTATTTAAGTAGACATATCATGAAACTTAATTATTGTTGAGAAGTTCACTTAAGAACTAGTTAAGTTTTAAACGATCATATTTAGATTACTTATGAAAATTTCATGAGACATTAAAACAGCCACCATGGCAAATTTTGTAACAGATACATACTTAAACTAGCTTTTATTTACTGAAAATTATCCCAGATCACATAAACTTGAGAAGAATTTGGATTGGTTTGTATTATGTTTCTGAGAGTTTAGAAATATTAAATTTGATGAGTGCTTTTTTCTTTAAGCCAATTAAATAGATCTTTTTACAAATTAATTTTGGCAATATTCATCCAGAGGTAGAAAAGTATCACATGTACATAACATATCCATAGACGTAACAAACACACACAAACAGACCCTGTAGCTTCCATCCCAAAATTTTAGCCATGGAAGTTTTTATAGCAGTCTATTTTCTAAAAGCCTCTTCCCCTCAACTCCTTTTTTTTTCCCCAGTCTCAGGTGATTATAGGCAGTACCTTAGCTATCTCCTTGGTGTTTACATTTCAAAGACATGATAAGATTTACATCTTCAAGGGACAGAGGAAGAATGCAAGGTTTCTCGTAGGAGTTTTTTTTTTTTAAGTATAGTTGATTTACAGTATTAAATTAGCTTTAGGCGTACAACATAGTGATTCAGTATTTATAGATTATACTCCATTTAAAATTACAAAGTAATGGCTGTATTTCCCTGTGCTGTACAATCTATCCTTGTTGCTCATTTTATACATAGTAGTTTGTACCTCTTAATCCCCAGCTCCTGCCTTGCTCCTCCCTCCTTCCCTCTATCGACTGGTAACCACTAGTTTGTTCTCTATATCTGTGAGTCCATTACTCTTTTGTTTCGTACATTTGTTTTATTTTTTAGATTCCAAAATAAGTGATAACAGAGTATTTGTCTTTTCTGACTTACTTCACTGAGCATAATATTCTCTAGGTCCATCTATGTTGTGGCAAATGGCAGTATTCATTCTTCTTTAAGGACTGAGTAGCATTCCACTGTGTATACATACTACATCTTCTTAAGCCAGTTGTTCGTTGATTGACACTTAACGTTGCTTCCATAACTCGGCAATTCTAAATAATGCTGCTTTGAACATTAGGATGCATGTATCTTTTTGAATTACTGTTTGTTTTCCTTGGATATATACCCAGGAGTGGAATTGCTGGATCTTAAGGTAGTTCTATAATTTCAGTTTTTTGAGGCACCTCCATTTTGTTTTGTTTTTTAACATCTTTATTGGAGTATAATTGCTTTACAATGGTGTGTTAGTTTCTGCTTTATAACAAAGTGAATCAGCTATACATATACATATATCCCCATATCTCCTCCCTCTTGCGTCTCCCTCCCACCCTCCCTATCTGACCCCTCTAGGTGGACATAAAGCACTGAGCTGAGCGGATCTCCGTGTGCTATGTGGCTGCTTCCCACTAGCTAGCTCTTTTACATTTGGTAGTGTATATATGTCCATGGCATTCTCTCACTTCGTCCCAGCTTACCCTTCCCCCTCCCTATGTCCTCAAGTTCATTCTCTACATCTGTGTCTTTATTCCTGTCCTGCCCCTAGGTTCTTCAGAACCTTTTTTTTTTTTTTTTAGATTCCATATATATGTGTTAGCGTACGGTATTTGTTTTTCTCTTTCTGACTTCACTCTGTATGACAGACTCTAGGTCCATACACCTCACAACAAATAACTCAATTTTGTTTCTTTTTATGGCTGAGTAATATTCCATTGTATATATGTGCCACATCTTTATCCAGTCATCTGTTGATGGACATTTAGGTTGCTTCCATGTCCTGGCTATTTGTAAATAGAGCTGCAGTGAACATTGTGGTACATGACTCTTTGAATTATGGTTTTCTCAGGGTATATGCCCAGTAGTGGGATTGCTGGGTTGCATACTGTTATCTATAGTGGTTGCACAAATGTTCATTTATACCAATACTGTAGGACAGTCCCCTTTTCTCCACATCCTTGCCATTATTTGTTATTTGTAATCTTTTTGATGATAGCCATTCTGACAGGTGTGAGGTGATATCTCAATGTGGTTTTGATTTGCATTTCTCTGATAATTAGAGATGTTGATCATCTTATGTCTGTTGGCCATCTATATGTCTTCTTTGGAAAAATGTCTGTTCAGATCCTCTGCCCATTTTTTACTCAGGTTGTTTTTTTGATATTGACTTGTATGAACACTTTAGATATTTTGGATATCAATCCCTTATTGGTCATATCATTTGCAAATATTTTCTCCCAGTCAGTAGGTTATCTCTTTGTTTTGCTGATTGTTTCCTTTTCCTAGGAGTTTTAAGGTATATTTCTTTATTATCAGAAGTCTAGGGTAACTGCTATTTAAAATTTCCTATCTATCTTTTAGAACAGTTCTCTTCTAACATCCTGATATTTTACAGTATCTGCAAGCATTTTGAAATGAATAGGGGAGGTTTGGGGATTGGTAAAGTGAGATGAACTTTTGAATTGTTTCTAGAGCTACATTTCTGGTTTTGCAGACTCTAATTTGTAAAATATGGACAGTCTGTTTTATTTCCTCAAAGAACTGGGTTGCAGCCTGAATGCAATCAAGGGGCTGACCCACCTATCCAACTACGTGAGGATTTTTAATTATGATGGAAATCAAAAGATTACTATAAGAGCCTACAACATGCTGCCTACAAGAGACCTACTTTAGGGCAAAGGATACACATGAATTGAAAGTAAGGGGATGGAGGATTAGCTCAAGACAATGAAGTAGAAGGATGTGAGCTCACCCTCTTCCTACGAAAACACCGAAAGTCACAACCAACTGGTGAACGACCATTGACAAAAAAAACGCTGGAACTTACTGAAAAAGATACCCTACATCCAGAGACAAAGAAACCACAGTGAGACAGTGGGAAGGGTGCAACTGCAATAAAATCAAATCCCATACCTGATGAGTGGGTGACCCACAAACTGGAAAACAGTTATTCCAAGAAGTTATCCCACAGGAGTGAATGTTTTGAGCCCCATGTCAGGCTTCCTAGCATGGGGGTCTGGCAACAGGAGGAGGAGTCCCCAGAGAATCTGGGTTTGAAGGCCAGCAGGGTTTGATCATAGGATTACCACAGGACTGGGGGAAACAAACTCCACTCTTGGAGGGCACACACAGTCTTGTGTGTACCAGGACTCAGGAAAAAAAGTAGTGATCTACTGTTTTTAGTGACTGGGCCAGACCTACCTGCTAGTATTGGAGGATCTCCTGCAGAGGTGAGGGGGCAGCTGTGGCTCACTGAGGGAACAAAGACACTGGCAGCAGCAGTTCTGGGAAGTACTCGTTGGTCTGAGCCCTCCCAGAGGCCACTGTTAGCCCCACCATACAGCCTGTAGGCTCCACTGCTGGGATGCCTCAGGCCAAACAACCAACAGGGTGGGAACACAGCCCCACCCATCAGCAGACAAGGGGCTTATTAAAGTCTCCCTGAGCACAGCCCTACCCAACAGAGGGACAAAACCCAGTCCCACTCACCAAGGGGCAGGAACCAGCCCCTCCCATCAGGAAGCCTGCACAAACCTCTTAGACAGCCTCAACCACCAGAGGGCAGACAGCAGAAGAACTAAAATCCTGCAGCCTGTGGAACAGAAACCACAGTCACAGGGAGTTAGTCAAAATCAGATGGAAGAGGAATATGTCCCAGATGAAGGAACAAGATGAAACCCCAGAAGAACAAAGTGAAGTGAAGATAGCCAACCTACCAGAAAAGGAATTCAGAATAATAACGGTGAAGATGATCCAAGATCTCGGAAAAAGAATGGAGGCAAGGATCGAGAGGGTACAAGAAATATTTAACAAAGACCTAGAAGAACAAACAAAGATGAACAATATAATAACTGAAATGAAAAATATACTAGATGGAATCAATAGCAGAATAAATGAGACAGAAGAATGGATAAGTTACCTGGAAGACAGAATGGTGGAAATCACTGCCACAGAGCAGAATAAAGAATGAAAAGAAATTAAGACAGCCAAAGAGACCTCTGGGAAAACATTAAAGGCACCAACATTAGCATTATAGGGGTCCCAGAAGGAGAAGAGAGAAAGGACCTGAGAAAATATTTGAAGAGACAATAGCTGAAAAATTCCCTAACATGGGAAAGATAACAGTTATCCAAGTCCAGGAAGTGCAGAGAGTCCCAGGCAGTATAAACCTGAGGAGGAACATGCCAAGACACATAGTAATCAAATTGACAAAAATTAAAGAGAAAGAAAAACTATTAAAAGCAACAAGGGAAAAATGACAAATAGCATACAAGGGAACTCCTGTAAGGTTATCAGCTGATTTCTCAGCAGAAACTGCAGGCCAGAAGGGAGTGACATGATATATTTAAAGTGAAGAAAGGGAAGAACCTGCAACCAAGAACATTCTACCAAGCAAGGCTCTCATTCAGATTTGACAGAGAAACTTCTCTAGGCAGGAGAGAGACCAGAAACGTAAAACAACCTTGTACATATATATATTGCTATATCAAAACCTCATGGGAACAGCAAACCCCCAAACTACAATAGATACACACACGAAAAAGAAAGCAACCCAAACACAACACTAAAGATGGTTATCAAACCACAAGAGAACAAAAGAGGAAGGGAAGAAAAAAGACATAGAAAACCAAACCAAAACAAGACAATGGCAATAGGAACATACATATCTTTAATTGCCTTAAATGTAAATGGATTAAATGCTTGAACCAAAAGATGGATACAAAACCAAAACCCATATATATGCTGTCTACAAGAGACCCACTTCAGCCCTAGGGACACATACAAACTGAAAGTGAGGGAATGGAAAAAGGTATTCCATGCAAATGGAAATCAAAAGAAAGCTGGAGCAGCAATATTAATATCAAACAAAATAAACTATGAAATAAAGACTGTTACAGGAGACAAAGAAGGACATAATGATCAAGGGGTCAATCCAAAAAGATATAACAGTTGTAAATATATATGCACCCAGTGTAGGAGCACCTCAATATATAAGGCAAATACTAAAAGCCATAAAGAGAGAAATTAACAGTAACACAGTAATAGTGGGGAACTTTAACAACCCACTTTCATCAATGGACAGATCATCCAGACACAAAATCAATAAGGAAACACAGGCCTTAAATGACACATGAGACCAGATGGACTTAATTGATACTTATAGACCATTCCATTCAGTAGTAGCAGAATACACATTTTTCTCATGTGCATGTGGAACAGTCTCCAGGAGTGACCACATGCTGGGCCACAAAGTGAACCTCTGTAAATTAAAGTTGAAATCATATCAAGCATCTTTTCAGACCACAATACTATGAGATTAGAAGTCAATTGCAAGAAAATGTAATGTAAAATGTAAAAAACAAACGTGGAGGCTAAACAATATGCTATGAACAACCAATGGATCGCTGAAGAAATCAAAGAGGAAATCAAAAAATATCTACAGACAAAAGCACAATGACCCGAAACCTATGGGATGCAGCAAAGGCAGTTCTAAGATGGAAGTTTATAGCAATACAGTCTTACCTCAGGAAACAAAAAAATCACAAAACAACCTAACCTTACACCTAAAGCAACTAGAGAAAGAAGAACAAACAAAACCTGAAGTTAGAAGGAAAGAAATCATAAAAGATCAGAGCAGAAATAAATGAAATAGAAAGAAAACAATAGCAAAGATCAATGAAACTAACAGCTGGTTCTTTGAAAAGATAAACAAAATTGATAAACCTTTAGCCAGACTCATCAAGAAAAAAAGAAGAGGACTCAAATCAATAAAATTAGAAATGAAAAAGGAGAAGTTACAATGGACACAGAAATACAAAGGATCATGAGAGACTACTACAAGGAACTGTATGCCAATAAAATGGACAAACTGGAAGAAATTGACAAATTCTTAGAAAGGTACAATTTCCCAAGACTGAAACAGTAAGAAATGGAAAATATAAACAGACCAATCACAAGTCATGAAATTGAAACTGTGATTTAAAAACTCCAAACAAGCGAAAGTCCAGGACCAGATGGCTTCACAGGCGAATTCTATCAATCATTTAGAGAGAAGTTAACACCTATCCTTCTGAAACTGTTCCAGAAGATTGCAAAGGAAGGAAAACTCTCAAACTCATTCTATGAGGCCACCATCACCCTGATACCAAAACCATACAGAGACCACAAAAAAAAATCACAGACCAGTATCGCTGATGAACATAGACACAAAAATCCTCAACAAAATATTAGCAAGCAAATCCAACAATACATTAAAAGGACACACCATGAGCAAATGGGATTGATCCCAGGGGTGCAAGGATTTTTCAATATCCGCAAATCAATCACTGTAATACACCACATTAACAAATTGAAAGGTAAAAACCATGTGATCATCTCAGTAGATGCAGAAAAAGCTTTTGACAAAATTCAGCACCCATTTATGATAAAAACTCTACAGAAAGTGGGCACAGAGGGAACATACCTCAACATACTGAAGGCCATATATGACAAACCCACAGCAAAACATCATACTCAACAGTGAAAAGCTGAAAGCATTTCCTCTAAGATCAGGAACAAGACAAGGATGTCCACTCTCACTGCTTCTATTCAACATAGTTTTGGAAGTCCTATATACAGCAACCAGAGAAGAAAAAGAAATAAAAGGAATCCAAATTGGAAAAGAACAAGTAAAAATGTCACTGTTTGTTGATGACATGATACTATACATAGAAAATCCTAAAGGCACTACCAGAAAACTACTAAAGCCCATCAGTGAATCTGGTAAATTTGCAGGTTACAAAATTAATACACAGAAATCTGTTGCATTTCCTTTTTTTTAAATTTTAAATAGAAGGGTGACTACAATTGTTTTTTTATATATATTTATTTATTTATTTGGCTGTGTCAGGTCTTAGTTGTGGCACATGGGATCTTTCGTTGCAGTGCGCAGTCTTCCCTCTAGTTGTGGTGCGTGGGCTGTTATGGTGCACAGGCTCTGTAGTTGTGGCATATGAGCTCTCAAGTTGTGGCACATGGGTTAGTTGCCCTGTGGCATGTGGGATCTTAGTTCCCCAACCAGGAATCGAAATAGTGGCCCCTGCATTGTAAGACAGATTCTTTTATTTTTTTGTATGTATGTATGTATGTATGTATGTATTTATGGCTGTGTTGGGTCTCTGTTGCTGTGTGCTGGCTTTCTCTAATTGCGGTGAGCAGGGGCTACTCTTTGTTGTGGTGTGCGGACTTCTTATTGTAGTGGCTTCTTTTGTTGCGGATCACAGGCTCTAGGTGCATGGGCTTCAGTAATTGTGGCATGCGGGCTCAGTAGTTGTGGCTTGCGGGCTGTAGCACGCAGGCTCAGTAGTTGTGGTTCATGGGCTTCATTGCTCCGCGGCATGTGGGATTTCCTGAACCAAGGATTGAACCCGTGTCCCCTGCATTGTCAGGCAGATTCTTAACCACTGCGCCACCAGGGAAGTCCCTATATTGCATTTCTATACTCTTGAATTTTTGATCTTTTGTTGTTAAACAATCCCATTTACCATCGCATCAAAAAGAACAAAATACCTAGAAATAAAACTACCTAAGGAGACAAAAGACCTTTACTCTGAAAACTATAAGACACTGATGAAAGAAGTCAAAGATGAAACAAACAGATGGGAAGATATACCATGTTCTTGGATTGGAAGAATCAATATTGTCAAAATGACCGTTCTACCCAAGGCAATCTACAGTTTCAGTGCAATCCCTATCAAACTACCAATGCCTTTTTTCTCAGAACTAGAACAAAAAGTCTTAAAATTTGTACGGAGGTACAAAAGACCCCAAATAACCAAAGCAATCTTAAGAAAAATGAAGCTGGAAGAATCAGGCTCCCTGACTTCAGACTCTGCTACAAAGCTACAATCATCAAAACATTTTGGTACTGGCACTAAAACAGACATATAGATCAACAGAACAGGATAGAAAGCCCAGAAATAAACCCATGCACCTATGGGCAATTAATCTACTATAAAGGGGGCAAGACTATATGGTGGAGGAAAGACAGTCTCTTCAATAAATGCTGTTGGGAAAACTGGACAGCTACATGTAAAAGAATGAAATTAGAGCACTCCCTAACACCATACACAAAAGTAAACTCAAAATGGATTAAAGACCTAAATGTAAGACCAGACACTATAAATCTCTTAGAGGAAAACATAGGCAGAAAACGCTCTGACATAAATCACTGCAATATGTTTTTCAGTCTGTCTCCCAGAGTAATGGAAATAAAAACAAAAATAAACAAGTGGGACCTAATGAAACTCAAAAGCTTTTGCAAAGCAAAGGAAACCATAAGCAAAATGAAAAGACAACCCACAGAATGGGACCAACAAGGGATTATCTCCAAAATTTACTAACAGCTCATATGGCTTAATATCATCAAAACAAACAACAATCAAAAAATGGGCAGAAGACCTAAATAGACATTTCTCCAGTGAAGACAAAGAGATGGCCAAGAGGCACATGAAAAGATGTTCAACACCGCTAATTATTACAGAAATGCAAATCAAAACTACAATGAGGTATCACCTAACACCAGTCAAAATGGCTATCATCAGCAAATCTACAAACAAATGCTGGAGAGCGTGTGGAGAAAAGGGAACCCTCTTACACTGTTGGTGGGAATGTAAATTGATACAGCCACTATGGAGAACAGTATGGAGGTTCCTTCAAAAACTATAAATAGAACTACCATAGGACCCAGTAATCCCACTACTGGGCATATATCTGGAGAAAAACATGGTCTGAAAGAGCACCTGCACCCCAATGTCCATTGCAGCACTATTTACAATAGCCAAGACATGGAAACAACCTAAATGTCCATCGACAGATGAATGGATAAAGAAGTGTTACATATATACAATGGAATATTACTCAGCCATAAAAAATGAAATAATGGCATTTGCAACAACATGGATGGACCTAGAGATTGTCATACTGAGTGAAGTAAGACAGAAAGACAAATATTATATTGCTTTTATGTGGAATCTAAGAAAAATGATACAAATGAAAGGGGATGGAAAAAGTTATTTCATGCAAACAAATGACAAGGAAACGGTTCACAATACTCACATCAGACAAAATGGACTTTAAAACAAGGCTATAAAGAAAGATAAGGAAGGATACTAATGATAAAAAGATCAATACAAGGAGAGGATATTACGCTTGTCAACCTATATGCACCTAATATAGGAGCACCCAAATACGTAAAACAAACACTAACAGATATAAAGGGAGAAACTGAGAGGAACAGAGTAATAGTAGGAGGCTTTAGTACCCCACTCATGTCAGTGGACAGATCTTCGAGACAAAATATCAATAAAGGAACAGAGACCCTAAATGATACAATAGAACATTTAGACTTAGTTGATATCTTCAGGACATAAAAAAAAAAACCCAAAATACACATTCTTTTCAAATGCACACAGAATATTCTCTAGGGATGACCACATACTGGGGCACAAAACAAGTCTCTACAAATTTAAGAATATAGAAATTACTTCAAGCGTCTTTTCTGATCATAATGGCATGAAACTAGAATTCAACCACAGAAAAAGAAACAAGAAAAAAAAATACATGCAGAATAAACAATATGCTACTAAAAACCAATGGGTCAACAATGAAATCAAAGAAGAAATTGAGTACTTTGAGGCAAATGACAAGAAAACACAACCATACAAAACCAGTGGGATGCAGCAAAAGCAGTTCTTAGAGGGAAGTTCTTAGCGATACAGGCTTCTTTAAGAAACGAGAGGGGGCAGCTTCAAGATGGCTAAAGAGTAAGATGCGGAGATCACCTACCTCCCCACAGATACATCAGAAATACATCTACATGTGGAACTGCTCCTATAGAACACCTACTGAACGCTGGCAGAAGACCTCAGACCTCCCAAAAGGCAAGAAACAAGAAAAATCTCACATAAACAACTTAACCCACCACCTAAAAGAATTAGATAAAGAACAAACAAAACCTAAAGTCATCAGAAGGAAGGAGATAGTAAAGATAAGAGGGGAAATAAATAAGATGGAGATTTTAAAAAAAAATAGAAAAAAATCAATAAGACCAAGAGCTGGTTCTTTGAAAGCGTAAACAAAATTGACAAACCTCTGTCCAGGCTTACCAAGAAGAAAAGAGAGAAGACCCAAATAAACAAAATAAGAAATGAAAGAGAAGAAATCACAGCTGATACCACAGAAATACAAAAAAAAATAAGAGAACACTATGAACAATTATATGCCAAAAAACATGACAACCTAGAAGAAATGGACAAATTTTTAGAAACATACAGCACACCAAAACTGAATCAAGAAGAAACAGATAACTTGAGCAGACCAGTCACTAGAAATGAAATAGAATATGTAATTTAAAAAACCCTCCCTACAAACAAGAGTCCAGGATCAGATGGCTTCACTGGGGAATTGTACCAAACATGCAAAGAACTTATACCGATCTTTCTCAAACTCTTCCAAAAGATGTAAGAGGAAGGAACACTCCTAAAGACATTCTATGAAACCATCATCACCCTGATACCAAAGCCAGACAAAGACATAACCAAAAAAGAAAATTACAGGCCAATATGTTTGATGAATATAGACACAAAAATTCTCAACAAAACATTAGCAAACCGAATCCAACAACACATAAAAAAGGTCATACACCACAACCAATTTGGATTCATCCCAGGGTCACAAGGATGGTTCAGCATATGCAAATCAATCATTGTGATATACCACATCAACAAAAGAAAGGACAGAAACTACATGATTATCTCAATAGATGAAGAAAAATCTGATAACATTTGATAAAATTCAATGTCCATTCATGGTAAAAACCCATAAGAAAGTGGGTATAGAGGGAACATATCTCATCATAATAAAAGCTACTTATGACAAACCCAAAGCCAATGTAATACTCAACAGTGAAAAGCTGAAAGCCTTCCTGCTGAAATCTGGAACGTCTTAAGGCCCACTGTCACTTCTCTTCAACATAGTACTGTAAGTCCTGGCCACAGCAATCAAACAAGAAAAATAAAAGGTACTCAAATTGGTCGGGAAGCTGTAAAATTATATACAGATTACATGATACTATATACAGAAAATGCTAAAGACTCCAGACAAAAACTACTAGGACTGATAAACAAATTCAGCGAAGTAGCAGGATACAAGATTAACATACAGAAATTAGTTGCATTTCTTTACACTAACAATGAAATATCAGAAAGGGGATGTAAATAAACAATCCCTTTTAAAATCACATCAAAAATAAAATAAAATACTTAGGAATAAACCTGACCAAGTAGATGAAAGACATATACTGAGAACTATAAAACATTAATAAAGGAAATTAAAGAGGATTCAAAGAAATGGAAAGATATCCCACTCTCTTGGATTGGAAAAATTAATATTGTTAAAATGGCAACACTACCCAAAGCAATCTACAGATTTAATGTGATCCCTATCAAATTACCCATGACATTTGTCACGGAACTAGAACAGATAATCCTGAAATTTATATGGAACCATTAAATTGCCAAATCAATCCTGAGGAAAAAGAACAAGGCAGGATGCATAACCCTCCCAGACTCCAGACAATACTACAAAGCTACAGTAATCAAAACAGTGTGGTACTGCCACAAAAACAGACATATGGATCAATGGAACAGAATAGAAAGCTCAGAAAAAACCCACACACCTATGGTCAATTAATCTTCGACAAAGGAGGCAAGACTATAAAACAGAAAAAAGACAGTGTCTTCAGCAAATGGTGCTGGGAAAGTTGGACAGCTGCGTGTAAATCAATGAAGTTAGAACACTGCCTTACACCATGCACAAAAAAAAAACTCGAAATGGCTTAAAGACTTAAACATCAGACATGACACCATAAAACTCCTAGAAGAGAGCACAGGAAAACATTCTCTGACATAAAATATTACTACATAAATTGTAGCAATATTTTCTTAGGTCAGTCTCCCAAGGCAATAGAAATAAAAACAAAAATAAACAAATGGGACCTAATCAAAATTACAAGCTTTTGCACAGCAAAGGAAATCATAAACAAAACAAAAACACAACCTATGGAATGGGAGAAAATATTTGCAAGTGATGTGACAGACAAGGGGTTAGTATCTAAAATATACAAATAGCTCATAGAACTCAATAACAAAAAAAACAACCCAATCGAAAAATGGGCAGACCTAAATAGACATTACTGCAAAGAAGACATACAGATGGCCAATAGGCACATGAAAAGATGCTCAATGTCACTAATTACAAAACTACAAAGAGGTACCACCTCACAGCAGTCAGAATGGCCATCATTAAAAAGTCTACAAATAGCAAATGCTGGAGAGGGTGTGGAGAAAGGGGAACCCTTTTACACTGTTGCTGGGAATTTAAATTAGTGCAGCCACTATGGAAAACAATATGGAGGTTCTTCAGAAAACTAAATATAGAGTTGCCACATCCAGCAATCCCACTCCTGGGCATATACCTGGACAAAACTATAATTTGAAAAGCTACATGCACCCCTATGTTCACAGTAGCACTATTTACAATAGCCAAGACATGGAAACAACCTAAATGTTCATTGACACATGAATGGATAAAGAAGTTGTGGTATATAAATACAATGGAATATATTACTTAGCCATAAAAAAGAATGAAATAATGCCATTTGCAGCAACATGGATGGACCTAGAAATTATGAACTAAGTGAAGTCAGAAAGAGAAAGACAAATACCATATGATAGCACTTATTGTGGCATCTAAAATACGATACAAGTCAGGCTTCCCTGGTGGCACAGTGGCTGAGAGTCTGCCTGCTGATGCAGGGGACACGGGTTCATGCCCCAGTCCGGGAGGATCCCACATGCCGCGGAGAGGCTGGGCCCATGAGCCATGGCCGCTAAGCCTGCGCGTCCGGAGCCTGTGCTCCGCAATGGGAGAGGCCACAACAGTGAGAGGCCCGCGTACCGCAAAAATAAATAAAATAAAATACGATACAAATCAAAATAAACATATCTACAAAACAGAAACAGACTCACAGATAATAGAGAACAGAACTGTCATTGCCAAGAGGAAGGGGGGGTAGAGGAGAGAAGGGATGGGAGTTTGCGATTAGCAGAGGCAAACTATTTTATATAGGATGGATAAACACGGTCCTACTGTATAGCACAGGGAACTATATTCAATATTCTGTGACAAACAGTAATAGAAAAGAATATGAAAACGAATATATATATGTATAACTGAGTCATTTTGCTGTACAGAAGAAATTAATGCAACATTGTAAATCCACTATACTTCAATAAACTTTTTTAAAGAAAAGATTCCTATGTTCTGAAGCTTCAGGGTTTAATGCAGTATGCCTTTAAAATTTTTGGATAAAGCATTCAGAGGACTTCAGATGCTTTCCTTTTTTCTGCATGTATAATTCAACCTTAGATCAATTCCCCTTAGGGGGAAAAGCCTCTACTATTGCTTCTCTCAGCCCCTGAACATTGCCTTTGAGCTAGCTGATCCACTTCCTGATTATTTGTAGAAGAACCTGAAAGAAATTCTGGTCATCTGTTTACCCTGTGAGGGGGGTTTTCCCCGGCTACCATCTGGCTTGTCTAATGGCTGCACTGTAATCACAGGTGGGCAGAATACCCCTTAGCAGCCAGTCAGGGTCCCTGTGAGTGGGGTTATAGATAGCCACTAATCTTTCTAACTCCTTTAAATTCGGTAGGACGTTCTGAAAGTGCAGGTGAAAGGTCTTTATGATTTATTGGATCTGCTCCTATCCATGGGACATGAATTTTTTGCAGTGGCAGTCCAGGCTACATACACAAAGGATGCTGCGTGGCAAGGCCCGAAGGTGGCAGAGCCTGATTACAGGGCCCTGGAAAGTCAGGGGAGTTGTAAAGGACAGCAGTGCTAGCCTTACCACCCATCCTGGGTGATGCTCCTAAATTCACTTCCTGGCTTTTAGCATCTACACAAGTAAGCTGTATACCCCTTGCCTGGAAGTCAGGCCAGAGTGCTCTCTGTAAATCTTGTAAGGAAAGGGAAGTTAAAACAGGTAGACAGGGCCAGATTTTGAGAAGGGGGATTTACATGGAATGTGGACTTTAATTTTTCTTTTGAGTCTAATTTCTGTTCTTCCTGTTAAGGGAGTCCCCAAGGCTGGCTGTTGTACTCCTTTGTGTCCTCTTTATAATTTTGTCTTTCCATCGGTTGATGGAAAGACAGTTGTTGCTGGAAATGCAGTTGTTTAGCATGAGAGCTCACTCACTTTCTTTCTCAAAAACAGAAGTTTTTCCAATTCAAAGGATCCATTCTCTGGCCACTGACAAATATGGTCTTATATTAATCTTAACAGTGACTCAAACCCATAAGCCTCTTTATGGCTTAACCATGAACACAAGAAGTGTCCCAAAAGAGTGCAAAAGATGTAGCTTTCACAAGATCCACAAAGTTTACTCCCAGAATTAGCCAAAGAAAGCAAAAACCTTCATTGTCACAGGTAGTAAGAATGGTATAGTGAAAACGGAATTCCCACCAGAATGCGTGATTCCTCTAGTCGCAGACCTGCTCATCTCTGACACTGGGCAGGCGTTACTGGAATGGGACTTTTCCAGCACTAACAAGACAATGAAGGTTGAGACAACAAAGTCCCCTTATGGGCTGGGACACCTTAAGACAAACTTCCGAAGAACTGGCACAGTTGGACAAAAAGAATGCTGCTTGTTGCACTATTTACAATAGCCAGGACATGGAAGCAACCTAAGTGTCCATCGACAGATGAATGGATAAAGAAGATGTGGCACATATATACAATGGAATATTACTCAGCCATAAACAGAAATGAAATTGAGTTATTTGTAGTGAGGTGGATGGACCTGGAGACTGTCATACAGAGTGAAGTAACTCAGAAAGAGAAAAATACCATATGCCAGTGCATATATATGGAATCTAAAAAAGAAAAAATGTACTGATGAACCTAGTGGCAGGGCAGGAATAAAGACGTAGACATAGAGAATGAACTTGAGGACATGGGGTGGGGAGGGGGAAGCTGGGACGAAGTGAGAGAGCAGCATGGACATATATACACTTTCGAATGTAAAATAACTAGTGGGAAGCAGCCGCATACCACAGGGAGATCAGCTGGGTGCTTTGTGAACACCTAGAGGGGTGGGATAGGGAGGGTGGGAGAGAGACGCAAGAGGGAGGATATATGGGGACATATGTATGCATATGGCTGTTTCACTTTGTTATACAATAGAAAAACTAACAGTATTGTGAAGCAATTATACTCCAATAAAGATCTATATATAAAAAGAAAAAAATCATGCTGCTTGTCACTTCATGTCTCAGATCCTGAGTCTATTTGGCTGCCCACCAGTTACAAGCTGATACTTATATCTTCTGGCTGGCTTCTCTCTGGTTAAGCCAGAGAGAATATTTTCACTGGTCATGAAGCCAAGCTCTCAAGACAGAACAAGACGAGGGGAAACCTCACCCATTTTTTAAATATAAGGGACCCACAGCAAAGTTTGTCTAAACAGATGCAGGTCCATTAGAACTGTGAAGTCACCAGTCTGTGAGGCTGGCCGGAACAACAGGCTCAGAGGACCTATGCCTGCATTTCTACACTATGGCTTTCCTCCTTATGAAAAGTGACACAAAAACTAGGGACAAAAGAAAACAATAGGGCTTCCCTGGTGGCGCAGTGGTCGAGAGTCCGCCTGCTGATGCAGGGGACACGGGTATCGTGCCCCGGTCCGGGAAGATTCCACATGCCGTGGAGCGGCTGGGCCCGTGAGCCATGGCCGCTGGGCCTGCGCGTCCGGAGCCTGTGCTCCGCAACGGGCGAGGCCACAATGGTGAGAAGCCCACGTACCGCAAAAAAAAAAAAAAAAAGAAGAAGAAGAAAACAATAACCATGGAGGAAGTGGATCAATAGAAAACAAAAGTACTCAGAACAGCTCTTTTCCAGAGTCACTGTTCCTAAGGAACTAGTTTACACAAGTATTTTTCTCCTGCTAAATTTAGAAATGGACTCTCACCACTTCCAGGAGATTGACGTGGTAAGGATTCTTACCATCTGCTGGCTCTTGTCAGAGGTCCCAGGATCTCCCACCTGCAGCCCCAGAGCAAGTGGTGTCCAGCCAGTGGAGCCCCCCATGCGTACCAAATTGTAGGGATAGAAAAATTTTCCCTTCCTCCCTTCTAGGTTCTTTGGCTGATCTAATAATTAATTGACATAAGATGTTACCAGGTGAAACACTAATTTCGTACATACAGGAACCCCATAAGAATGAGACTCAAAGGCAGTCTCCAGTTGAGGCTTATATACTGTCCTGAGCTAAGGAAAGGGATAGGGGCCTGGGGCTTCAGAGGGGAAGAAGGCAATTCACAGCAGATGAGAAGAGCAGATGTTTGCCACGCAGATTAAAAAAAAAAGTTCTCTCTGGTAATAGCTCTCTTTCTGGTGCAGGCCCCCTATCTAAATTCTTTTAGCCAGTTAAAGGAGAGGTTAAAAAGCTTTTCCTGAGTCTGCTTGAAAGGTCTTGATTCCTTTCAGCTCAAAATAATCCACATGCCAAAGTGGTTCATTTTGAGGGTGGCATATTCTCTCCCCCCTTCAACATAATATGTACTCATTGCAGAAAAATCAGAAAACAGAGAAGGGGAAAAAAAACAGAAATTTCCCTTAACCCCACTACCTCCCAAAGCATACTTATTTGTATGCTTATATGTTTTCTCTTACTAAAATAAGACATTCTGCACATATTGCTGTAGAGTAGCCCCCCTTTCATCCATACATACATCTTTAATATTCTTCCACATTTTAAATACATTACTTTATTATTATTATTTTTTTTTTGTATGTATGCGGGCCTCTCACTGTTGTGGTCTCTCCCGTTGTGGAGCACAGGCTCCAGACGCACAGGCTCAACGGCCATGGCTCACGGGCCCAGCATCTGCAGCATGTGGGATCCTCCCGGACCGGGGCACGAACCCGTGTCCCCTGCATTGGCAGGCGGACTCTCAACCACTGCGCCACCGGGGAAGCCCCATACTACTTTGTTTTTACTGTCATTTTATAATATAGATATACCATAACATCCAATTTTGGACATTTAAGTTGCATCCACGTTTTCACTATAGGCAATGTGATAATGAACATTCTT
Organism: Tursiops truncatus; assembly: GCF_011762595.2. Taxonomy (NCBI): domain Eukaryota; kingdom Metazoa; phylum Chordata; class Mammalia; order Artiodactyla; family Delphinidae; genus Tursiops; species Tursiops truncatus. Next base: position 49,842,919 of record NC_047042.1, read on the forward strand.
ATACCTAAATGTTTGCACATATCCTTACTTATTTCACTGGGATAGAGGTAGAATTGTTGCATCACAGTGTACTCACATTTTTTAATGCTTTTGAAATCTATTGCCAAATTGTCTTACATAAATACCATACAATGTATTTTGCAACAGCAATATAATTATAGTACCAGCTTCACCGCATCCTAATGTTAAATATTGTAGTATTTCTCTAAACTTGGCCAATTTGATTGGACAAAAATTATATCTTGGGCTTCCCTGGTGGCGCAGTGGTTGAGAGTCCGCCTGCCGATACAGGGGACATGGGTTCGTGCCCCGGTCCTGGAGGATCCCACATGCCGCGGAGCGGCTGGGCCCGTGAGCCATGGCCGCTGAGCCTGCGCGTCCGGAGCCTGTGCTCTGCAACGGGAGAGGCCACAACAGTGAGAGGTCCGTGTACCACAAAAAAAAGAAAAAAGTTATATCTTAAAATTTTACATTTCTTCAGTTAAAATACAGAAGTTATGTTTTATATATTAATCATTGCCGTTGGGGTTTTTGTTTTTTTTTTTTTTTCGGTACGCGGGCCTCTCACTGCCATGGCCTATACCGCAACGGAGCACAGGCCCCGGACGCGCAGGCTCAGCGGCCATGGCTCATGGGCCCAGCCGTTCCGTGGCATGTGGGATCCTCCCGGACCGGGGCACAAACCGTGTCCCCTGCATCGGCAGGCCAACTCCCAACCATTGCGCCACCAGGGAAGCCCCTGCCATTTGTATTTTATCTTTTCTAACTTGTCTATTCATCCCCTTTGTTCTCTTTTTCTATTAGAGTGTTCAACTTTAAAAAATTTACGTGTAAGAACTTCCTTTAATTTCTTGCAAATATTTTTTTTCCAGCTATTTCTCTTTTGTTTCTTAAAAAATTGTGTTTGGAAACAAACCATTGTTTTTTGTTTTATAAGTTTAGCATTTACATGTATTAAATGTTACTTTTTTTTTTTTTTTTTTTTAAAGGTATGAAAGCTTTCAAAATCCAAAGAAGAGAAAAAATCAAAGTGGAACAGTGTTTCGACCTGGACAGAAAGTAACTCTGGCATAAAATATACTTCTGATTTTTTTGTGTGTTTATGTCTGGTGGTTTGTCCCTGTGTTGTAACAGTGAAAATGGTGTCTGTACATTTCTTTTTAATTTAACTTAATGTGTTAATCTATAAAATCAAAGATTGGTAAACCTGTGTTTATGTAATGATCAGGGTTACTTGATATTAATACTTTAGAATAAATTGGGATACTTATAAGAGATTCTGTATTTTATTACCTATATATTTAAATCCTTAATGAAGTAATATTGGCCACATGGAATAATTGATTTTTTCTCCTTTGAAGAAAAAAAGAGAACGTATTTAAATACATTTCTTAGAATTCACTGTCAGTTGCATATTCAGCATCTTTCTTGCATCTGACAAGCTTTATGCTTAGCACCTTCTTGACTGTTTTGGAAATAAAATATCCAATTATCTATCTACTGATCCAATTATCTGTTCTGATTATCTGAAAATGTGGAATTTACACACAATTTAAATAAATTTAGTTGTTCCTTCAATCAGCAGTGAGATGACATCCCCCTAATATACTACATCCAGCTGCAAGGCCATGAGCCTGAATGATGTCCATTCCTCCCCCAGCTCCATGACGACTTTATCTGGATGTGCTCTGATCTACGAACTAAATTGTAAAGTCAGTCACTATCAGCACAAACTATATATAGTAATGTGGTAAAGGGAAAGGAGAAAGCTAAGTAGAATATGCAAATAAATGCATAAGACAGCAAAGAAAAATGCACAGGCTGTAACCATTGCCCTTTCTGCAATTAATCATGAGGCCATGGCTGATGTGTTTCATTTCTCTCTTCCATTACTTATTCCATGTTCCTCTGACTTCAGCCCTCACCTTAGTGGATTAGAGGCCTTTACTAAGTGGGATGGTCTAAACCTTCATTTCCATCTGCACCTTTGGTGGCCTAAGATTGCAGATGTCTTCCATTAAATTTACCATGAACACTCAGTATTACAAGGTTCCCGTCATACTCTGTATTCACTCAGCCAATATTGTAATCCTCCCCTTTCAAACCACTGGAATCATCACTATGTTCCCCTCATAGAAGCAGTCCACCTTTGCTTCCCTCTAAACCAGCAAAGCTCAGAATCACAAGGAATGCAAGCAAAGATGTTTGAGTCACTAGGTATTAACTGAGAAGTGCCATTCTCCCGTGCACTTTGGTTCCCAGATCCTTCTATTAAAGCCATGGTCACTGGTTCACAGTATATACTATATGCACTACATCTTGCAGAAGAGGACTCTACCCTCACAGAGTTATCTCGCCAAAAGGCCAGCTGTTTCAGGGTGAGGGGTATTTACAGTAAGTCCAGGGAATTCCCTGTAAAGTGAGTTTCATGATCAGAAGCAAGTGTCGTAAGGGATAGCATAACAGTGAAAGCCATCTGGTGAGTCCCTGAAAGATGGTGGTGGCAGAATTTTGGAGGACAAGGCAAATCCAATTCCAGAATGTGTCACCTTCAGGGAGGACAAATTGCTGCCTCATCTCTTTTAGGAGAGGGACAAATGTAATCAACCTTCCACCAGGCACGGGCTGGCATCCCCTGGTATGTACCTACGTGGTTATTGCTGCATACTAGTAGGCTGTCAGGGTAGGTGGATGGTCAGGTCAGCTGCAGTGAGGGGAAAGCCACATTGTAGAGCACACATAGACCCCCATCCTGGCCACCATGGCCACTTTGTTCAGGAATACAGTAAACAAGTACTGGGTAGCTGGAAACAAAGGCTGATTGATATCCATAGAGAGGTCATCTAGAGCACCTCATTATTAAAAGCACTGAGGACTTTTAGCTGAGCATTCACACAGGACACAAACATTCTCACTCTGAATCCATTTCAAGAACTCTGGCCATACCTTTCTCCCAGACCTCCTCATGGCCCCTTCTCCAATCATGCTGTTTCCAAATCTGATCATTTAGTTAAGTTACTAGCCACTGTCTATGAATCAGCATGGATTTCTATATCAGACATCTCTACCTCCTGGCAAAATGGAAGAGACAAGTTCAGAAAATCTGCTCCCTGGGATGATTTCCTACTCTACTGGTCGTCAAGGCTATCCCCTCAGTATAGCAGAAATGCCTTCACTCTGATGCATTCACAGTGGAGTTCTGGGTCTCTGGGAAATCATGCTGATGCAGACCGAGCATCTGTTAATCCCCAGAAGGTCTGGTTATTTCTCAGGACACCTGGGAAATGGCCTGGTGAGTGGCTTTGGGTCCTTTGGGGAAGACTTAGAGGAAGGAAGATCCGTAGCAAGTATTCATGATGTTATCACAGGGCCATTTCCCTAGACACTTGACTTCTCCTGCATTCTTGGTCTGACCTAGACCTGAGGTTGGGTCAGGGGCCATGACTATATTGCGAAGACTTAAGTCAGGCCTTTGTTTACTAACAGAGAGTTTTTAAAATAATAAAAATCAGGTAGCATCTTTGACCATCTATTTTGGTCTTAAGGACCCCACAGTTAGGCAACACCAAAGATCCCTGTAGGTCAGACTGCTGTAATTAATGCACTGGCTCTGCTGTTGATTATAGTACCCACATCCACCTGGCCTCTCACATTGCAGCTACCTGACCTCACCCCTGCTGCCCCAGGATCCATCATCACTGAAATCAGCATGTTTCTACTACAGTATCTCCCACTTGTGTTCTCATCGATTGTTGCAGATTCTACAGACTGACTCATTCAACAACCATTCCAACACCCTCACCTCCATCTTCCTATGGTCCTTGGAAAGTGAATTACTGAGTGACATAATCTCCATTGCAGCCATGCATGGCTATGTAACAGTTCTATCTAGACAATGAGTATAAGTAGGTAGAAGTCCCTGGGGTAAGCTTCCTTCCTGGAATGAGGGCACAATGTCTGGAGATGCAGCAACCATCTTGCAAACATGAGGGTGAAAACCACAGACAATAGAGCAAGGAAACAGAAGGAGCCTGGTTCCCTGATGGCATCACTGAGCTGATATACCAGCTCTAAATGTCCTACTCAGACCTTCTTATGCCTGAGGTAGATAAACCCCTTGTTTGCTTCTCTGAGTAGGTTCCTATTATAGCCAAAACCAATCCTGACAGATGCACCAATGATTTCATAAGGCCTCACTGAGGAGTATTTTCTGACACCCACACTATCTTGAGGGACAGATTTGCGTGGTGGTTAAGTTGGAGAACTGTACATCATTCATTCATTCAACATATGTTTCTCACAAAGTCTTTGGATTTCTTTATATTATACCAAGATATTTCAGGCACCTCAACTTTATTCAGTGTGAGTCATTGAGTCTGAGTTCCAAATACCCAACCATGGAATCAATTAGAACATTCCCAGATGCTGAAACAGCACACTGAATCAAAAATCAAGTGTATTAATTAAAAACAAAAGTGCAGGGACTTCCTGGTGGTGCAGTGGTTAAGAATCCACCTGCCAATGCAGGGGACACAGGTTCGGGCCCTGGTCCGGGAAGATCCCACATGCTGTAGAGTAACTAAGCCTGTGCACCACAACTACTGAGCCTGCACTCTAGAGCCCACAAGCCACAACTACTGGGCCCGTGTGTCACAACTGCTGAAGCTGGCGTGCCTAGAGCCCGTGCTCCGCAACAAGAGAAGCCACCACAATGAGAAGCCCATGCACCACAGCAAAGAGTAGCCCCTGCTCGCTGCAATTAGAGAAAGCCCGCAGGCAGCAATGAAGACCCAACACAGCCAAAAATAATTTTTTTTAAGTCATTAATGTATTCAACTTGACCAATAATTATGATTTTCCCTACTTAGCCTAGTACCCACACACATATTCTACCTCCACATATATTCTTTAGAATTTGCATGAAAAAGAAAAATATTGTAGTTTTTTTATTGTCTAAGCCTTCTCCTCCCAGATTGACTTTATTTTTTTATTTATTTATTTTTTTTTTTTGCGGTACGCGGGCCTCTCACTTTTGTGGCCTCTCCCGTTGCGGAGCACAGGCTCCAGACGCGCAGGCTCAGCGGCCATGGCTCACGGGCCTAGCCTCTCCGCAGCATGTGGGATCTTCCCAGACCGGAGCACGAACGAACCCGTGTCCCCTGCATCGGCAGGCGGAGTCTCAACCACTGCACCACCAGGGAAGCCCCTGGATTGACTTTTAATTCACTCTCTAGGGCATGCTGGGATGGGACAATGGAAGGGAGGGTTGGAATGCAAGAATGAGCATGCTTTTACAAGGCTGATCCCTCACAGATGGGGGCGTTTCAGGGTCTTCAAGCAAGGGACATAAGGACTGCCTCACCAAAGATTTTAAAAGGGTGGGGATTCAAGGGAATGTTTCTTCCATGTGTCTCCATCCCAATTATCAGGGATTCAACTCTTTTTCAATCAACACCTTAACTTTTCCGTAAAAGATCTAAAATGGCTATGAACTCAATAGATGTCATTCAGTAAACTGTGGGATCAAACTCCTGTTTTTGTGCTAGAGTTTGGCACAAAAACAAATATAGATCAATGGAACAGGATAGAAAGCCCAGAAACAAACCCACGCACCTATGGTCAATTAATCTATGACAAAGGAGGTAAGAATATACAATGGAGGAAAAAAAAAAGCCTTTTCAATAACTGGTGCTGGGAAAACTGGACAGCTACATGTAAAAGAATGAAATTAGAACACTCCCTAACACCATACACAAAAATAAACTCAAAATGAAAAGGGAACCCTCCTACACTGTTACTGGGAATGTAAGTTGGTACAGCCACTATGGAAAACAGTATGGAGTTTCCTTAAAAAACTAAAAACAGAGCTACCATATGATCCAGCAATCCCACTCCTGGGCATATATCCAGAGACAATCATACTTAGAAAAGATACATGCAATGTTCATTGCAGCACTATTTACAATAGCCAAGACATGGAAGCAACCTAAATGTCCATCAACAGAGCAATGGATAAACAAGATGTGATACACGTATACAATGGAATATTACTCAGCCATAAAAAGGAATGAAATAATGCCATTTGCAGCAACATGGATGGACCTAGAGATTATCATACGAAGTCAGAGAAAGACAAATATCATATGATATCATTCATATGTGGAATCTAAAAAAAAATGATACAAATGAACTTATTTACAAAACAGAAACACACAGACTTAGAAAACAAACTTACTGTTGCCAAAGGGTAAAGGTGGGAGGGAGGGATAAATTAGGAGCTTGGGATTAACATATACACACTACTATATATAAAATAGATAACAAGGACCTACTGTATAGAACAGGGAACTCTACTCAGTACTCTGTAATAACCTATATGGGAAAAGAATCTGATAAAGAATGGAGGATATATATATATGTATAACTAAATCACTTTGTACATCTGAAACTAACACAACATTGTAAATCAAATATACTCCAGGATAAAAAGAAAAACTCAAAATGGATTAAAGACCTAAATGTAAGACCAGATACTATAAAACTCTTAGAGGAAAACAGAGGCAAAACACTCTGACATAAATCGCAGCAGTATCTTTTTGGATCCACCTCCTAATGAAAATGAAACCAAAGATCAACAAATGGGACCTAAATGAAACTTAAAAGCTTTTGCACAGCAAAGGAAACCATAAACAAAACGAAAAGACAGCCCACAGAATGGAAGAAAATATTTGCAAACCAAGTGACTTACAAGGGATTAATCTCCAAAATATACAAACAGCTCATGCAGCTCTATATCAAAAAAACAACTGAATCAAAAAATGGGCAGAAGACCTAAATAGACATTTCTCCAAAGAAGACATACAGTTGGCCAAAAAGCACATGAAAAGATGCTCAACAACACTAATTATTAGAGAAATGCAAATCAAAACTACAATGAGATATAAACTCACCAGTCAGAATGGCTATCATCAAAAAGTCTACGAATAATAAATGCTGGAGAGGGCATGGAAAAAAGGGAACTCTCCTACAGTGTTGGTGCGAATGTAAATTGGTACAGCCACTGTGGAAAACAGTATGGAGGTTCCTTAAATAACTAAAAATAGAGCTACCATATGATCTAGCAATCCCACTCCTAGGCATATATCTGGAGAGAACCATATTTTGAAAAGATACATGCACCCCAATGTTCATTGCAGCACTATTTACAATAGCCAAGACATGGAAGCAACCTAAATGTCCATCAACAGAGCAATGGATAAAGAAGATGTGGTACATATATACAATGGAATATTACTCAGCCATAAAAAAGAATGAAATAATGCTATTTGCGGCAACATGGATGGACCTAGAGATTATCATACAAAGTAAGTCAGAGAAAGACAAATATCATATGATATCATTCATATGTGGAATCTAAAAAAAAATGGTACAAATGAACTTATTTACAAAACAGAAACACACTCACAGACTTAGAAAACAAACTTATGGTTACCAAAGGGGAAGGGGGTGGACAGGGATAAATTAGGAGTTTGGGATTAACATATACACACTACTGTGTATAAAATAGATCATCAACAAGGACCTACTGTATAGCACAGGGAACTCTACTCAGTTCTCTGTAATAACCTACATGGGAAAAGAATCTGATAAAGAATGGATATATATATATATATATATATATATACACACATGTATAACTAAATCACTTCGCTATACTCCTGAAACTAACAATATTGTAAATCAACTATACTCCAATATAAGATAAAAATTAAATTTAAAAAAATGTTTTTAAACTCTGCATTTGACTTTCAGCCTCATGGCTCAGAAAGAGAAGGGATTCTTTTAGCCTTCATACAAATCCCTGATTTTCAGCCTATGCCTTGAGCTAAAAGTATAACCATCTGAGCTTGTCTTTCTCTTTAAGCTCTCTAGTGCTATATTCAACTCACCCTTTTGAAATCCTCATGTGTTTCACACTATTCCATAGCAGCAACCTCTTCAATAGGTACTTCATTCCCGGGAATAATTTGTGATATTTTAGTTAGCTGTTTTGCCACTGCATGTCGTGGTATGCCAAATTCACATCCCTTAATACAGAGTGGATTTTCCTTGCCCTCAGCCTTTAACTAGGGCAGATAACCAGTCCCAAATGTCCCCTAATTTTCTTCAAAGTCTGTTGCCTGCAACCACTTCTGGTACTGATTTCTGTATCCATCAAATTTTTAGCTGTAAGTAACAGAACCCAACCCTGGCCCTTTGAATCAAAAGGAATTTATTGATGGTTTTATTGGTCTAGAAAACAAAGAGATGCTCAAAGACTTGTGGGTTCATGTCACTAGTCTTTGGGTGACAGGGAACCTTAGCTTGAAGGGGCTGTCACTCCAAAAAACAGGCCTCTGAGAGCCAGCCAACCAACACCAACCTCACCCAAAAGACTCTTGGCTATGGACGACATCATCCTATTGGTAGCTCACGAAGTCTGCCCACTTCTGAACTTCTAGCTTCTAGGAAACCCCGCGTTTAAGGTCAGCAGTCTGCTCTGCTACGGAGCCTGGGCCTAAAAGGCATAGCTCATAGTTACTAAAATAAGCAAAAAATTCAGTGTTATTTTTTATTTCAGACACCAAGTGGTGATCTCATCATCCTTTGATGTTTTCCTAGTCAGTATTAATAATTCCTAACCTGGGGCTTCCCTGGTGGCACAGTGGTTGAGAATCTGCCTGCTAATGCAGGGGACACGGGTTTGAGCCCTGGTCTGGGAGGATCCCACATGCCACGGAGCAACTAGGCCCGTGAGCCACAACTACTGAGCCTGCGCGTCTGGAGCCTGTGCTCCGCAACAAGAGAGGCCGCGACAGTGAGAGGCCCGCGCACCGCGATGAAGAGTGGCCCCCGCTTGCCACAACTAAAGAAAGCCCTCGCACAGAAACGAAGACGCAACACAGTAAAAATTAATTAATTAATAAACTCCTACCTCCAACAACTTAAGAAAAATAATAAAAAATAAAAAAATAATTCCTAACCTGAAACCTAGTCATCTATTAGGACTCTGACTCGGAGAACACTTAATGTGAGCACCAGCTATTAACTTGCAGGGTTTTTGTTTGTTTAACTATATCCAGTTGCCTCCGCTTTATATTGAAAATTCCACAAAAGGCCAGATTTTTGTGCATGTTGTTCGCTGCTGTAATCTAGAACAGTGCACCTTGTACTGGTGATCATTCAATAAATAATAAATATTTGTGAGTGAATCATTCTTATTTCAACTGAAATTGGGATAAATTTATTCCTTTGAATAAATAAGGGGAGAAGGGAAAAACAAAATCTAATATTTTAGCCATTAACTTTTTAAGATTAGAACTGATATGATTGATTAGGAATCAGTTTTGATTGTAAAAGCAATGGAAATGGGCCATCTACAGTAGTTTCAGGAGGTATTAGAAGTATGGATTCTTTTTCTTTTTCTTTAGTTTATTTATTTGGCTGCGCTGGGTCTTGGCTGCCGCACGTGGGATCATCTTCACTGCAGCATGCAGGATCTTTTAGTTGCGGCATGCGGGATCTAGTTCCCTGACCAGGGATCAAGCCTGGGCCCCCTGCATTGGGAGCATGGAGTCTTAACCACTGGACCACCAGGGAAGTCCCAGAAGCATGGATTCTTAAATTAAATGGACATTTTACATTCCCCTAGTAAAATACTGAATACTCATGAATATAAAGAAAAAATATATATAAAATGTAAACACTAGACAAAGGCATTATGTCATGGAGTCTACCCATTTTCTAGGCAACCTGACATTTTTTACAGAACTGGTATAGGACTCAGCCTCCCAGGAAATTTCCAAGAATCAAACAAATCAACAACAGAAAGCAAAGAATATTCCAGGATAACAAATACCATCAACCATATGCTGAAAGGGAAATTTTTAGAGGTTTTAGACAGAAAGGTGAAATGACGCATTTTGGCTAGACATTTATTCTGGTCAGATATTTTGTAGGAATCAGTGTCAGTTAAAAAGAATGCTACAGCTTCTTCACGAAAGTAAAAATGCTGAGAGCTAAGCCACTGATTTTCAAAACATTTTCACCACAACCCAGAGTAATACATTTTCCATCATGATCTAGTCCATATGTGCACATGGCTGAAACTAAAGTTTCGCAAAACACCTACTCTTACCACATGTGATATTCTCTGACATTTTTCTCTTTTATTCTATTTCACACAAATAATGAAATTCTTACCCATACATGGGTTGAGACTTGCAAATTGAAAAACTCTGGCCTAAAGAGGAATAAAGTACTGGCATATAGAATTGCTTTATATCTAATGAATATATATATATATTAAACACATACACAAAACACTTTAAACTTACTGCTTTCTCAGAGAAGTAAAACTCACCTAAGTAGAAGCATGCACTAGTGTTCAAGAGTTATAAAATTCTACAGTTGGTAGAATCTTTTGTTGTTGTTGTCTTTGATGCAACTTTATTTATTCAGTAGCATTTGGGAAATTTTCATATTCTCTAGTAAATACAGACAAGTGGATTCACCATAAAGTCAACCCCACCACAAAATTATTTGGGTAAATTACCAAATTAGTTTACCTTTCCCCATTTTGAAGGGATTACAGAATTTTTAAATCATCCCACATGTAAATTAAGCAATATATATTTTTTCTTTTTTTGGCTGCACCGTGTGGCTTGCTGGATCTTAGTTCCCCGACCAGGGATTGAACCTGGGCCAGGCAGTGAAAGCACTGAGTTCCAACCACTGGACTGCTAGGGAATTCCCAAGTCTTTAACCTTTTGAGTTGATGTCTTTTCCTTTTAAGGATACTGTGACAAACTGTACAAGTTCAGTTAGGTGACAATATCTGGAGATGGATCAGTCAGTTCAACTGATGAGTAAAACATTAAATACGTTTAACTGTAAGTTGAGGATGGTGAAAATCTTAACTATTTTTCAAGTTTTAGGGCAGGGTCTTGGTTGATTGAATATAGATCCAACCTACTCTATGGCCTCTGACCACAGCTTCCTCCTGGCAGCTCAGAAATGTTTGCAGCTGTAACTGGTAGTGTCAGAGAGCCTTGATTATGAAGGGAATGAGCCCAGAGGCTGATGGTCCAGCACAGCAGAGGTGGGACTGGAATCCTTCCTCTCTGGGGCCCTGTTGGCACCTGATGGAGAGGAGGCCAGAGGCTCTGAGGACTCCCTCCTGTATCTTATAATATGATTGATGCACAATGATCCTAAGGGGGAGTTGGGGGAAAGTGGGGTTGACATTGCAACCCACCACCACTACCAGAACAAAAGCCCTCAGGATAAACCCATGGAGAGTAGCAGTTCCTCCTTTATCTTTTTCACCTGTGAGTAATAAGCACAGGGCCAGCCTAACTGGAATGGTTTTTTTATTTTTTTAAAAAAGAAAAAAATTAAACAGGTATCCCATTCTGTTTGGGAACCCTTGCTTTCAATTGCCCTTCTTAAACGATCTTGTCCAATGGGAAGGTTCCCCATAACAGCCATTGTGATTCTAGGTTGTCTTAGTTAAGATTTTGCCATTTATGTATTTACAGCCTCCAGGACTGCAGTTCTTAGATATAAATTAGGCAGGGGTGCAGGAAGGTGGGGAGCTCAATTCTTTGAGACTTGAGGACTCCACTTCTTTAGCTACACCTTGGGTCTCTCAAAGCCAAACTGTGTGGTGTTTTACAGTATACCTTGTTACACGGAAAATTTCTTGAGGTTGGTAGGTGACCTAGTGTCAAAATAACCCATTCGGTGACCAACTTACCCTAGCAGGAGTCTTAGGTGGCCAGATCTCTAACAGCTTTGCCCACCAATTTTGTAGCGCTGGCTTCCAAGATACCCATTAATAATAGATCTATTATTTTTTTCTGAGAAGATTTCTATATAGTGGTGGACACTCTAACGGCTTTAAATATTTCGAATTCCGCCTACTTAAGATCGTGGTGTGCGGGTGGTGAAAAGAGCCTGATATTTCTCGTCTTAATTTAATGCCCCAAGTCCCCCAACGGTTTATACTTTGGACTTACCTTGAGGCTTTGTGAGTCTCCTAACAGCTGCTATCTTGCTTCCTTTAGATTGACAGGTACCCATTATTTTCCCTTGTTAAAATAATCCTAACTCAACCAGATTTGCTATTTCTGGCTGCCTCTGCAGTTCCTGAGACCCGTCAGGAACTCCCCAAGGCGCTTACCTTGTAGATGAGGTCGGCCACAAATCCAAATGCTGTCGCCCATTAGGTCTGGTGTTTCTTACACCCCAGTCTTCCACCCGGAAGGGTCTGGACAAACAAACTCGAAGAGCTCACAAGGCAAAATAACGGGATCCCAGGGAGCGGCAAAGAGGCAGCGAACCCGAAGGGCTCCGAGGCTAACTTCAGCTGAGTCCGGGAGCCTTCCGGCATCTCCAGCAGCTGTCTTCAGGACCCACCTCCTCACCAAAACTGTAAAGTGACAAAACTAAAACAACTTAGTAATGAATTTGATGTCCTTTAGTCAAGGGAAAACAATCCATAGATGAGGGGAGCGCAGTACCTCCCAGCAGTGCAGCTCTCTCCCAGAACGCTGGGCCGTTGTGAGTTTCACGCAGCCTTAAGAGGCAACGTGGAAACAGCCTGATTGGCCAGGAGGTGGGGATTTCTTTAGGAGGCGAGCAGCTTCTTTTGCTAAGGGTCAGTGAAATGAGCCACAGCTGAGCTAGCGGACTGTGACTGGTGTATATCAGGTTCCTTGACAGGTGAGGAATTACTTTTACCAGGGCTAATTGGCATAGAAAGGCCTTTGATGATCTTCCTAAATTGCCCCAAAGCAGGATGCTAGCAGATCTCTTCCTCTCTTTGCAGAAACTGAAGGCTTTATCAGCTGAATTTTATATACTAAGAAGGAGCCAGAGCAGTGGTTCTCATTTCTGGCTGCATGTCAGAGTCCCCTCAGGAAATTTAAACTTTTTTTTGTATTTTTAAGTTTTACTAGATACTTTGGAACCTAATGAGGTCCCAGTATTATCCCCACAGATACTGATTTACTTAGTTGCTTGTGGGAACTTTCCAGCAGGGTTTTTTTGTGTGTCCTGTATTTTGTTTTTGTTTTTAAAGCTCCAGAAGTGATTCTAATGTGTTCGTGATTCACTTATATAAAGGTGGGAAAGGGCAGTGGAATCTAAAAACATGTTTAAAATCCATATGATTAATTATTAAAATATAAAACGGGGATAACTGAGTGAGATATTTGTGAATCTGCTAGGTGCAAAGCACCTGCAACTGCTCACGGAGGAGAATGAAAAGAAAAGGAATTTTCCTTCAGCATGAGATTATGGTTTTGGCCTTTGTAAGTTCAGAACCTCTTAGTCGTGTTAATAGAGCCACAACCATGAGGACCACCAAGTACGGTGGTGCAGGACATGCCCTGACGGACAGTCCTGGCTGAGTGGAGAATGGACTCCAGCCCTGGGACTCTCCCCCAGCCCTCAGGTGGCCGCCATATTGAAACCCTCACAGACACCAACATGTACTAATAGCAGCCCTGACATGAGGCCTGAATCACAAAGCTGCCCACTTCCTCCCTCTTCCAAATTTAGGGCACTGTAAGGACAAATAGAAATTTAAAATAAGAAACTTCAGGGCTTCCCTGGTGGCGCAGTGGTTGAGAGTCCGCCTCCTGAGTTCGTGCCCCGGTCCGGGAGGATCCTACATGCCGCGGAGCGGCTGGGCCCGTGAGCCATGGCCGCTGAGCCTGCGCGTCCGGAGCCTGTGCTCCGCAACGGGAGAGGCCACAACAGTGAGAGGCCCGCGTACCGCAAAAAAAAAAAAAAAAAAAAAAAAAAAAGCAGCTTAATTCCCTCTGTTAAAAATAAGGCAAAAGGTTTCCCTTTTTTGTCGGAATACTTACCTTAGAAAACTTGCGTTTTCTCAGTCTCCTTGAAATGTATCTTTTTAGAAACTAAATAAGTCTCTGTCAGTTTTGCGATCTAGTAATGTTTTTCTCAAGGACCTGGGTGCCATCTCTTTGAAATGTAACTGTCAGGAGACAGCACCCCTGTCCTCCAGTTTCTGTGGGAGGGTGGGAGCCAGACTTTAGTGCTCCGAATTGTTAAAGTACCTCCTATCATAAAGACGTTTGTCCCCCGTGCCCCCCATAAAGTCAATTAGCTAACGTAGGTGGTCACCCCAATCAGGTAAATTTAGGAAGAACTGTGTGTGATTAATGGTGCTGTCAAGTTCTCTTAAATGATGACTAGTTACTGTTTATCTTGAGAACCTGTATGTAATGACCACACCTGTGTGGCTGCATAAACGGGTGAGATTTCTTTCTGTCTTTGCAACCTCAGCCAGTTGCCTGTGATGAGCAGCACATGCTGGTTTAATCCTCAGTCAGTAATAAAAGTGTTTTCTTTTTCTACTACCTTTGTGGAGGGGATGTCTGAATTGAAAGTTTTTTCAAATTGTATTTCCCCAACAGCACCTTCACTCTCTATTCTAAAGTTACTGTCTTTTTCCACGCTCCCAATGCAAGGGGCCCGGGTTCGATGCCTGGTCAGGGAACTAGATCCCACATGCTGCAACTAAGAGTTCTCATGCCGCAACTAAAGATCCCACATGCCACAACTAAAAGAGCCCACATGCAGCAACAAAGATCCCGTCTGCCGCAACTAAGACCCAGTGCAGCCAATAAATAAATAAATAATTTAATTAATTAAGTTACATTTTTTTAACTCGCACCTTCCCTATCCACAGGGAGAAGTATTGAAGGTATAGAAGGTGTTTTTGTTATAAACTTGCTCCCTTCTACCCAGCTTCTGCTAAACAGGTGGAAATAGGAGTTATGGTAATTCCAAATGGTGATGATGTTACAAGAAGTTGAGGTTATGTTTGTAGCTTTTGTTTGTAACTGGGTAATTAATTTATGCCAGTCTGTCATGTTGAATAAGAAATACTGGTTAATGATTCCCACTTGTTTGGTTTTTAATTTTGTATACACATTTTGACAGTTAGAAATTAGTTTTTTATAATACAATCTATTCATCTTTCCCTTTGTGATATCCTTCATTACTTTTCAATTTAAAAAAATTACCAAAGTAATACATGTACACAGTTTTTATAAAAAGAAGGCCAAGTAATTCTAAATAGCTTGTAACGAAAAACAACAGTTTCTTGCTTTATCTTTCAGTGTCTCAGTATCAGTCAGGATTTGATTAGAGAAACAGAGCCACTAGGAATGAAATGGAATGAAGTATCTATTACAGAGATTTTACCTTACACAACTGTGGGAGCCCGCTGAACAGTCTGTATAAGGCTTTTGCTTCTGTGTCTGGGCTGGGGCCTAAAATCAGTAGGTCAGGCAGTCTGAAAGGGAAGATGGATTTGAAGTGGAGGAGAGCACTGCCTCAGCCTCTCACCCCTTTGGCGACAAGGCTGGGAACATAGTCTGGGGCCACATCAGCGCAGGCCTTCCATCACAGGAGAAAAGCTATGGATCTACGCTGTGAGTAACAGGAGCCATTTGGTGTCTGTTAAGGAGGAATATGAAAATTCGATCTTTATTTTAAAAGATATTACACAAGTATCTAGGAATTTATAAACAAATCGTCCATATATACACTGGTTTTTAAATATTTCATTTTAATAAATACCTTATGTTAAATGTTCATTTGATCTATCAGCCATTCTTTGAGTTTCCTAATATCTATTACATACTGGTGACGAATCTGTCATTCCAAATTATGAGTACTACAACAGTGGTGTCTTCTATTTACACCATTTTGTGGTAGAAAGCCCTATTTAATTGTTTAAACAAAATAAATAAATGCATGAAATAAATCCAAAGATACACTGTGAAAAATACATTTTAATCCAAAAGTCTGAATATTAGCATTTAGTTATTTACAATGGTATTTACAATCAATTTTACTATAACTTTTGTGGAGAAAGAACTATGTACATAGAGCTATCTATCTACAACATACAAACCATAACTTCCTTACAACATACAAACATTAACTGTGTAGAAAAATGGTAACAGTTAAAACTCCCACAATTCAAAATCACCATAATTCAATTAGATCCTGACAAATTTTGCTGGGGTTGAGGAATAATGGTCCAGTCAGAACAGGAGAGGAAGCAAGTGTGTGCAAATCCCACTTCTTCCCTCTTTTAAATTGTTGCTCCCTTACTTAGCTGACCTACACTTGAAGTAAAACCTGTCCCTGAATTCTGAATAGAATTCCTGTGCCTGGACTTCTAAGTCCCAGACATTGTTTTAGGCCTGTTATTATGAGTACATAGCAGATGGTTTTAACTTTGGGGTGGACTTTTTTTAGATATCAGTGCTAATGATTAATCATTTTTATGACTGCCCAATGTTTGTTCTAATGGTGGTCAAGAAACTACTGCTCAGGGATGCCTGAACAGTACGTTTCCTGTGTGTTTTTAGTGAAGTTGTCTGTCTGAACTATAAACTTAATGTTTTGATTAAGCCTCACTCTGACTGAGAAGGTAGGTGAGAGCAGTGAAGAGCAGCTCTATTAAGATCAACCAAATGATTCTGAATCCCTGCTTACTACAGAAGAACTGGATGAAAGTTTTAAAAAGCTAGGCTAACAACATCATCCACCAGTCACTTTCCTTAAGGTTAAAGCAGCCAACAGTCTGTCACAGCATTTTCTAGATGATAAAATAAAGCTTTTTTTTTAACTTGGTGATAGATACTGTTGCTAACGGCTACATTTTATTTGATTCAGCCCTTGGTTAGAAATTCAAACCTTAATTAATATTTTATTCTTGTAGAAAAATACAATCCATTTTATGAGTTTCTAGAAATAAATTATGGAGAAAAATAGACACTACCTGTTCCTAATTGTCTCCTTGGAAATTACAGTCTTTGCCTGGGAGGATACACACACTTAATGTGTATGTAATATTTAACTTCAAAATATATTTAATTCTTTTCTATCTCTTTTAATTTTCTAAGTGACTAGTAATAAACAAGCTAATGATTACTGGGCAGTAGAGAAAAAACTTTTAGTCATTTTTCCATCCAAGAATTTCATTAAAGAAACATGTGGCATGTCTTATGGTAGTACAAATACAAGACAACTGGAAATCCATGTTCACTTTTTAAACTACAAATGGTTGGCAACTGTTTCCTTAATAGTTATTGCAGGAGTAGGTCCAACATGAGTCCATATATAGCCCTTCTCTGGTCTGGTGGGAACTGTGGGAAATGGTGATGAACGTGACTTGAAATATTCAGAAGGTGCATGACAAACAAATTCCAAGTATTCCATCTTCCTTGGAAGATCCTCCTCTGGCCCTAGAAGGCAGCCAACATTCACATTTTTGAAGATATATATCATTTCCATAAAATGTTTAAATTCCTAGACACTAGGAGAAACTGGTCTGGTGGTAACTTGACATTAGCCCTTGAAACATATTATTTTGAAGTTACTTTCCATCATTTTTTTCTGCTTTAATTGCTTAAGGAATATAGCATTCTCCCCAAAATATAACTCAATATAGAAAGGATTCTAAAAATAATATTTAGCTTTATATAGTGTTTATTATGTCGACACTGTTCTAAGTACTTGATATATATATCAATACTTTGAATCCTCACAACAACCCTCTGAGTTAGGCACTATTATTATTCCCATTTTACATGAGGAAATAAGGCGAGAGAGATCAAGGAACCTGTCTGAGATCACATAGTTAGTAAGTGGCTGTCCTAGGAACCCAGACAGTCTAGTTCCAGAGTCTGTGCTCTGAACCTTTATGCTATGCTGTCTCCTTTACAATCTGAGGATTAGGAAGAGGAGGTGAGATAGAAGTCCTAGAGGTGATTCAGTCATGTTACTGCCTCTGCTGACAATCCTGTCTGATAGAACAGGTTAATGAAAGTTCACTCTTCTATGTATCAATACTTACAAGCAGAAGACTAAAACTGCTTGGTCATGTATCACACTTGACATGCAGCTGGGAATAATAGTGGTATTTTACTTGTCCTTGAGTTCTCTCTGAAAAAAACCTTTTGTATCTTTTTTCTTAGAATGCAAAAGTAACGTATGCCCATTGCAGAAAGGTTGAAGAGTTTGGGGTAATTTTAAAACTCTGAACACTTTCAAAATTCTATTTATCAACAACTTCTTCTTGTGAGTCTACGTCAAGAACCAATTCTTTAGTCAGCCTTGAAATTAATGAGTACAGTGGCTGCCATTTCAACTACCAACAATGATATAAAAGGTTGCAAAAGGTCTAGGATGATGTGTGTGTGACATCTAGAGGGACACATAATGAGAATTTGTAAGATTTTAGACATAAACGTGACAGTTCCTCTAGAAATCATTTTTGAGTAAATTTTTATATGTTACCTAAATAACCTAGTTCTTGAGCAATAAATTCTTTTAATAGAGTTTAACCATGGGTCACTCAGAAAAATCTTATCCACATAGCATTCTAGTACGTGCATACTATACTGCCCCGGAACTCAAAATAACGTATAGCCCTCAAACCCCAGCTATATAAATTTCATATTTTCTATAATAATCTCTACTTTTTTGTACTTACGCTTCTCTGTTATGGACTGAATTGTATCTCGCCAAATTCATATGTTTAAGTCCTAATCCCTAATGTGATAATATTTTGAGATAGGGCCTTTAGGGAGATAATTAAGGTTAAATGAAGCCATAAGGGTGGGGCTCTAATCCAACAGGATTGGTGTCCTTATAAGAAGAGGAAGAGATGCCAGGAGTGCACACACACAGAGGAAAGCCCCTGTGAGGAAAGGTGGCTGTCTACAAGCCAGGAAGAGAGCTCTCACTAGAAACCCACCCTGACAGCACCTTAGGACTTCCAGCCTCCAGAACTGTGAGAAAATAAATTTCTGTTGTTTAGCCCACTCAGTTTATGGTATTTTGTCATGGCAGCCCAAGCAGATGAATATACTTTCATATAATAATGGAAAATTAACTGGGTTCAAGAACCTGTCTGTTACCTGTCAAACTCACCTATGATGTAGGATGCAGGATCAAATTGGTCCCTGGGGCTAGAGAGAGTGGGAATGAGCCACGTCAGTGCTGCACTCTTCTCACAATACTGGTCCTGGATAAAACCCCTGATCTGAGCATAGTAGGGTTTTCCATCTTGTTCGTCAATTACAGAAACAACATCTCCAATTTGGTAATAGACTCCCTGGGGGAAGTAGAAGATAACCCCATATTTAAAATAAAAATAGGAGGTGGAGTCAAGATGGTGGTGTGGGTAGACGTGGAGTTAGTGTCTCCCCGCAACTAGGGTGCCTGCTGGCCAATGGTGGTGGACTCTGACGCCCAAGGAGATGGGAGGAACCCCAAAGTGAACCGGTAGGACGTAGGGGGACTGAGGGGGGAGGAGAAGTGGAAGCCAGACAGGATTAGCACCCCTGAGGCTGGGCAGATCAGGAGAGGGAGGTGGGAGGGACTCTCCAGGAAGAGCTGGAAAGGAGCGGAGGGTGATTGCCCCACCCACTCGGGCCCTGGGAGCCTGCTGAGCTCCCAGGCCCGTCCCCTGCACTCCAAAGCCCCCTCCAGGTCTCGTGGGTCCCTGGGGGCATAGGAAGGAGGCCAAGGGGAGAACAGGAGAGGCAGTGGGAGGGGCCCTCCGGGAGGAGCAGGAGAGCAGTGGAGGGCAACTGCCCCACCCACTTGGGCACGGGGAGCCTGCTGATCTCCCAAGCTGGTCCCCTGCCCTCCAAAGCCCCTCCAGGCCGCGTGGGTCCTTGGCGCCATAAGAGGGAGGCGGGGAGATCAGGAGAAGCATGGGGTAGGGGCCCTCCCAGACTGGAGGAGCAGGAGAGGAGAGGAGGGCATTTGCCCCACCCACTTGAGCCCAGGAAGCCTGCTGGGCTCCCAGAGGAGGTCCCCTGCCCTCTGAGACCAGGGGTGCGGGGCACGCCTGGACCCCTTCTGTTCCTTGAGCCTAAGCCCCACCCCCCACAGCCCCCAGGGCCTTTTCCAGCCTGTGGGTCCTAAGCATAGGCCTCGCCCACCACCCAAACTTCACCCTTGCTTAGGCCCCGCCCTCCATAGCCAAGGCCTTCCCACACCCCTCCTTTTTTATTTCTTTTCCCTCCTCCTCTTTTTTTACTATTGTGGTACTGATGTACCTTCTGGTTGTCAATTAATCTATATTTTTATTTTTATATTCTTCCTAACATATCTGTTAGTTTCCTAGTCTAATTTTATTTTTTACTTTGTTATTGTTCTTTTTTTTTTTTTTTTTTTTCCCACTCCAGGCGGCCTGCGGGATCTTGGTTCACGAGCCTGGGGTCAGGCTGAAGCTCCTGCAGTGGAGCTCCAAGTCCAAACCACTGGACTAACAGAGAACCTCAGACCCCAGGGATTATTCATTGGAGTGAGGTCTCACAGAGGTCCTTATCTCAGCACCAAGACCCATCTCTACTCAGTAGCCTACAAACTCCAGTGTTGGAAGCCTCAGGCCAAACAACCAGTAAGACAGGAACACAATCCCACTCATAAAAAAAAAAAAAAAAATGAGATGGCAAAAAAACATGTCACAGATGAAGGAGCAAGGTAAAAACCTAAAAGACCAAATAAATGAAGAGGCAGTAGGCAATCTACCTGAAAAAGAATTCAGAGTAATTATAATAAAGATGATCCAGAATCTCGGAAATAGAATGGAGGCACGAGTTGAGAAAATACAAGGAATGTTTAACAAAGATCTAGAAGAACTAAAGAGCAAACAAACTGAGATGAACAACACAATAACTGACATGAAAAATACACTAGAAGGAATCAGTAACAGAATAATGGAGGCAGAAGAACGAATAAGTGAGCTGGAAGACAAAATGGTGAAAATAACTGCTGAGGAGCAGAAGAAAGAAAAAAAGAATGAAAAGAATTGAAGACAATCTCAGAGACCTCTGGGACAAAACTAAACACACCAACATTCAAATTATAGGAGTCCCATAAGAAGAAGAGAAAAAAAAAAGGGTCTGAGAAAATATTTGAAGAGATTACAGTTGAAAACTTCCCTAACATGGGAAAGGAAATAATCACCCACGTCCAGAAAGCACACAGAGTCCCATACAGGATAAACCCTAGGAAAAACACACCAATACACATATTAATCAAACTAACAAAATTTAAATTCAAAGAAAAAATATTAAAAGCAGCAAGGGAAAAACAAAAAATAACATACAAAGGAATCCTTATACGGTTATCAGCTAATTTTGCAGCAGAAACTCTGTAGGCCAGAAGGGAGTGGCAGGATATACTTAAAGTGATGAAAGAGAAAAAGCTACAACCAAGATTACTCTACCCAGCAAGGATCTCATTCAGATTCCATGGAGAAGTCAAAAGCTTTTCAGACAAGCAAAAGCTAAGAGAATTCACTACCACCAAACCAGTGCTACAACAAATAGTAAAGAAACTTTTCTAAGCGGGAAACACAAGAGAAGAAAAAGACCCACAAAAACAAACCCAAAACAATTAAGGAAATGATAATAGGAACATACATATCGATAATAACCATGAGTGTAAATAGATTAAATGCCCCACCCAAAAGACACAGACTGGCTGAATGGGTACAAAAACAAGACCCATATATACGCTGTCTACAAGAGACCCACTTCAGACCTAGGGACACATACAGACTGAAAGTGAAGGCATGGAAAAAGATATTCCATGCAAATGGAAATCAAAAGAAAGCTGGAGTAGCAATACTCGTATCAGATGAAATAGACCTTAAAATAAAGATTGTTACAAGAGATAAGGAGGGACACTACATAATGATCAAAGGATCAATCCAAGAAAAAGATATAACAGTTATAAATGTTTATGCACCCAACACAGGAGCACCTCAATACATAAGGCAAATGCTAACAACCATGAAAGGAGAAATCGACAGTAACACAATAAAAGTAGGGGAATTTAACACCCCACTTACACCAATGGACAGATCATCCAATCAGAAAATAAATAAACACAAGCTTTAAATGACACAATAGACCGGATAGATCTAATTGATATTTACAGAACATTCCACCAAAGGTGGCAGAATACACTTTCTTCTCAAGTGCACATGGAACATTCTCCAAGACAGATCACATCTTGAGTCACAAATCCAGCCTGGGAAAATTTAAGAAAATTGAAATTGTATCAATCTTCTTTTCTGACCACAGTGCTATGAGAGTGGAAATCAATTACTGGAAAAAAACTGTAAAAACCACAAATACGTGGAGGCTAAACAGTGTGCTACTAAATAACCAAGAGATCACTGAAGAAATCAAAGAAGAAATTTAAAAATACATAGAAACAAATGACAATGAAAACACGATGACCCAAAACCTATGGAAC
Organism: Tursiops truncatus; assembly: GCF_011762595.2. NCBI lineage: Eukaryota > Metazoa > Chordata > Mammalia > Artiodactyla > Delphinidae > Tursiops > Tursiops truncatus. The sequence continues at coordinate 49,865,293 of NC_047042.1, forward strand.
GCAGCAAAAGAAGTTCTAAGAGGGAACTTTATAGCAATACAATCTCACCTCAAGAAACAAGAAAAATCTCAAATAAACAATCTAACCCTACACTTAAAACAACCAGAGAAAGAAGAACAAAGAAAACCCAAAGTCAATAGAAAGAAAGAAATCATAAAGAGCAGAAATAAACAGAAACGAAGAAAACAATAGCAAAGATCAATAAAACTAAAAGCTGGTTCTTTGAAAAGATAAACAAAATTGATAAACCCTTAGCCAGACTCATCAAGAAAAAAAGGGAGGGCTTCCCTGGTGGCGCAGTGGTTGAGAGTCTGCCTGCCGATTGCAGGGGACACAGGTTCGTGCCCCAGTCTGGGAAGACCCCACATGCCGCAGAGCGGCTGGGCCCGTGAGCCATGGCCGCTGAGCCTGCGTGTCCGGAGCCTGTGCTCCGTAACAGGAGAGGCCACAACAGTGAGAGGCCCGCAAACCACCCCCCCCCCAAAAAAAAAGGAAAAAAGAGAAAAAGGGAGAGGACACAGATCAATAAAATTAGAAATGAAAAAGGAGAAATCATAACTGACACTGCAGAAATACAAAGGATTAAAGAGACTACTACAAACAACTATATGCCAATAAAATGGACAATCACGAAGAAATGGACAAATTCTTGGAAAGGTACAATTCTGCCAGACTGAACCAGGAAGAAACAGAAAATATAAACAGACCTATCACAAGTAATGAAATTGAAACCATAATTAAAAATCTTCCAACAAACAGAAGTCCAGGACCAGATGGCTTCACAGGTGAATTCTAACAAACATTTAGAGTTGAGCTAACACCTATCCTTCTCAAACTCTTCCAAAAAGTTGCAGAGGGAGAAACACTCCCAAATTCATTCTACGAAGCCACCATCACCCTGATACCAAAACCAGAAAAAGATATCACAAAAAAAAGATCTAGACCAATATCACTGATGAACATAGATGCAAAAATTGTGAACAAAATACTAGCAAACAGCATCCAACAGTACATTAAAAGGATCATACACCATGATCAAGTGGGAGTTATCCAAGGGATGCAAGGATTCTTCAATATATGCAAATCAATCAATGTGATACACCACATTAACAAATTAAGGAATAAAAACTATATGATCATCTCAATAGATGCAGAAAAAGCTTTTGACAAAATTCAACACCCACTTATGATAAAAGCTCTCCAGAAAATGGGCGTAGAGGGAACCTACCTCAACATAATAAAGGCCATGTACGACAAACCCACAGCAAGCATCATACTCAATGGCTCCATACCATACATTTTCATTTTAAAAACGATTCCCATAATCTACATTAAAAAATACTTAAGGGGCTTCCCTGGTGGCGCAGTGGTTGAGAGTCCGCCTGCCGATGCAGGGGACGCAGGTTCGTGCCCCGGTCCGGGAAGATCCCACATGCCGCGGAGCGGCTGGGCCCGTGACCCATGGCCGCTGAGCCTGGGCGTCCGGAGCCTGTGCTCCGCAACGGAAGAGGCCGCAACAGTGAGAGGCCCGCGTACCACAAAAAAAAAAAAAAAAAAAAAATACTTAAGATCCTCATATCGTATTTCATTAGGCAACTTCCTCTCCCAACTCAGCTCTGGATGAGATGTTTTATAATAGCCACCTACAGGGGAAAATAGCTTAGAAAGGAACGAAAACCACAATCACACCTTATACAGAGTAGCAGAGACTTTTAGACTAACCCAGCATTTTAGTAGCACATTATACAATAAGTTCAAACCTTCCTTCAGTAACTACAGATGCTCACCTTGTAGAAGATTGATTCTGCAGTGATTATGGTGGAAACTGACTCAGGGGCTTTGATGGGCTGTGAAAAAACAAAAGTAAAAATATTAGCACATTCATAATGTGTGTGTTTGTGTGTGTGTGTGTGTGTGTGTGTGTGTAGCGTGTACAGGCATTTTTCCAGCCATATATGAGAGTTCTGTAATTTAAGAAATACTAAAGTTGTTGTTTGGTGACAAGAACTGCAGTAAAAAAGAAAAAACAATGCTTTTCTGATCGTTGTGGCAAAGCCTGGTCTGAATACTTCTGCTACCTTTAGCTTAAAAATTGCTGAGCCCCAAAGGACCGGCTCCTGACTACGTGGCTGAAATCTAACAGAAGCCTTCTCAGAGCTTTACTACACATTCTAGTTATAAAAAAGATCTGGCTCTAATGGCCTGAGCATGACGGAGGTGGGAATAATAAAAAACGTGTCTCCTCAAAGACATTTTCCATCTCCACTTAACTATGGAACTAGTTATGACAGTATCATCAGAACTAATTTCCTAGCAAGCCTGAACCAAGGCCAAAGGAAACTTTCTTGGGAGTTCTTAGTAACTTGCCACCACTCAACCATCATTGAAATTCCTTCCTAAGCTGTAACACACACTTTGACGCCACAACACAGTAACTAGGCCTTCCCAAATATGTCTTGGTATTATCCTTGAAGAAAGGCGTTGTTAGAGAAATTGATAATAAAATACTTGCAGAGAACATATTCCACCATACTTAAGAGGAAAACGTGTTTAGAGCATTTAAGTGTATACAACTATAGTCCAATAGTTACATGTTTTGTCTAGTCAATAAACACCTCATTTTAGAAAACTGAATTATAAAACTCTTATATAAATTAGGGGCAACTATTCTAAACAAGAAAAAGGACAATCTGCACAAGAATATAACGCAAGGCTTCTCTGAGTTTTTAAAATAAACACACCCAACTTCAGAAATGCCTTTACTGGTAAGTGAAGCATTCCTGTTCTGAAAGCAAAGAGTACCATACTGAGGTTTTAAAAAAATAGTATATAATGCATTGCCCATTGTGTTTGACCACTGTCCCTTGTATTTACAAAAACAATGAGAATTTACTGCAACAAAAATATGCTTTCCACTACCCCAGCACAAGTCTTTCGACCATCTACTTTCTCATAGAAGAAGAGATAAAGAAGATTTAGTAAAATTTTTCATTCATATTCATCAAGTTGATCATTATAAATCAGTAAGAAACGTCTTCTGGGGCCATAATAACAAACAAATATGGAAATGAATGAGTTTCGGTATTATTTACTTAGAGCTTTAAGAATGAAAAAAAAAAAGTTTTCCCAGTATACCTGGCCACACCAAGAACTATAACCCCATCTCATCCTTTCCAGAGAACCCAGTAAAATGCGCTGGAGGTTTAGGTTTCTTTTAGAATATTTTATATTTCCCAGAGAAAAAAATAAAAGCTAAAAAAACAGAGACAGGGTATTATTAACTTTATAAACAGTAAGCCTCCTACAACAGAGCTCACTCCCTTTTAGAAAGTCTGGACCAGTCCCCAGAACACTACAGAATAGCTGCCAGAGCAGAGTCCAAGTTCAGTGATGAGAGATGAAGGCAGTGGCAGGACACACTACACACACAATGCCATTACAGTACAAGACACTGTCCACAATCATCTTACATTTTTTAATTTAAAAATATGTCTTCTCCCTTTTCCTTTAGTGGAAACTTTCTTTTCAGCAGCTGGAGCAGATTTGTATTTAGTGTTTCTGAGCCGAGCGGACCTCCTGTGAATTTCCTGCTTACTCTGTTACATAAACAATTAAAGAACAAAAAAGAGAAAGAAATAAAAAGTGCAGAAAGGTTGCTGTCCCGATACAAACATCTTACAAGGATCCCAGAGTATGCACTTTAAACGATCATTTAAAAATTAAGTAAGAGTGCACCTTTGTTTTTATGGCGGGTAATCACACCAACTGGCCTAATTCAAACAGGGAGAGCCTTAGGCAAGCGTCTCCAGAGCATTGAAAAAGGTGTGAGCTACTTGTGATAGGTCAAAGGGCAGCAACAAGAGTCAGTCCAGGCCAAGGCAAGAACTATTCATCGGTTGTGTTTATAACAGAAAAATGCTTAAAAACTCAACTCTCCTACGCCAGAGAACGGGTTTGGTATGCCACCTCCTGCAATGTAATACTTATGCTGCCACTGAAAATGATGACATGATAATCTTAATAGCACGACATTATGACAAAATGAACTTTATTAACAGGTAAAGAGGTCCAGTAGCATGACTCTGCTGACATCTCTATGTATACATGTGTATACTGAGATGTCTGGTTGCTATCCAAAACATTACAATGGGGGGATTTCTGAAGCGTTTTCACTTTTCTTGCTTCTCTAGCCTTTCAGTTCCACACTAGAAAAGGTGCTGAGAATGGGCCGAACCAAAGACCATGTTCTCAACCGGGATGGGAAGGGGCGGCCCGGCCCAGTATGAGCACGGCGATCCCGGGAGGCCCCCGCCCGCCTCCTCCGCGCCCACCCGGCCTCCGCCCGCCAAGCGCCCGGTCGACCTCCGCCGGAGGGAGGGGCCGGAGGAGCTCACCTGCTTGCCGCCCCCGCCCCCGTTGCTCTGCGGAGGGGCGGCCGAGGTGCTGGCGAAGGTCGCCGCGCCGAAGCCGCCACCGCCGCCACTGCCCCCCGTCCCGCCGGCCGCCCCCGAGCCGGCGCCCCCGCCGCCCGCGCCGCCCCGGCCCGTGCAGTGGTGGCAGAGGATCTCCCCCTGCGGGCCCTTCTTCCACATGGAGGACGATGTGGTCTTGCAGACGCTGCAGGTGGGCTTCAGGCCCAGTGGCATCGTGGCCGGCTCGGGCGGCCCCCGCGGGCGCAGCGACACGGGAATGGCGACCGCCGGCTTTCGGCGGCCCGCTGGCCGGCCCGTCACTTCCAAAGACAGAAAGAGCGGCCGGGCGCGGCGCCGAGCTGTCCACCCTGGGACCAGGCCGCGGCCGCTGCCCCCTGGAGGCAGGAAGCCTGTTCCGCCCGCTCCACCGCCCGCTCCAGCCCCCTGCGGTCCCGGCGCCGGGAGGCGGGGCCGGGGCGGGGCCTGGCCTGGGAGGAAAGCCGAGCCTTGGCCTGGGGAGGTTTCCGGCGATGCGCGGGGCCCGCGCCCAGGCCGGCCCGCCTGACCGGAAGTGCCCCGCCCGGGACTCCTGGGACAGAGCACGGTTCGCGGAATTTCCGGTCTTAGGCCTATGATTGACTACTAAAATACTGCAGGCTCAAGTATAACTAAAATTCAGATAAGCAGCGAATAACTTTTTAATATGAGTGTATCCCATGCAATATTCGTTGTTTATCTGAATTCAAATATAACTGGGCATCCTGTATTTTTTTTTGTTAAATCTGGCACTCCTACTTAGGACCCCTTTACACTCTTTAAAGTTATAATTTAGACCCCCAAATACGTTTGCTTATAAGGGTTATATCCATGGACATTTGTGTATTAGGAGTTGAAACATTTTCAAGCCAAAGATGCCACGCATACATTCATTGGCCCTTGAATGACAGTGTTCGTATCCTCTGAACTGTACGCCAGGGACAGAGTGCTGGTTTGGTATTGTTGGGGAACAGGTTTGGCCCCGAGAACCGCCAGAAAGGGTCTTGGGACCTCTGTGGACCGTACTCAAGGATAGCTGGCCCAGGACAAGGGCATCATGAGAATCCAGCCTCTATTAATGTCACTGGTCAGTACAGGGCTCACCAGAGAAACGAGTCACCCCTCAGCCTCACTTAGTGGAGCAGTGGTTGCATACTTGTCTTCATGATCCTGGGTTTTCTAGACTTGATGTTCTTGGACAGATCATGATGAATATGTTGGTGGAGTGCTGGGGAAAGAGGAAGAAGAAAACTGTACTGAACGCCTTATGATGTCGTGAAACCACATTTAGTGCTTATGCCAGTCATGGAACAAGATATTATCCATATTTTACTGTTAACTGATGATCAACAGAGGGACCGTGATTTGGCCCAGATGCCCACATGGCCACTGGTCTTGGAAGCACATCTGGACAGGCCTTTGAAGCAGCTCTGGGTCCTGAGTTGTGGCTCAGTCATCCTGGCTCTGAGTCTGGGGTTCTCCAATAGTAAAACAAAATATTAACTGCTTTCCAGACCATTATGGGGTTTAAGACCAATTGTGAAAGTGGTTGAGGAGAGTAGGTACACAGTGTTGTCTCCTTATTGTAGAACAATGCACTCTGTGAGGGGTGTCTAGGTACTAAATTCCATGCTCCCTAATATATCTCTCCCTCTAGTGCACCTGTCTTTGCACTTCATCTCCAAATTACTGCCTCTCATTCACTGAAGACTTAGGCCCTTGGATCACCAGCTTCCTCTTCACCAAAGGACACCATCCTGGATCTGGTCCATATCCATATGTGTAACCACTCAACACACTCTTTTCTCCATTCCTCCTCATCCCAACACCTCCATCTCTCCTGTCCTTGCTAGCTCCCATAGCTCCTGGTCACACCCTCTACCCTTCTGAGATCATCAGGAAGAACTACATTTTTTTCCTGGTTTTAAAAAAAAAATTTACAACCTTTTAGAATTAAGTATAATACACATACTGTAGAGTATCCAGTGCATCTGTGTACAGGTTGATTATCACGAAGTCACCGCACTCAGGCAACCAAATCAAGAAATAGAACATTACTACCACAAAAGCCCCTCACTTGCTCTTTATCCAGAGATAACCACTATACTGATTTCTAACATTGTAGATTCCCTTTGTCAGGGTAAGGAAGGTCCCTTCTATTCCTATTTTCATCATGAATGTGTAGAATTTTATCAAATAGTTTTCTGTATAGACAATCATAATGCTTTTTCTTCTTTATCTATTAATGTGTGGACTACACAGATAGATTTCTGAATGTTAAATTAATACTGCCACTCCTGGAATGAATCCAACTTGGTCATCATATACTATTCTTTTCACATATTGCTGGATTTGCTTTATTAATATTTTAAGATTTTTGTATCTATGTTCACGAGTGAGATAGGCTTATAATTTTCCTTTCTTGTAATATCTTTGTTAGGCTTTTGCAGCAAGGTTATGTCAGCCAAAGTAGGGACTTTGGATTTTACTCTGAGTGAGACAGGAAACCATTCAAAGCTCTTCTACTTGCTGATATGAAAAGATCTCAGACATAATTAGGAGTGAAAAAAGCAATTTATAGAACAGTGTATAGAACATGATCACTGTGTGTAAATTAAAAATCTATGTGAGTGTGGTGTGTACTTTTTTTAGTTATTTAGACAAAGAAACTGTTGACAATTGATGCTAACAGAAGTGGTGAGGGAGAGAGGCTTTCACTTGTCTTTTTGCACCCTTTTTTATCATTTGAAATATTTTTTTTTACCACATTACATGTTACTTCTATTTTAAAAAAACAATAAAAAGAGGAGAAAGTATCAAATGGAAAATAAGGAAATAGGCAGTTTCTTGGTCCTAAATATCCTCTCCTAGCCAGAGGTCCTGGGGCACAGTGGACAGTACCTAGTTCAAGGACTGGCAAGCAGACCTCCTCTCTGCAGCTCAGTCCCTTGTCTGTAAATCGACAATTGCCCCCCTCAGTGCTGCATGAAGATTTGATCAATTATCATGCTTGGCACATAGTTCTCAGTCAATACATGGGGCTTCTCCTACAAGCAGCAAAGCTATAGTATCACAAAACTCCTGTGCAGATGTAGTAGAGTGTTAATAGAATAGAGCAGTATGCTGTAAGGATAAATAGGACTATGTGGCAGAGATGGTGACTGGGGCAGGGGAAGGGGGGCTGTTGGGAGGTGAGAGAAATGGGTAGGAGAAAAGGATTCAGGAAGGCACTGTCAATGAAGGCTCTGACCCAATACACTGCTCCTTCCTGGGTGCCTCAGGAAGAGCAGGAGCCACAATTGGCCTGGCCAGGGCTCCCTGAGGTGCCAAGGGAGAGATCTCAGATTGATATAAGGAGAGAGAGATACCTAGCTTGAACCCAGAGGAAGGGTTCGATTGGAGCACATAGAGATCATTTGGTGCCTATGGGGTTGTGCAAGAAAATTCTGCTGGTGGGGTATGTCTGTGTATATGTGTGTGTGTGTGTGTGTGTGTGTGTGTGTGTGTGTGTGTGTGTGTGTAAGCTGTGAATATAGAAATAAATACCTCTCAAGGTCTTAACATTCACACTAAGGGAAAGAAAGAAAGCTGAGCTCCCCAGGGGACTAACACTGTCAGCATGCAGTCTAATTTGCATAATTTAGGTGTTGGTAATAGTTCAGTAATTAAAACTCTTTGGAAAAGAAAAAAAAGGCAGATGCATAAAATGTATCCCAGGGCCAGCTTCTAAGAGATGAGATTCACCACATCTTGTGTCTTGGTGCGTATGGGCAGCATAGGGTTCCTTGCCCACTCACGCTCTTGTCCTGTATATATCAGGGGCACACAGTCACTGAGTCTTCTCCTGTCAAATGAGGATAATGAGAGAGCATACCTCCTAAGGTTGATGCAAGGAGTCAGCGAGTTAGTACATATGAGGTTGTAAACAACTTTTTCATCTGGTCAGTGCCTGTTTTAATGTTAACTCTGAGACTGATAAGACAAGAGGAGGCTTTCTTTTGACCAGGCTGGTTAAGTCATTAGTTATACCCCTCTCCCCCAGCTGTAATCTTGGAAAAAATGCAATTAACTCAAGTGGCCTCTTAGCACTGACAAACTAGAGAAAGAGAGCTTGTGGACTGGACACAGAGAGAAAGAGTGAGACCTATGGAACTGCAAGAAGGGAGAAAGAGTCAGGGCAGGTATTCTTGCCTTTTCGTCTTTTATCCTCAGGAGGGGCGTCATGACAGCACCGTCTCTCACTGCACTCTTACCTTCTGTGTGTAACCCAACGGAACTACTTTCTATTTTGCGTGTGTGCCCCATGGTTCCCATGCCCGTGCCTTGGCTCAGGGTGTTCTCTTCGCCGGGAACGTGCTTCCTCTCAACGCATCACACCCGGCGTACCCATCTTGCCAGAATCAGCTCAGGCATCACTTCCTCCAGGAAGCCTCATTCCAGGACTCACATGTCCTTTCTCCCCTCCCCCCAATTAAGTAGCTGTTCCTTGCGGTGGCTATTCCCTCCTTCCACCTTAGGGTACAGCTTTCTACCCGTGTCTCCTTCACCGAACTAGGAGCATGTTGAGGAAAGGAAGTTTGCCTGTTTCCTCTTTGGGTTTCTTCTACCTCCCCACACCTTGCACTTGGTAAGCAGGCGCTAATTAGCAGTCTAATGTGTGGGTTAATACATCAGTCAGCCCGTTGTCAGCTGAATGAACAGCCTCCACTCAGGACAAGTGCCTGCTCCCATTCCCCTCCTCACTGCCCCCACCTCGTCGTCTGACTTCTCTCACCAAGCAGCCCGAATCAGCTCTCCGCGGCTCCTCACTGGCCTGCAGCCCAAGTAGGCATCTCCCTGTATCATGGCGGTCACCAACGACATCATCATCCACCAGAAAAACCAATGCCGGGGTGCTCCTGGTGGCGCAGTGGTTAAGAATGTCTGCCAGTGCAGGGGACACGGGTTTGAGCCCTGGTCCGGGAAGATCCCACATGCCGCAGAGCAACTAAGCCCATGCGCCACAACTACTGAGCCTGCGCTCTAGAGCCCGTGAGCCACAACTACTGAAGCCTGCGCGCCGCGCCTAGATCCCATGCTCCGCAATAAGAGAAGCTGCCACAATGAGAAGCCCGCGCACCGCAGCGAAGAGTACCCCAGCTCACTGCGACTAGAAGAAGCCCGTGTGCAGCAAGAAATACCCAGTGCAGCCAAAAATAAATAAATTTTTAAAAAATTATTTTAAAAAAGCCAACTTTATCATAAACGAGTCTTATTTGAAATAATTGTGCAGGATCCCTGGTGGAGTTTCATAAGCGTCTTCCTTCTGCTTGAGAGAAGGTGATGACATGGTGAGGAAGACACCATGTCCTCTGGAAGACTTTCTGCTAAGGCTTCGGGACACTCCCTGACATGGAGTCAGTTTGGAGATGCTGGCATAGGGCCCCCCTGAGACTGAGAACCATGTGCATTGGCTGTGAATGGCCATTATGAGGCTCAGCGGAGGGACTTGACTCAGAGCCCCTCTCCTAGGCAGTGGGGTCCCTGGCCCACCCTGTCCTCCAACTGCCACTCCCCTAACTGTCACTTAGAACTTTGCTTCTCAGTACCCTTGCCTGTGCCTACCTGTCCTTTAGACGACTGCTGGCTTAGGAGCTGGGAAAGCTTTTTGAGGACCAGGTGAAAGCCACATTTTGTGATTCAGGCATTTGCCAACTCTAGTTTTATAAGGAAAACTCAGCTGTCTTTGATTTTTGTTTATTTGGTTTTGGTTTTGAGCACTCTAAAATCTTGTTGCCTCTCCCCCTTCTGATTTGCAGGACGGCTGGGGAAGAAACCAACTTGGTTGCTTGAGTATCTTTTAATCCTTCTCAGCTCTGTGTGAAGACGGCTTTCCTCAGAGGAGTTCCAGATTTTATCGAAAAAAGAAATAATTATTTTACTCTTCAAAATGTAAATATATTTTTAATATAAATAATAAATGCTCATTATAAAAATTCATACAATTCTGCTGTGATAGAGATAACCCATTCCTCTGATGTTGGATATTTAGCCTGTTTTAAATTTTTTGCAGTTACAAACAATGAATGATGTAATGAACTTCCTTACACGTGTATTGTTGCCTATTTGTGTGAGTAGTTTTATGGGATAAATTCCTTAAAATGTAACTGTTGGGCCTAACGATTGATGTTGCCAGATTACTCACCCAAAAAAGTTCACACACCTGCCGCCTCCCGTGAAGTTATCTCAGGGCTGACTTAGCCACTGGACACAGAAGGCATGTTGCCTAGGGCTCAGAATAGTTTTAGGGGTCATGAAAACTTCTTAATTTCTTTTAAAATCAGAAGAAAAAACCGAATATAATAATAATGAATATATAATATACACTGAATCCAGCCTGGATTATATTTTTTATACTAATGAAGCCATAAAATGTGCTTTTTCATATTTTATTATGGAGAAGGGACCCATGAAGGCAAATGTGTGTAAGGCCCCTGCAAGTCATAATGTGGTCCTGGCTTATCCATTTCTCCACACCCTTGCAACTCTGAGAATTCGTTTTAGTTTTTGCCAGTCTTTTATGCAAAACAAACAACAAAAAAAGACATTTCATGATTGTTTTTCTTTTCCTTGGTTATTTATGAGATGTGGTCTCCTAAGTTGATTTAAATTGAAAAGTTGATTTAAATTACCATTTAAATTTTCTTTATGAATTGCCTATTTATGCTCCTTTCTCATCTTTCTATTGAGTTGCTCATCTTTTCCTTGTTAAAAAAGTTCTTTTTACATTATAATATTGCAAATTTTATTTTCAGAATTTTGCATTTCAGATTTATTGCTATCTTTTTATGATGATGTTTAAAGTATTCCTGTACCCCAAATCTGGCAAGAATTTGTTACATGGTATCATTCTTACAAAGGCTTACACAAATGTTCATTGATATTTTCTTCTATGGCTGTTAATATGTATGATAATATCTTTAATTCATCTGCAAGGCATTTTTGTAAAAGATGTGAAATAACTATTAAACTTTCTTTTCCAAGCATAGCTAATTGTTCCAACACCATGAGACAACAGAAATGCCACCTTTACCAAATATTAATCTCTTATTATATATATGAGTCTATTTCTTGAATCTCTTCCATCCCGTTGATCCGTTTATCTGTTGCCCTGCCAGCACCACACTTTTAATTATTTAGCTTAATTATATTTTGGTCTCTGATTAGGTATATCACTATTCTCCCTCTTCCCCATAATCCTTCTCTTTCAATTTTTGTCTTGATTACTCTCACACATTTGCTCTTTCTGATGAGTTACGTTTTCAAGTGCTGAATTAAAAACTCCATAAGTTTTGTAAAATTTAGAGATTAATTTGAGGAGTAAGGGGCAATTTTATAAAACAGCGTCTGCATCCCCAGGCGTGTGGTATCTTGTTCAGACCTTCTTCAGACGCCATTCCCAGCTGGTCCTCAGTTTGTCCAAGCCCTTGCCATCTCAGCAATCTCCTCAGACTCCTCCATGGCTCTCTTTGTGGGACAGGAGGTCAGTAGCAGGGGCTTCCCTGAGTCTTCATGTCCCCAGGAGGTTAACGGGGTCCTTTTTCTTTGCCATTTTTGGTCTGCTTGGTACTGGTTTTCTGAGAACTATGTTCTGCTGCAAAGCGCTGGGGCAAAGCTCATCATAATCTCTTACCTGGATTTCTGGCCTCTTTGCTTCCACTTTTGCTTACTCTGGCCCACTTTCCACACTGTGCCTCGTGTAATCTTTCTAGTCAGATCCCCATGGCCTCCTGCTGGAAGACCTTCAGTGATTCTCCATTGTATTAATTATTCATTGCTGCTGTAAAAAATTACTACAAATGTAACACCTTAACACAACACAAATTTATTATCTTACAGCTCTGGAAGTCAGAAGTCCGAAATCGGTTTCAGTGGGCTAAAATCAAGGTGTCAGCAGGGCTGTATTCCTTTCTGGAAGCTCTAGGGGAGAATACATTTCCTTACCTTTTTTTGGGGGGGTGGGCGGGGTACGCGGGCCTCTCACTGCCGTGGCCTCTCCTGTTGCAGAGCACAGGCTCCGGACGCGCAGGCTCAGCAGCCATGGCCCACGGGCCCAGCCGCTCCGCGGCATGTGGGATCTTCCCGGACCGGGGCACGAACCCGTGTCCCCTGCATCGGCAGGCGGACTCTCAACCACTGCGCCACCAGGGAAGCCCCATTTCCTTACCTTTTCCGACTTCTACAGGCCTCCCGCATTTCTTGGCTCATGGCCCCTTCCTCCATCTTTAAAAACAGCCACTGTATCACTCTGCCCTATGTTTCTCTTGTCACATCTTCTCTGATGCTGATCCTCCTGCCTCTTATAAGTATGGTCATAAGGACCCTTGTGATTCGACTGGGCCCATCCAGTTGGTCCAGAATCATATTCCCACCTCAGAGTCCCTAACTTCATCACATCGGCAATGTTGCTTTTGCCATATGGAGTAACACGTTCACAGGTTCAGGGATGAGGATGTGGACATCTTTGGGGGACCACTATTCAGTCATGGCTTGGGGATGAACTTGGCTTGCCAGCCCTGCAGTGACTGGCCCCCACTACTCTCCTGTCTAAACTCACTCTGCTTTCCCCTTTGAATGCCCTACTCCAGCCACATGAACTTCTTTCAGTTTCTGGAGCCTGCCCTCTCTGCTTCCTCCAGTCCTGGTCCAGGCTGATTCCTCTGCCTGAGAAAACCTTTCCCTACCTCTTCACCTGACTAACTCCTCTTCATCTTCCAGCCTTGGCTTAAACCTCACTTTCTCTGGAAGGTTTGGACAACCTTTTCTACTCCCTGCATCTTCTCCCAGACTTTTCTGCTCTCATAACATTGCTTCTGGCCCTGCTTATACTGCCTTTTATATTATTGCTTATTTGATTATCTTCTCTCCCAAAATGTAAGCTCTTTGAGGGCAAAGGTGACAAGGGCAGCTCCACACAAGAGGGAGTTTATTAACTCCTTGCAGAATGAATTCATAAACATTAATTTCATAATAGGATGCAAGTTATTTTACTCTGCAGGCCTCATATTAAAAGTATTTGTGGGCTTCCCTGGTGGCGCAGTGGTTGAGAGTCCGCCTGCCGATGCATGGGATGCGGGTTCGTGCCCCGGTCTGGGAGGATCCCACATGCCACGGAGCAGCTGGGCCCGTGAGCCATGGCCACTGAGCCTGCGCGTCCGGAGCCTGTGCTCTGCAATGGGAGAGGCCACAATAGAGAGAGGCCCACGTACTGTAAAAAAAAAAAAAAAAAAAAAAAAAAAAAGTATTTGTTCATCATTCATTCAGCAAATATGTGTTGAGCACTGACTTGGGAAGTACTGAACCAAGGAGTTGAAATTAAGAAAAAAAATCATCTAATGTTATGAAGATGCTAAGGTTGTAGTGGTATGATCATAAGGACCTGAATAACAATTTTCCCTTTCTAGGAAAATGGACTTGGAGGTCAGTGAACCAATAGACTTTAGTTCTGGAGATCATCAACATCTGGTTCGGAAAGCAGTAGATGATGCTATCCAGAGCAAATCTGCTCGGTCCTACGGAACTTCATCTTCAACTCATGGGCCACAACAAACTCATGGAAATCCACGCTCCAAAGCTGGTGAGCGAGGGGATACCTATGTGGTAGAAATTGCAGCAGAGACCACCACAGAGGACAGCAATTCTTTATCTGGCCCATTCTCAGAAGCAGCTATCCGCAGAGGTGAGAATAAAGAAATGACCTTTTCGGAAGAGAAAAGTTCTCTTAAAATGTTTACACAGGGTGGATTGTAGGATTTAATTTTGCTTTTAGTTTTTTCCCAGTCATGCTTTACCATGAAACATGACATAGGGCTGCAATAACAGATGGTCCCCAAGTTTTCCAGGGCATTCATAAATTCATGATACACATATTATGGTGAATAACTTGTGGTTTTCTTAGGAAACGTGAATTAGTCATTGAACGTTCTTGCCTACATACAAGATGATACCATGATATTGGCTTAAGTTTTAAACAATACTAATTCAGAGCCGTACATATTAATTCTGTATAGGAAATACATTCAGCTGTAACAGAAGTCCGAAAAACTGTGGCTTAAATAAATGAGAATTTTTTTTCTTTCATGAAATACGAAGTTGGAAGGTAGGCAATTCAAGGCAAATGCTTAGGTCCCCGGTGAACACTCTGCCACCTTTATGCCTTCTTAGGACCTGGACGACTTGAAGATGGACTGTGAACTTTGAATCTCATTGCTGTCTCCCTGTGGCCCTCACCCTCTACCTTGTGGCTGGAAAGAGGCCTTCTGGAGCTCTTAGTTGGCAGCTGAGGCTGCAATGGCCATTATGACTCCCTGACATGGATGGCAGTTTGTGTTGGTTGTTGGCTCTTTTCTTGTGGCTTGAGCTTCTCATCACATGGGGCTGGGTCCCAAGAAGAGGTAGACCAGATGGACAAGCCCCAGTGTGTAAGCATTTATCAAGTCTCTATTAATCAAACCAGTGCTAATGTCTCACTGGCCAACATGTCATGTGGCCAAGCCCAGCGTCAATGTGGGAGGGCACTCCACAGGTTTTACCCAATTTAAATTCTTATTTGTCTTCTTGTAATTGGATTGTAAGTGTTCTTTATGTATTAGATCCCTTTTCAGATACATGATATGCAACTATTTTCTGCCAGTTTGTGGGTTTTCTTTTACTTTCTGAAGGTGTCATTTGAAGCACAAAGCTTTTACTTTTGATGAAATCAATTTATTTGTTTTTTTTTCTTTGCTTGTGTTTTAGGTATCATATCTAAAAAAATCATTGCCTAATCCATGCTCACAAAGATTTACACCTATGCTTTCTTCCAAGAATTATATTTCTTAGGTTTATGTCTATGATCCATGTTTAACTAGTTAACGTTTGTGTATGTATGATATGAGAAAGGGGCCCAAATTCATCATTTTATACGTGTATGTCCAATTGTCCCAGCACAAGTTGTTGAAAAGACTCATCTTTCTCCATTGAATTGTTCTAGTATGTTTGTTAGAAATCAGTTGACCATATTTGTAGGATTGACCACAAATGTAAGGGACTATTTTAGGGCTCTCAATTCTACTTCGTTGATCTATATGTCTAGTCTTATGTGGCTGGACCACATTTAACATCTATTCCCTCACAGTCCTTGATACATACTAGATGTGAATTTAATGTTAAGTAAGTGGATATTTTAATGTAGGCAGCACACATATGTTCTGGCATTTTTATTAAGATAGCTCAGTCCTATTTCTTTGTTGTTACACTTCAAATGCACAGAAACTGCCCAGCAGAAGGACACAGTTGACAATCCTATAAGTCAACTTTAAGCAGCATTCTTTCTTTTTTTTTCTTTTAAAACTGGGATAAGGCCACAAAAAAGTAAATGGTCATCACTGGTGTCATATTCCAAGGGCTCCAGGAAAACCTGTGTAGTCAGCTGGAAGTAAGCAAACAGAGATGCCAACATGCTCTGCACTCTGCTTTGGCACGCTATTGTCTTGGAACTCCTTGGTCATACTTAACAATTCGTCAGGTTATCAAGTTTCTGCACAAGCAGGAGGGAAGGGAGTTGCTAAAGGCAGGGAGGATAGAGAGAAAAGTGGTGGAGAAGCTCTGCAAACTCCCTGCAGCCCAAGTCCCTCTGCAGAGGGGTAAACGCCCTCTCCCTCGGTAGTTCTGAGGGCATCACTGGGCTCCATCTATGCAGGGGTGCAGGTGAATCCCTAATGATGGGTTTGCAACATTCTGAGACTTTCAGGTCACTTTTGGTCCTAAGGAGGATGGGGTGTCCATAATAAGGAATTAAATCCCTGAGTTTGGTCTTTAAAATTTGGGGGCTTTCATGGATAAACCCTCAGATCTTCAATAAAATGCCTCTAACAGTCTGGACTGAGTCTTTTCCGAGAGTTCTGCAGAGCTGTATCGTTGTAACTCTATTGGCCAACTCTAAATTAGCACTCCCTTTCCTATCATCAAAAAAATCAGAGGAAAATTTTCTTTCATTAAGTGTCAAAAATAGGTAATTACATTTATATTTTTACTTTTGAATATCGTGTCATAAAAATAAGCTTTCTGTCTCCTCAGCTTTCATCGTAAAAGTGTTCTTCCTCCTGTCAGTTCAGCTGCTGATCACTGGGGCAATCATCAGCCTGTTTCTTTTCTGGTAAGTCTTTATTACTGATGTAAATTAAGTATTAAGCTGCCCATATTAATTCTCACTGAATAGCTCAATTTAATTTTTATCATTAAAAGATTATCTATTTTTCCTTAATCATTCATAGGATATAATATTTCTGTCGCTTTGTTTTTCTGAGGCAACTTCTAGACGAAGGTGTTGGTAGATTTCTGGAGTTTAACTTCCTAAGCTAAGAATTTTCCCTTATTTTGGGCACTATTTTCTTTTTTATTTTCGCCAAGCTATTTCCACAGATAAAATTGGGTAAAGGAAGAAAGGTGAGACTATGGAGGCCTTGGAGGCTGGAGCTCTGTTAAATGCAGAAATTATTTCAGGGACTATGATCCGTCACGGCTTAAACCCATCCTTTGAAAATCTGTGTTTACAAACAAACATATGAGAATTTGATTACTTTTGCTTTGGGTACATATCAATCTCAGTATTTTTTAAAATTAAAACTTCACTAGGACATTTGCATTTATCCAAATTTCACTTACAACTTAAGACTGTGCTTTTTTGTGAATCTATTTTAAGAAGCAAGATACAGTTTTATGTTTTACTGTTTCCTTTCCCATCTGTCATTGTCAACCATTTAGGGTTTCCCCCCTTTCTTCTCATGAGATTGTTTAACGTCTACTTAAATATTACACTAGTTAGCAAAATAAGCTACTTATTGTGTAAAACTATTATTTTTTAACCAGGAAGGCTTTAAGAGTTTGGGTGGTCAAGAATCCCTGGTTCACCTACGCACTCTTGTAAGTATTATTGGATTAAATTAAAAGTTTTTTCCACTAGCTATTGATTGATGTCCTTATTAAAAATTAGGTAAAGGTATAACATTCTTTTTTTAAATTAATTAATTAATTAATTTTTGGCTGTGTTGGGTCTTTGTTGCTACACGTGGGCTTTCTGTAGTTGCGGCAAGTTGGGGCTACTCATCATTGTGGTGCGTGGGCTTCTCATTGTGGTGGCTTCTCTTGTTGCAGAGCACGGGCTCTAGGCACATAGGTTTCAGTAGCTGTGGCATGCAGGCTCAGTAACTGTGGCTCGCGGGCTGTAGAGCACAGGCTCAGTAGTTGTGGCGCACGGGCTTAGTTGCTCCTCAGCATGTGGGATCTTCCTGGACCGGGGCTTGAACCCATGTCCCTTGCATTGGCAGGTGAATTCTTAAACACTGTGCCACCAGGGAAGTCCCAAGGTATAACATTCTTGAAATGACTAAATTATAAAGATGGAAAATAAGCAAATTAGTGGTTGCTGGGAGTTAGGGGGGTGTGTGTGTGTGTGTGTGTGCGCGCGTGTGTGTGTGTGTTACCATAATGGGATGGTAGGATATCTTAATGATGAGATAGTTCCACATCTTGATTGTGGTGCTGGTTACATGGATCTGCACATAGATTTGCATCATAGGTCTATGACATAGCATTACGTATATACATGCTGTACCAATGTTACATTACTGGTTTGGGTATTCTACTTTAAATATGTAATATGGGGGGAAACTGAGCAAAGGTTACACAGGACCTCTGTTCCCTTGCAGTTTCCTGTGAATCTACAAGTATTTCAAAATAAAAAATTTGAAAAAAGAACCCACAAGCTGTGTATGGATGGCAATGAGAAAAGTTAAGTTTAAAAGCAAAAAAAAAAAAAAAAAAAGAGGTAAAGGTAATAATCTACATTTTTGTTTACTTTATAATACTTATTATCAGATAATACATCTCTATATCTATCTACCTATAATATATCATATGATATAAGCAAATAACACATGGTTTTAAATTATCCCCAGGCCAGCATTTTTTGTTGTATTTATTATACTTGCTTGCTGTGGGAAGCTCCGCCGCCAGGTGCCTGCGAATTACATTCTTCTGGGATTATTTGTAAGTAAACCTCATTAGCATCCGTTGTCGTTCGTCTCTGAAATATATTTCATCACATTATTAAATTAATTCCATTTATTGTGGAAAATATTTCTGTGGAATAATACAGATAGAAATTATTTGTGAGACATTCTCTTGGATGAATTTTGAAGTCATAAACTTACTTATGACCTGGAATCCACACCCTTTTAACAAACTAGAGAATTTGGAGACCATGGGCTACTCCTCTGTGCCAGCAAACTTGCTTCTGAGAGGCCCACTCTGGAGTCTGGGCTACATTTCAGGAACAGTTAACCTGACTGTCCTCTGTCAGAGACAAAAAACACATTTTGCTGTGGAGAGTGAGTTCACAAATTGTGTGCAAGAAATGTAATTTTCCTTATTTTTGTAAAATTTATTTTATTTCTATTTCAATGTGTCCTGACTCTATTGCAATTGAGGTTTCTGTTTATTAATGTTTATACCAGTCAAGCCAAACCTCTTGCCTCCTGGAAGCAGTGGACTCTCTGAAACTCACTGACAATAGTATTTGCTCCTCTTAGGAAAACCCAGAACAGAATCTCAGTATGATTTAGTGTTCTGGAAAGAAAGATTCTTTGTGATTGCTCCCATGAACTGCTGACCACCCTTCCCTGTGAAGATTTACTTACCAATTCACTTGTTCCTCACCTGGTTCCATATCAGAGTTGAGGTAGCTTATAAAATATGCAAAATAGGCCTTCCCTGGTGGCGCAGTGGTTGAGAGTCCACCTGCCGATGCAGGGGACACGGGTTCGTGCCCCGGTCCGGGAAGATCCCACATGCCGAGGAGCGGCTGGGCCCGTGAGCCATGGCCGCTGAGCCTGCGCGTCCGGAGCCTGTGCTCCGCAACGTGAGAGGCCACAACAGTGAGAGGCCCGCGCACCGCAAAAAAAAAAAAAAAAAAAAAGTATATATATATATATATATATATATATATATGCAAAATATAAGAAGATAAGATAAATTGGTGGGGAAATCTGATGGAAGGAAAATAAAGCCAGAGGTGAGATTCGTGCGCAAAATGCATAGTTCCACGCATTTGAGTGTGATGAGCCTAGATTTGGATCTGCGCCTCCTGGTGGTCAACGTGAGCAAGGACACACGGCCAAGGAGGAGGTTCTCTGTGGGTACAACACAGCGTCCAGTGTGAATTATATGTCGGGAAGAACAGTTTCCTCATGACGCTGGAGAAGACTGTCCCTTTGATACCCACATTTGGGCATTTCTTCAGCTGACGGAGCATTGAGGGGCCTTTCTTAGTTGGTGTGGATACACTGCTCATTGTCCAGGTGAGCGAGTAGAGTCTCCCAGTTCCTCCACTTAACAGCAGAGACCACACTCAGAAGGGGTGGGAGTTAAAAGCCAGACATAGAAAGACACTGGGAATCCTGGGGAAGAGACGATGGGACGGGGAGAGGTATTTTTCCAGAAATTTTTGGATGTTTTCTTTTAACTTTTTCAATAGTTCTAATGTTTATTTCAAGAAGAGATCAAAGTTATTGATCTCAAAGGAAGCTCTCATCGCCAAGGTTTTGCTATTTATTTCTAAGCTGGTAACAGCCTAAGAGAAGAAATATTATAAAAGGGAAGGTCGAAAGCAAGTACATTGTTAAAATATCATGTGTACGTGGAATAGGTGCACTTAAAAAAAAAACCTGTAAGGTCAATAAAGACAGCTTACTTTGGTCCGTTGAACAAAGTAGAGAATCAGGCTTACCCACTAGGTTTGGGAGATCCAGAGAGGCAATCCGGGACTCCCGGGACTCCGGTTCTTTTCCAGTCTCCAATCCTGGACGTCATTAGCCAGCTGACGAAGTTCAAAGCCTCTCAGGCAGTCCTAGCACTGAGGATAGGATGTGTCCTCACATTTACTCCCAGAGACTAGAAGGTTCTTTCCTGGCTCTTGCCATGGACCAGCTAGTCTCTGGATCTGTCTCTGATGGAGCATACTACCAGCTGGGGAATGTCCTCAGGCCCTGCAGCCACTGCTGACTGTAGTTCTCACTGGCCTGCTGGCTGTCCTGGAGCCTGACTGTGGGCCTGGGCACATCCTCATAGCCTTTTTGGTCTCATCCTCCAGCTTGACTGCCTTCTGGCTCTCGTCCCCTCCCTCTCTCCCTCACTGCCCCATCCCTGGCTCCATTTGGACCATGGGAACCCTCCAGCCCCCATAGAGCCCCCATACAGACCCAATGCAGCCCCAGTGCAGCCCTCTTCAGAGCCCTGGATTGGCACCTACCAGTGCAGCTCCATGCTTTGTAGGTGTGTCCTCCAGCTCATCCCCTGGTAGAGGTCTCAATCCTCATTCCACGTCTGAGGTTTGAAGTATTTTATTCTCATCCAAGCACTATGGGAAAGGTCAGTACAGAAACCTTTGGTGGAGCGTCAGTAGAAATAGCATATCCTGCTCTGATAAAATGTTAAGATTCTGTGTGGATGGCCCTATTTGATTAATGACAATATGGTCTACAGATAAAGCTTTTACCTTGGTTTCCACATTCCTAATTAATACATATTTAAGTCGCTGAATATGTTGAAAGTTACTATTGTGTTCTAAGAAATATTTACACATGAAATAATTTTATCTGTCAGTCTTGGGGAGAACGATAAGGAAATGTTTGTTTCCGTTATTTATTTCCCATATTCATAGCCTGTAGCTTTGTGCGCTAGGATCATACATATTCCCAATAGCTCACTAGACCCTGCCAGAATGCACAAACCTCAAACCATCTCTTCTGGATTTTGGCCTTGGGATCCAGGCTTCTGATTCATTCTGATTTACTTCAAGGTCTGCTGCTAGGAACCGTGTCAGTGTAAGTCTTTGATACACATTTGTGTGTGTGTGTGCGCTTTTCTTTGAATGTTATGTGAACAATAATCACAGTCTCTGGTTTTAGTTTCTATAATGCCGAGGAAGTGTTATGGGCAACGGCAGGAACCGCTCTAGTGACGATATCACTCACTTTATTTGCTCTTCAAACAAAAGTACGTATTACTGAAGCAGATTTCTGTCATAAGGGAGTGTGTGAATATGTTTCTTTGCCCCTCCTGACCCATTCTGCTCCCTCCTCCCTCGGGCTCTCGGCTTTCTGTGGGCCTCACCTCCATGGAGTCCTTGCCTTCAGGCTTCTGGCTTTCCTAGTAACCATGTTTAAAAAGTAAAAGGAGACAGGTAAAATTAGTTTTAATAATATATTTCATTTAACCCAGTATATGTGAAGTGTTATCATTTCGACATGTAATCAGTATAGCAAAAATATTAATGAGATACCTTACATTCTTTATTTCGAAATTCAAACCCAGTGTGTATTTTATACTTGCAGCAATCTCAGTTTGAACTAACTGCATTTCCAGTGCTCAGTGGCCAAGCGTATTGAAAGCACAGCTCTAGACAAACTTTCTTAGCAGGCATCAGAGTCACCCGGAGAGCGTGTGGAACACAGAATTCACTCCTCCTGGAGTTGCTGCTTCACACAATGTCTGGCATGGGGGCCGATAATTTACATTTCCCAGGCACTGCTGATGCTTCCGGCCTGAGAACCAGACTTGGTGACCTGGTAGATTATTCTCTTGGTGTGGTAAGGGTAGGGAGTGAAATAGGAAAAATAGAGGAATTAGGAAAACACTCTTGCAAGAAAATACCTTGGATTCTTTTGCTTCCTAATCCATTCTTTTTTCAGGCCAGAAGATGAATATTCCTCTTTCTTTAAAAAAAATTCTAATCTTCCCTAGGCTGACTTGGTTACTGATTTATAGAAGCAAAACCAAAAAGCATATTAATAAATTTTAAGATTACAAAAGAATAATTAATAGTAATTTTTGAAAGCTTAGTATATGTATTTTTATTGAAATATATACATACAAATGTGAAAAAGGTACCCAGTTAACATCTTTGTCTATTTAATTCCATTAATGTAGTCTATGCATATGCTTTTAAAAATATGAATGATTATGACCATACTATACTTACAAATTTACATCCTGCTTATTCAGTACACTTTTTATTAGGGAAAATTTTATATAGATACAAAGATAGAATACTTTAATAAACTCCCATGTGCCCATTACCTAGTTTCAAAAATTATCAATTTGTGGCTCCTGTTATTTCATCCATATCCTACCCTTTTCTCCCTCCTGAAGAAATACAACACTTTTTATGTAGCATTTTTCAGTGCTTAGGGGCTAATGGATTTCCATGGTTCTTGGGATTAGCCAGGGGAAATGATTAGCAAATGGGCCAGTTTCTGTCTAGCGGGTACACGATGCATCTCTAAACACCTTGAAATTGCTTATGGATGATAATTTAATTGGTTTTGTGTTGTTTCCTCAGTGCGGTTTCACCTTGCTAAATGGAATGCTGTTTGTTTTACTCTTCGTACTTATTATCTATGGAATTCTCTTAATCTTCATACGATCATATGTAAGTGGGATCCCCTTTGTAAACCTCAGAGAATTGTTAGAATATAGGGTGAAGTGCTGGTTGTGTTGTTGGTCTGGATCCTCTGAGAAGCAGACACCAGATGGGTGAAACTTGCAAGGACTGTGATAGGAGAAATGTCTGTGGGAGAAAAGTGTGGCGGCAACGAAGGCTGGGAGAGCTGTCAGACCACGACAGCATATGTGACCCCAGGTTCAGGAGAGGGAAGGAAGGTGGGAGCACTCTGGATGTGGTGCCGTCAGGGGCTCCTGGAGCTAACGTGGACCATTACAGCAGTCCGGGGTCTCCCAGGAAGGTCCTGCTGCCCCCACCTGAGACGGTGAAGCGTGACCCAGGAGCAAACTACAGTGGGTTGCACCACACAGCCACCGGACCCTGGTCAGTTACATGCCCCTCCCCGTAGCTGGAGGTCTGTGAGGCCACCTGCTGCACCAGTTGTGGTAGGGGACCACTGACAGGAGGTCTGGGCATGAAGATTGAGCTCCGACCCTAGGCGACAGCTGCCCTCCCCTCAGAGGATCTTGGGGTGAACCACTGACAGACCCTTGTTCTAAGTATGTCCAACCTTGCTGGACTCTGGCAATTTTGAATCCTTCAGACTCCAGTTGTCAGCTGTTTTCTTACACCTAGCTCAGTCTGGAAACACTGTGCCTCCCTCTCTGTGTCACTGACTCCTGATTTCTCTCTTTCCTCAAGAACGTTCCCTGGTTAGCAGAGTGCTCCCCATGCCTCTAGGACTAGCTTTCTCCTCCTAAAGAGTGAACGCCATTATGCTTCTCAGATGTTATACACCACTTCCTTTTGCTCTTCTACAGCCAAACCCTTTGGCATTTAGGCCAATTTGTCACATATTCTGATCAGGGTTGTTCTGGTTGCAAGGAACACACACCCCTCAGACTAGGTCAAGGCAAAGACCCAGAGACTCTCATGGAGCTCCTAGGTGGGAAGAAGAGCCAGAATTCATGGAAAAGGAAACCCCACCTCCCTTTCTTGAACTGAGGTGATTGGCCATCTCTGCTTGTGTAGTAATATCTCCAGCACTAGCTAATGATAGAACTGCCGCCTGGATTCCTCTATCCTGAGAATTGATTTCTGACTGGCCTAGAGCATCTGTTTGATCCTGGTCACAGGGAAGAGGCTCTTGGTCGGTCAAGAGATTCACTGCTGTTGGAGTGTTATCATCCACCTCTTGTCAATCAGCTCTAGCAAGGCTGTGTGAGAGTCACTATGTTCCCTGAGCTGAGGGGAGGGCACATTCTCTTGAAGAACTATGTGGATGGGGCTTGCTGAATGGAATTGAGTGGATGCTGTTCACTATGTTCAAGAAAAGATTCTCTCCACAGCTTTGACTTTCTTAATATCTTATCTAACAGCAGTGACCTAAGTGATCCCCTGAGTTGTTCCAAGTCTTACTCTTAATATACAGTTGTTTCCTTTCTTTTTGCAGTGGTTGCATCTATTGTATGCTGGACTTGGTACTGTGATCTTCTCACTCGTAAGCGCATTTCTCCCTTTCTTTGACAAAGAGTATGGTATGTGCATTGATGGGGCCCTAAGCCCTCTGCTAGGCCTGGAGTCAAGTGGAGTCAGTAATTTACTGGAAAGCTCCCCAGGTCACTTGCTCCTTCCTCTGTCTTCTTGTCCTCCTCCTCCTCCTTTTTATTTTTTATAAAGACAATTCTTTTTAGAGCAGTTTTAGGTTCTTAGTAAAACCAAAAGAAGAGTACAGAGATTTCCCATATACTCCAGCCTCCATACACGCATGGCCTTCCCCATTATCAATATCCCCCACCAAAGTGGTACATTTATTACAATGGATGAACCTACATTGACATATCATAATCACCCAAAGTCCGTAGTCTACATTAAGGCTCACTCTTGGTGTTGTACATTCTATGGGTTTGGACAAATGTATAATGATATGTGTCCATCATTGTAATATCATACAGAATATTTTCACTGCTCAAAAAATCCTCTTTGTTCTACCAGTTGATCCCTCCCCATCCCCAACCCCTGGCAACCACTAATTTTCTTACTGTTTCCAAGTTTTGCCTTTTCCAGAATGTCATAGAGTAGGAATCATACAATATTAAGCCTTTTCAAATTGGCTTCTTTTACTTAGTATTTGCACTTAAGATTCCTCCATGTCTTTTCATGGCTTGGTAGGTCATTTCTTTTTAGTGTTGAATAATATTCCACCATCTTGATATAATATTCCACCACCACAGTTAATTTATTCATTCACCTACTGAGGTGAATCTTGTTTGCTCTCAAGTTTTGGCAATTATGAATAAATCTGCTATAAACATCCATGTGCAGGTTTTTGTGTGGACAGATGATTTCAACTCCTTTGGGTAGATACCAAGGAGCATGTTCACTGGATCATACAGTAAGAGTATGTTTAGTTTTCTAAGACTGTATTCCAAAGTGGTTGTAATACTTTGTATTCTCACTAGCAGTGTATGAGAGTTCCTGTTGCTCCATGTCCTCACCAGCATTTGGTATTGTCAGTGTTCCAGAATTTGGCCATTCTAATAGGTGTGTAGTGGTATCTTATTGTAATTTTTTTTTTTTTTTTTTTTTTTGTGGTGTGCCAGCCTCTCACTGTTGTGGCCTCTCCCGTTGCGAAGCACAGGCTCCGGACGCATAGGCTCAGTGGCCATGGCTCACGGGCCCAGCCGCTCCGTGGCATGTGGGATCTTCCTGGACCGGGGCACGAACCTGTGTCCCCTGCATCAGCAGGTGGACTCTCAACCACTGCGCCACCAGGGAAGCCCTTATTGTAATTTTAATTTGCATTTCCCTGATGATATATGATGTAGAGCATCTTTTCATATGCTTACTTGCCATTTGTATATCTTCTTTGGTGAAGTGTCTGTTAAGTTCTTGGGCCCATTTTGTAATCAAGTTGTTTGTTTTCTTATTGTTGAGTTTTAAGAGTTCTTTGTATATTTAGGAGAACTGTCCTTTATCAGATATTTCTTTTGTAAATATTTTCTCCCAGTCTGTGGCTTGTATTATCATTATCTTCACACTGTCTTTCACAGAGCAGACATTTTTAATTTTAATGAAGTCTAGTTTATCCACTCTTTCTTTCATGGATCATACTTTTGGTGTCATATCTAAAAAAATCATCACCACACCCAAGGTCATCTAGGTTTTCTCCTATGTTATCTTCTAGGAGTTTTATGTTTTACATTTAAGTCTATGATTCATTATGAGTTATTTTGTGAAAGGTGTAAGATCTGTGTCTAGATTCATGTTTTTGGCATGTGGATGTCCAGTTGTTTCAGCACCATTTGTTGAAGAGACTATGTTTACTCCGTTGTATTGCCTTTGCTCTTTATTCTGTCCTGTTGATCTATTTGTTTAATCTTTTCACCAATACCACACTATCTTGATTACTGTAGCTTTATAGTAAATCTTGTTGTCTGGTAGCATCAGTCCTCCAACTTTGTTCTTTTCCTTCAGTATTGTATTGGCTATTCTGGGTCTTTTGTCTCTCCATATGGTTTGTCAATATCCACAAAATAACTTGCTGGGATTTTGATTGGGATTGTGTTGAATCTATAGATCAAGTTGGGAAGAACTGATATTTTGTAAATAGTGAGTCTTCCTATCCACGAAAATGGAATGTCTCTCCATTTATTTAGTTCTTCCTTGATCTCATTCATCAGAGATTTATAGTTTTCCTCATATAGTTCTTGTACATATTTTGTTACTTATACCTAAGTATTTAAGTTTTTTGGATGCTAATGTGAATGGTATTGTGTTTTTAATTTCCAATTTCACTTATACATTGCTGCATATAGGAAAGTAATTGACTGTTGTATAGTAACTTTGCATCCTACAACATTGTGATAATTGCTTATTGAACCCTCAGATGCTCCTGGGGCTTCTAATCCTGACCAGGGCTTCCCTGTGGGCTGTCTGTCTCTTGCATGGTGTCCTGAGCCCTCTTCCCCTGGGGTTGGGGGGAAGACAGCTGGATCCCATCTCACCTTACTCTCCCACTTTCCTGTCTGCCTTCAAACATATAACCTCACCTGAGAGGTGCACTCCTAACCGCCAATACATGAAATGATTAGGAGTCATTATCTCTCTTGTAAGAAGAAATAAGATAAAGTCAGGGGTTCTTGGAGGGGAGGAAGAAAGAAAAGCACTTTTCCACAGAAGGACTCCAGGGTGACAGATGGAGGCTAAGAGCAAGGCTGGAAGCTCAGCTGCTGGAGGCCTTTTTTAAAGGATGACCAACTGTCCTCATTTCCCTGGGACTGAGGGGTTTCTGAAGACACACAAAAGTCCTGGGCAAACTGGAATGGTTGGTCATTCTAGCTTTTTCTGCCACAGAGTTACTGGAATCAGACATAGGGAGAGGGAGGATAAGTGGGAAGGGACTTAGTGGTCCAGGTGAAGCAGCCGCTTTGGCAACCCCCAGACTTGGGTTTGACTCTCTTCTCTGCCACCTGCTACAGTGTGATCTTCCCTTCTTGGAGGCTCTGTTAACCTCACCTGCCTCAACTGGGTCATTCCCATATTACATGAGATGACATCTATCATGAACTGATACGAGGCTACCCAGAAGGTGCCCCATTCTTTTCCTCCTGTTTCTTTCCTCCCTTTCTCCTCATTCTTAGAAGGCTGAGTGGGAACCAGGACACAGGGAGAGCTGATACCTGAATTACTTGGGACAGGTTTCCCTGTAGTGGATGTTGTTCTAAAATGGATTATTTTAAAGAGTCTTTAAAACCCCAAGAATTCTTTGTAATGCCAGGGTTGACCTGTCTGATGCGGCTCTGCCTCACAGCACTAGACTCTTAGTCTACAGGCTGGATATAAAGACCTGAGGAGCAGCTTGTTTTCTTTTCCTCCTTCTAATGCACTTGTGCTGCCCACATCTGCTCACTTTGCAACAAACACAAGGGTGAGAGGGCTCTCTGACTTTTTTTCTTGATGCTTTAGAAGCTCATAATTTTACCTACTGCAGCTGAGCTAAAACATTTAATTGGGGTTTATTTAACCATATATGAGTCTTCTCATTCTATTTTGAAATACTGACATCGTCACAAAGCCATCTCCAATGTCAAGTTTTGAAAAATGCTATCACCCAAAGGAAAGTTCAGAATTATTGCTGTGGGTGAATCTAAATGTTGGGGAACCATCTTTATTTTCATTCTTTTTTTCAGTGAGAACACATGGGAAAATCACAAACACAGGGCATTTTGTAGTTTCTCTCTGTGTCCAATCTGCCCACCTGGTCTACATCATTGGCTAAAGGCACAGAGCTTTCTGGACTTGGAAGGAAAGGAAAGTAAGGCTCACATATTTGGTCCCACTGGCTTCAGGAGAATGAAACACTTGCTTTAATAGATAAAGCATAAACTTGGGGACATCATGAATGATTGAGGCTGTAAGAATAATATCTATAGCCACAAATTTACTCTCTGTGATGTATTTACTGATGGGAAATAATTTTTCCAGATAATTTTAGGATACTTATTTGATAGAAATGTACAACTTAAGTAGCTAATTCTTCTTTCTTTTCTTTAAGTACTTGGTGATGGATGGGAGGTGATGGTGGGAGGGCGCCATCATCATTCTGACCTGGACCCTGAAGAGTATGTTTTTGCTGCCCTGAACATCTACATGGACATAATCAACCTTTTCCTTTTTATTTTGCAACTGATTGGACTGGGACGGTAGTCATACGGCCAAGCCTGGCTCGTGCTGAAAAGAGGGAAGGAGGGATGTCTGTGAAGACATACAGAGGTTACCACACCATAAGCCCTTCTATTTTAAAATACTTAATTTTTTTGTCAAATGACAGTGAGCATTCAGTAAATGTTAGCTGTAGCTGTTAGATATTTTTAGTTCCACTGTCACATTGCAAAACTTTCTGGCGGACGTTTCTGATTTTTATAAATTCAAAAGGTGAGCTACATAACTACGTATTTACAAACATTTGTAAGATGCTCATTACTTTGTGGAAGTTTTCCAGGCACTATTTAAAGCTGTAAGCAACATCCCTCTACGTGAATAAAACTGATTACTGAAACCCATATTTACTCCATCCTCTTCTCTTGATTTGGACATTTGGTGGGAATATTTTGGCATCTGACTTTTTTTAAGAGTAAGAGAAACTATAAAGAATTCTGCCTTTCTCTTGGATTCCAGAGTCAGACTGGAGAAGTAAATTCTATCTTGGGAGATCTCTGTTTCTATCTCAAACTATCTGTGTGCTCCAAGGGGAGCCTTTTGGGTCTGAACCACTTCAGTGTCTGGCAGGAAGATAAGAAGGGGCCATTTCCAGCATGGATGAATTGTGCAGAGGGGAGGATGGGGAAATTAGATGAACTCTTCTGGTCTCTCTAGTATTTATCATAGAGCTTTATTTCAAAATTTAACTGAACATACAGATCTCAAGTAAGACATATGGACTTAAGTACAAACAATATAGTCACATACATCTACCTGACTTTTTGATTACATATTTCAGATTAGCCATATCTCCACTATTTTAGTACAGTTTCTTTATTGTGTTTATGATCTCTTATTACTACCAGTAAAATCCTGAAGATGGGCGTAACCTCTGAAATGTGAGCAAGTGGAAGAGAAAGGGACTTTTCAGCCACCCAGCAAAAAATCTAGGAGGACCCTCTAAAGCTCCTGGGTCAGGATATCTTAAAAAACATCACCATCTGTACATACACCTGCCAAAGTCATGGTGAATTAATTCCATACAAGAAAGCAAATTCAGCTGGGAAGCTTGAGATTTTGCATATTCTTTTGGCATCAAGACAACCTTCCTGCATATAATAGGGACACACTGGCCAATCTGTTTCTCCATTGAAGTTTCTGCCATCCCCACACCACATTAGGCATTTCTCTTGTCTCAGCAATGCTCCCAGCCACACACAGCCCACTGTGAGTCTATTGTATGTGCCATCATATAGCAGTGCTGACTTGATTAAAAGAAATTCTACTGCTTCTATGACAACCTTTTGATTTCTGCATTTAGTAAGGACTCTGAGAAAGACATACCTTTTATGGTCAGTCTATCAAATGAGTAGATTACTTTGTTCTCAGTGACAGAAATTCACCTTTTGAGAAGAGAGTCCACGATTTGAAAATCTGTCAGGAGTGGTCCCAAATCCAGTGATGGGTAGCACATCTGTAAATCAATCCAAGATGTCCACAATGGGGCAATCGAAACTTAAAGAAAAAGAATCCATAGAAAAATTTAGGTTATACTTTCTATAATGCTCACAAATCCTGGGCCTATAAGTTACTTTTTTCTTATCCCAAATGGGTATTCCCTCATCCAGCTTTAGGCATGGTTTGCTGAGCAAATCTATCTATACACAAGTGGACCCTAGTGAAACTATTCATGTTAAAGGCTAGTAAGCAGTTAGCCATGGCCTTTTTAAAATCAGTATGCCACTTTGCACTCATAGGTTCAAAGAATATCAATGGCCAAAATGTTGTGGCATATGTTTGACATTACTATCAAGACGAATGTTGGCAGTTTCAGTATCTTTTGCTTAATCAAATTCCTTGAAACAGATCAATCAACTGCTGAAGATGTCATCAATGGTTTCCAAGTCGTAGCACTATTGATAGCTTGTAATGCACTAAGATAACATTTATCTGATTGTTGCTGTAAAGCAAGGGTCAGCAAACATACGACACACACCAAATTTAGCCTGCTATCATTTCATTTTTTAAAATTTTGTTTTGAATTATAGATTCACAGGACGTTGCAAAGATAATTCAGAGAGGCCATGTGTACTCTTTACCCAGTTACCCCCAATGGTTATCTCTTACATAATGTACAATACCAAAACCAGGATACTGACATTGTGTACAATATATATGTATATTTCTGTCATTTTATCACATGTAAATTCATGTAACCCCCATTGTAACCAAGATACAGACAGTTGCATCACCACAAAAATGTCCCTTTTTCTACCCCTTTATAGCCACACACATACACCTCTCTTCCCCCCAACATCCCTAACTCCTGATAACCACTAATTTGTTTCCATCACTATTACTGTCATTTAAAAAATGTTAAATGGATGAAATCATACAGGACGTGACATTTTGAGATTGGATTTTTTTCACTCAGCATAATGCCCTTGAGATCCATCCAAGTTGTTGGAATTTGTGTCACTAGTTCACTCCTTTTATTGCTGAGTAGTATTCCATTGCATGGATATATCACAGTTAATCATTCCCTTACTACAGGACATTTTGGTAGATTCCAGTTTTTGGCATAAAGCTGCTATGAACAATTGTGTGCAGGTTTTTGTGGACCTAAATTTTCACTTCTCTGTGATAAATGTCTAGGAGTGCAAATGCTCGGTCATATGGTTAGTATATGCTTAGTTTTTAAAGAAACTACTCAACTATCTTCCAGGGTGGCTGTATCACTTTACATTCCCACAGGCAGTGTATGAATGACCCAGCTTCTCTGCAACCTTGGCAGCATTTGGTGTTGATGCTACTAATCATTTTAGCCATTCCGATAGGTGTGTAGTGTTTTGCTGTGATTTAAATTTGTATTTCCTAATGGATAGTGATGTTAAACAACTTTTCATGTGCTTATTTGTTTGCCATACATACTCTTTGGTGAAATGTTTCTTCATGTCTTTTGTCCATTTTATATTGGATTGTCTGTCTTTTGTTTAGTTTTGAGAGTTCTTTATATATTCTATATATGTGGTTTGCAAATATTTCCTCCCAGTCTGTAGCTTGTCTTTTCACCTTCTTCATTAGGTCTTCTGCAGAACAAAGCTTTAAATTTTGATGACGTCCAATTTATCAATTTTTTCTTTTATGGATCATGCTTTTGGTATCAAGTGTACTTTTTCTTTTCCAAAATAGTTTTAGCTGTTTTAGTTCCTTTGCCTTTCCATATTTTTAGAATATTTCTAAATTTTAGAATTATCTATAGCTATAAGAAAATGTTGCTGGGATTTGGTAAAGTTGCTGCCAAGCAATTGAACCAAACCCGGGCATTCTGTGAACTGAGACACCCCCCCACACACCTCCCACTAAGCCAGTGGCTTTGCTTTAGGCAGTGAAGATATACACAAAATATCCCCCAAAGGTAGCTACTAATTTTTCATGTAGAATTAAGATACTTGCTGCTACAGTCAGGCTAGCTGTGATCTCTAATATACCATTTGTTTGACTTGCAAGGCCTGTTGGGCCCATGTTAATTCTCCAGTGCCAGGTGACCCACCCTGAAGTGGAGATGTCACATCAGTGAGTCCCAAGGCTTCCATGGGTCAGGCATTCAGTTTCAAGAAGAGCCTAGGAGCCAGTTAATAGCTGCCTTTCTCCAAAATGGTGTACTAGGTGGCTGCGTCAGGCAGGTGGCAGTGTTGTGCTGGGAAATGGCTTAAGCACTTGGGCTGCCACCAAGTCTTTAACACACGGAATGATTTTACTTTCTCCTCTTGGAACTCTACATTGTTTCTGTTGACCACCAGAGAGGGGACAAAGAGGCAGAATGGCGAGTGATTTATGCCCCACTCTAACCTCTCTACATGTAGCAGTCCCTACTGGGAGATGCCCCACCGATAATTATGAGACAGGTAACTGTGGGCACATAATCGTCAATTCCATTAAACATTCAGATTTGGGAGCTGCATTATATTCAATCAGCCAAAGGGCCCCACCCACAAGGGAAGCCTCCCTTCCCCTCTATGGAGTGTGTCCAAATTCCTTTCTCCCGGCTGAATAGTCTAAAGTGCGTGAGTCACGAGCTACATACATCAGGTGGCAAAAGGATGCCGGATCACCTTGTCCCTCAGCTGAGAGGGTAAGGAGCCCAAGAGATGGGGGAGGCAGGTCTGTGGGGAGTACACTTAATTGTTGGCCTGTTATCCCCCCCTTAGCCCCTCGCTCCAGGGCCAGTGCCTGAACACTGGCGCCAATACTTCTACAACAGTGGTGACGCATGTCAACATGCAGAGAGAACAGGGCCCACGGGCTTCTTTCTTCCCCACATACACCTCCGCAATTACCTGGAGTCCTTGGCACCTTCTGTCCCTCCTGCACCCAGCGCTTCATCCTCACGTCCTCACTGCCGTCAGGGGTCAGGGGTCATGGGCCAGGGCATAAGGGTAGCCTGATCTGCACTTGTGGGCAAGGCTTTGCAGTCACTTTTGCATCTGAACAGTGCTGGACTGCTTGTAGCCCAACCACATGAACTTCTCATGTTTTTGGTCCACTCAAAGTTCTCAATCAAAGAGCACGGTTCTTACTGCTGATTAGTTCACATCTGGGGGCTCCCTGATTCAGCAGCCACAGCCATACTGCCTTTCAGGTAGGGCCACAAGAATTGCTGTTTTGTCATGAAAACTTTCTTCCCTGTCTGCCTGCAGGAGTTAGCAACAATCAAGGCACCATTCTCACAGGACAGCTTGTTTCAACCCTACTTCTTTTCGTTAAGCCTGTAAACATTAGCTCAACTCCTGTTGAGTAAAAGGTAGGACAGCGGGAGCCCTTATCCTTCCCCCACCTCTTAGCTATCTCTTGAGTGAGAGCATTCATTACCAGACAGATTCTAGGGAGTCTTACATTCTCAAACCTGGCCCAACGGTTCCTCTTCTACAAAATCATGTCTCTTTCAGCATTCCATTCCTCGCTGCCAAAATTGTCAGGTCTGGGATTTGATTTTATCCAGTAAGTTAGCCTGTCAGAGTTTCGTGGATGCTGACAGAAGACACAAGACCCTGGGTCAGAGGCAAAGACCTTTATCACTCAGGGCACAGCATGCAGAATGCATGTCAGCATACTTGTGCCAGTTCCTCAAGTCCCCAGTTCCACAGGGGCAACACAATGGGTCTAGATGAATGCCAAGTGTGGAGGGGGTTTGTGTCGCAGCCGTGGAACAGTGTGAGGAATCCAACGCGTCGACAGCAAGCCTGCTCTTTGTCCTCAAGCTTACTACATAAATCCTGAGGAGTGGTCCAGGCAAAACTCTTGTCAGGGCTTGCAGTCTTAGCACCCTGAGCAAGCACATAAGAAGCCCAGGAGAACTGGACTGTCTCATCTAATAACTATCCTTCTCTATATTGTATTTTCTTCACTCCTTCATGAATCTCTCTCTCAGCCTGTCTGTAAACTGATGCCTCGTGCAGGCTAGGCCATTATGCAACGGCTGGCTAAGAGATGATATATAGTCTGATCAGGAATATTTTCAAATTACAGTTTTAAAGACAAAAGAAGAAGAATTTCTTCAAAAGTTTCGCCATCACTAAGTTTGTCAGCCACCTGTCAGTCCTAAGTGCAACAGAGAGCTAAATTTGGGAAACTTTTCTGGTCCATCTTTCTTTAAGAAGTACGACTACTCCCAGTTCCTAAAATAATGACAGTCATGTAATAATGTAGAAAGAGACACTTACATCTTTCTATAAAGAAATCTATTCTAGAGAGAAGGGGATAATGATTGACAAGGCAGTAACATACTGTTGCTAAGGTGATGACCTAGGAACTATGCCCATAGTCCAGGGCTGAGATACTACTACTCAGCCCAAGAGCCAAGCACATGAACACTTTTCTCCTATGGAGTTTTTGTTTCAGCCTTAAAAGAAAGAAAAAAAAAAAACCCAAATTTGTATTATCATGTAATATTTAGATTCCAAGATTTTACTCTTTAGTGATTTACTAACTATAACTTTTAAAATTATGACCAAACTTCAATAAGTCTCAGATTTTAATTCATAATAGGTAAGCAACAATATTTGAGGACTAAAAAGGGAAGAAAAATGAGATCAGTGGCTGCAATAAACATGCATACGGACATTGGAGCTAAGCTTGAGATCCACACAATGAAAGGCACAAATAAGACTACAACTCTTGGTGGTTATCACGGGCACATCCTGTGAAGCACCAGCCGGTGGCCTGGAACTTGTGCCTGTGCACATTGAAGTACAGATGCCGAGGGCTGTTGTAATAACTCAGATGGGAACAAATAACAAAATGATTGAGAAGCAGGCATTTCTATTCATATGGCATAAGAAATTTTCCTATCCTAAGCAATTTCACAAAATATCTTAAAATTCTATTTTTCTGTATGTTTCTATTAGAGATTTCAAGGAAAAATCACAACACTTTTCTTCTGAAATCTACAGTGATAAAAAATAATGATTGTTGAAGTCACAGTGTTTTAACGCATTGTCATGCAATGTTTTGGACTTATCTCTGGGGTATAAAATGCTCAGTAAGTGGGCTAGTGTAAAAAATATTAGGAATTAATCTATTACATGTAAGAACCAAATCAATCCCATCATACTGGAGGGAATTTAACTTGAAAAAGATCAGCTTCCTGACTTGGTTAAACAAAGTCTATAATGTAATGAGACAAAAGTGAAGTAGTTTAAGTAATAAATGTTTAATCAAAGAATTTTACATATTATTAACAGCATTCATTTGGCTAAACATCTACACGTTTGTAGAATCCTACTGTATATAAAGTGGGAATGTATCAAGTATAGACTATGAAAGTGCAAATAACAAGTCAAGGTTAGAGTAATTTTTTTTTTACATTATAAAATTAACTTGTTTACAAAATAGGCTTTGCCAAACTTTATTTGCGAATTGTAAAGTCAATGACTATGTTTTTAAAATATGTACCAAGGAAATACAAATTGGATAATGATCGTTTTCATGCTCAGGAGAGAACACCACAGAAACACAGGGTACTGCACAAGTGAGAGGAACCAGAACCCACGGCTATACTGTCTGCACAAAGGGCACTCTTTCTCACCCTACTGCAGCTCTGCAAGGCGCCTCAATGTGATACAAAGACTCTTTCTATTGAAAAATTAAAACTTGACCTAAAAACTGATTGGTGTTGATATTTTCAACCCAAAATAAATTTGTAAAAAAATCCTTTAATGGACTATTTCAGTTTAATATACAGTAATACACTGCAGATAAACCTAATATTTTCCCCAACTAATTTTAAAAGGGATTGATATCAGTGTTTCTGATAATTGGGGATATAAAAACTAATGTGGACTTCTGATATCCATGGCAAAGGAGCAATTCCCACACAGTTTATCCTAAGGGAATAGGGGAATATTAAATACTCTAATATAATGTCTGAGCCATACGGTTTAAAGTACAAGAAAATTTCAAAAGCGGGGTTTGGGAAAAAAAGTAATCGAAAACCACAATTACAACTCATGTGGATATAAATACTAATATAACCTTTTACCCAGCCCAGGACTTGCCTGTACAAACTTGGTACTGAAATTTTGGTATCTGTAGATTTCTGATAAGAATCTGGCAAAACATTAAATGGAGTATTACGTATCTATTTTGCTTATGTTACGCTAGTTTTGATAATATGTAAGTAAAACAGCCATTCCAACAGTTTATTCTAGTTTTAATTACACACTGTACCATTGTATCTTAATTACAACTAGGACCAGTATTTTCTTCACAGTAAGACACTGATAACTAGGAAGTTGATTTTTTTTCAACACTAAACAGTAATCACACAGCAAATGAGTATTGTGCAATACAACAAACACGTCAGCATTTGCGATTTAGGCAAACAAACTGATTGAACATTTAGTTGTTATATTTACTGTAAAGGCAAGGCCATGGGTGGTTTTATGGAGGTCTTTGCAATTCACACAGCATAGTTACTTCGGAAGAGACACTGAAATCTGAATTACTTAACTGGCAACTATCCATTTAGGTTAGGCAAAGGCACGGTAACATGTTGCGCAGGATGTTTTATTGAGTTTTTTAATAATTGTGGGATTTACTATAACTCATGAAAACTCCACTTTTTTTCTATTTTATAAAACACTTACCATTAAAAGTAATTGCACCCATTAGTAATTAGAATGCACTGTAAAATTGTGAAAACAAAGAACTATGATTGCACTTCCAATAAAGTGTCTCTTAAAATACAGCACCGCTGTTGCTAATCAACTGTACTTTAATATTAAAATAAACTGTATTTAACAGCAGCATTAGATTTTGTTAACTTAAGCTACAGGCTACATTTATTTAAATGCAGTCTCCATGGCAACAAAAGCCCATTAAACTCTGGAATATCATTGCTACCAAGTGGCACCTTTTACTTCTGAGAAGGCTGAGACTGCTCTGGAGCCCTCCAGGACACCGCACACCTGACGTCTTGTTAGCGCACGAGTCAGAGTTTGGCACAAGTGGACTATAAATAGACATGAAAAGAGATCTTTGATTCATGTGAAAATTAAAATGAATTACACTGTGGTAGATGCTGCACTAAAGAGAAGCCTTGGATACCTCAATTCACACTGCTCAGACAAAAAGGAAGAAAGAAAATTACGGAAGAGCACGAAGAAATTGAGGAATGAAATGTTATTAGATCTGTCCAAAATAACTTCTAAAATGAAGAAAACTTTCATTCTTTTAAAAAGGAAAAACCACCCAAGGATTGGAGAGTAAGCCTTTAATTTAAATGTTCAATTTAAGTATTGCTGACGTTAGGCTAAACAGAGGACTGCATTTTCTTAAAATGTGGAATCTAACCTATTTATTTCATTTGTGTTTCTCTCTCCCACTCTTCTGTTCGTCAGCAAAAAGGGGAAAAGCTATCCAATTAAATACAAAAGAAATTAATTCCCTGTAAGGTTAAAATCAGAAATGAAGCTACCATTCAAGGGAACTCCTTTGTATTTAATTCTAATGTCAGTGGTTTATAATTAGTTGGAATTAAGTGGATCAAATCTCTATAAAGCATATTCCACTAGCATACCATCTGTACCTGCAATTGATTTAGAGCCCCGAGGTGTGCAGCTCACACTAAATGTACTTGTTCAGGCCAGTCACTTGAGGTTTGAGGTGTTTGACTTGAAACATCAGAACCATCCCCCTTGTTGGCTGCCTCATTACCACTGTCGCCAGCTTGAGATGCTGTTTCCCCAGCCAGAATGTTTCCTTCCAAAGGATTTTCTTCTTCTATTTGGGTTCCTCTACCTTCACTGACCACAGCATCTTCAAACACTGAATCTTCTGGCAGCATCAGTTCCACATCCCTCACACCTTCTGACTCATCTTTGACACAGGGGAGCTGGGAATCTGCACTGATTTCTGTAGCTGCTGGAGGAATCAGGGCGATACTCTGAGGGTTCATGTCATGAAACCAAGCCATAATATTGCCAAGAAGATTGTCATTGATGTTGGCGTCCTGGCCAGCTGAGTCAGGGTCACTGGATGAGGGATAGAATTCACTTCTCACCTCACTGAGAGGGTGTGAACTCAGGGTGTCAGTTGAAAATGGGTCACTTTCTGCTCCTAGTCTCATGAGGCTGTTACCAAGTTCCAGCAGCTCAGAACTGCTCAACGCAGCCCGAGGGCTATCTGTGTTCCTGGGGACGGAGTCCAGCCTGGAAGGTAAAGAGGTGCCTATCGCTCCTAATGATGCTTCATTACTGAGAAAGTCTCTATTTTCTTCATTGATGGCTAGCCCAGATTCTTGCAGAGATAACTGTATTGCAAGAAGTATATTGGGATCGTCTTCATCCAAGGAACTCAGAGCCTGAGGCAACAGAAAGTAAAATTACTTTAAAATTTAAAAGGAAAAATGATTGAACCCAGTGAGGTCTACCACTGTTCTTTTACCAAACAGATAATTAATAGTACCTGTATTTATACAGAAGAATTATCTGACCTACTCAAATCTTATTCTAATTTTCCCCTTGTGGATGCTAAAGGGAAAAAAATTTACTTAAGGTAAATCTGAAATAGAAGAATCTTTCCCTATAGTACATCTCTGAAGCAAAGATTTTAGAATGGAAGGAAGGAAAAGGAAAGCAACAGAAGTAAAAATAGGAAGCCAGGCTAAACAGAGAAAGAGCAAAAGCAGGGGCAACGAGGCTGCCCAGAAAGGCTACCTGAAGAGAGTCCTGGTTCTCAGAGTGACTGGCGGGGGTGTAGTCGTGCAGAGAAGAGCTGTGCAGTGCGCTCATAGACGCAGAACTTACCACGGAGGTGCCAGGCCTGTGGCCACCGCCACCTTCCGGGATATCTGTTTCAAAGCAAGTGGTGCCAGAGATAATTTAGTCATACAAGATCTCATACATCTTTTTATTTAAATTGATGATTTCTCTTTGAGTGCTGGTGAAAACCTGTGTTCACAAGTTCACTTAATCTTTCAGAGATTTCTCATCCATATTTGTCTCATCATAAACAGCAATATATATCTAACACTATTACTTCAAATCCATGATCGTTCTTCATATTTTTGCTTGAATTATAAATGGTTCTATTCACAAATACAAGTGCTACCAAGTGCTCTTTTTTTTCCCCTTAAGCAATAAGAAAGATGTTTTAGTTTTCAGAGTTCTTAAAACTACAGAAGGACTTCCCTGGTGGCGCAGTGGTTATCCGCCTGCCAATGCAGGGGACACAGGTTCGATCCCCGGTCTGGGAAAATCCTACATGCCGCAGAGCAACTAAGCCCATGTGTCACAACTACTGAGCCTGTGAGCCACAACTACTGAGCTCACGTGCCTCGAGTCCATGCTCTGCAACAAGAGAAGCCACTGCAATGAGAAGCCCGTGCACCGCAAGAAGGAGTAGCCCCATCTTGAGGCCTGTCGATCCTGATTTATTAAAGATGATCTGCTGACACCATAGTTTGAAGATTTTCAATTAATAATTTAATATTTAAAGCTGATAATTAATATAATTTATCTTTAACACCAGAAATTAAAAAAAATGTTGCTAGGAGAACTGAGGCTAGGAGAAAAATATTTCATGAACGCAATAACAGTAATAAACAGCTACAATTTATTGAGTGCTCACTAGGTGCTATTAGTACTTGAGGGTTTTACACTTATTATCTCATTTAATGCTCACAATAAGCCCACAAAGTGATACTATTATTATTGTTTTTTTTAAAAAAAAAATTTTATTTATTTATTTTTTTGGCTGCCTCAGGTCTTAGTTGCGGCACCCAGGCTCTCTAGTTGTGGCACGCCGGCTCTAGAGTGCGCAGGCTTAGTTGCCCCGAGGCATGTGGGATCTTAGCTCCCCGACTAGGGATCAAACCTATGTCCCCTGCATTGGAAGGTGGATTCTTAACCATTGGACCACCAGGGAGGTCCCTATTCTTTAGAATGAGGAGACCAAAGCTTGGAGAGGGTAAGTGACTTGACTAAAGTTTCACACCGATATGCAGCAGAGCTGGGGTCATGAACTCAGGTCTGTCTGACTCCACAGCCCATGTACTTTTTTTTCCTCCCCCTCCAGTCAAGGCTTTACTGGCGCCCCTGTTGCAGCAGTGGGGAGCGAGAACAAACAACAGGTTCCCTAACAAACAACAGATTCCCTTGCTTGCTCGCTCCCCAAGGGGAGGTGAGCTTGTTCCTTATATGGGGGGAGGGTAGGGGTGTGTCCAGTGGTGTGTGTGGGGGGGTGGCTTAGGTGTTTTGCCCACCCCTCTGGGGGTGTTGAGTGCAGGTGACATGCGCAGTACTCTGCCTTTGCTCCCAACACCCTGTTTTTGCTCCCCGCTATTCAGAAGTAGCAGTTGAGTTTTTGGGTCTTTTGTTTCTTTTTGTCCATAATTTGTCCCAACTGTACATGCATGCAGTTATTTTTAGTCCCATATAGTTTCTTTGTTTTGTTGCTCAGAGAGAGGTATGTCCAGGTGCAAGCATTGCAGCACTTCAGCAAAGGGACCTAGGTCCCAGCCTGTCTTTTTTTTTTTTTTTTCGGTACGCAGGCCTCTCACTGCAGCGGCCTCTCCCGTTGCGGAGCACAGGCTCTGGACGTGCAGGCTCAGCGGCCATGGCTCACGGGCCCAGCTGCTCCGCGGCATGTGGGATCTTCCCGGACCGGGGCACGATCCCGTGTCGCCTGCATCGGCAGGCGGACTCTCAACCACTGCGCCACCAGGGAAACCCCTGTCTCATTTTTAGTGCTTTTTTTTTTTTTTGCCACCCATGTATCTTTCTGGTGAAATTGATGCTGGCTAAGGGGCCAGCTAGGGGATCTCAGTTCTCTCCACATGATCTCTCCATACTATCTCTCCACATTGGCTACTTTGGGCTTCCTCATAGCATTCTGGCTTGGTCCCAAATATAAGTGTCCCAGATGAAGAAAGAAAGAAAGGCAGAAACTATATCCTTTTTGTGACTTAGCCTCAGAAGTCACATAGCATCTTTTTTTGACTGTACTTGATGTACAAAGACCAGAGTCCATGTGAGAAGTTATGGGATAAAGGACACAAAGGGAAGCCATTAACTGCACGGCGCATGTTCTTAATCGCCCTGGTTTTCTGTACCCTGTGACATTAGAAGCATCTGCATGTTGACTGTATATCTAAATTACAAACTGTTTCACAAATATTTAGATTAGCCACTTTTAACAATAAATGCAAGAGAACTAAGATTAAAACAAACCCAACTCAAGAACTCACCTAAAGTGCTTTCACTTGGCTCATCAGGGTCTGGAGGATTACTAAGCATACTGTGCACATCTCCTCGACGGCGCTGTTGTCTGTGCCTCCTCCGATACTGAAATTCAGCATATTCCTGCATAAACCAAAGGTTATAAAATACAGGAGAGCATGCAAATTTTTAAATGCAAATAAAACAAACAATACACTTTTTTTCTAGGAAAAAAATGTGTGATTTTATATACATATTATAAAATCACTTGGCTTTAGAAAAAGAAACTGTAGGTATTGCCATGCCAAGGAAACAGAAATGGTAAAATGGAAAAAGAAAAAATTTTAAATAGCCATTATAATTGTCTGGATAAATTGGGGATACTTGCAAGCTCCAATGCCAGATCATAACTGAGCCTTATTTCATATGCCTGGGTCTTGTTATCTAATATTATAACTAATGCCAGAATGATTTTACTAATAAAAGTTAGGCCCTCTCTGGAGGTCTGGTTTTAAAAAAAATGACTGTGATATATGCAACAGAAAATAAAAGAAAAAGATAAAATAAAGAAAAGCACTAACAGTTAAGTGCTTGTTAGATTGTTGGATTCTGTATTCTTTGGGACTACTACATACCATACTCACATCAAAGAAGAATATGAGGTTACCTTTAAAATAAGATGTTACTTGGCTTCCTTCCTATATTAGTTAATATGTGGGGTTATCTACAACCCAGGCAGGGGGAAGTGTTTTCTATTTAGCATATGGGAAGAACACAGATTTGGGCAGATGTCCCTGAGTTTATTTTATATTTGTGATAATAGTTTAAAGTGGGTTTGCTATCACCAGAGGCAGAACCTGGGCCTACCTGCTATTATCTGCATACAAATGCACTTTTCCAGATTTTAGAGACAGAAGAGACTAGAAGACAGGCCAGTGTGCATGACACCAGCATAAAAAGGCTAATTTTGAGAATCGTTATAGATTCTTTAAGTGATAAACACTAAAATATTCAGGTTTATGATTATCTGGTTACTCTAGAATATTCAATATGCTTATGTTGTGAAAGTAACTGGAATAAATGAAAATAAGTTTTAAAACCCCAGTAAAACTTTTACGTCATACAACTCTGGTTAAATTTATTCAAACTCCCTCATCTATGTAAGCAACTGGACCCTAATTAAAGAATGGAAGGCATTCTACCAGGTTAGAAACAAATGAACGTAAGATACTACAAGTGCCCAGAGACGTTATTCAGGTTCTTTAAATTTACTGCTGAGCTGGGGTATCATTTCCTCTTTTCCTGGAGGCCCATGATCCAAAACTGGATGACTGTTAATGTGTCATCATGGTTCACTGGACCACTGAGGACTACCACGTTTCTCAGACAAAGATGGCAAGAAAACGTTATTTCAGTTAAGATTTATCTTTAGGGAGAATTTGTTTACTTTGTACACTTGGTGATGGTACAAAGTTACTCTGAATTAAATAAACTATTTCTGACCACAGAATATACATATTTCCAATTGAAGAAAACTAAGTGGTTAAAAAAACCTGTAAAAGAAACGTTATATTCACAATTATTCTGATAAAAAACTCAAATGGCCTTCTCTCACCATGCAACAGGCTTTAAAAAAATTGTTTTCATAAAATTAAACTTATCTGAAAATTTCCATGGATTCCTAAGATCTTCAAGTAAGCATATGAAAAGGCTTTAGTCGGGATACTCCAAAAGGTTTGAGAGTGTTAAGGCTATAGAGAAGAGTGAGAAGTTCTAGGATTTACAGGGAAAAAAGCTTCCAGGAGTTTTTTTTTTTTTTTTATAAATAATAATAGCCACCATTTATTGAGCACCAATTTTGTTAGTGACTTAAACAGATGCTTTAATCCTTCCAGAACTTCCATGGGGTAGATATCACCATCCACATTTTAAAGATGAGAAATTAAGGAAGACACAGCCTAAATAGACCTTAAGTTATAGGGCTAGACCTCAAATTCTGGTGTCCCTTAGACTTTTCGATCATGCTGTTTCCTCTGGGCTCCACTGCCTTTAAAGTGGCACAAAACAAATACTGATGCTTGTCAATGACTCACTCAATTTAGTTTAAAAGGAATAAGATGTAATTAACTTTAATG
Source organism: Tursiops truncatus (assembly GCF_011762595.2). Taxonomy (NCBI): domain Eukaryota; kingdom Metazoa; phylum Chordata; class Mammalia; order Artiodactyla; family Delphinidae; genus Tursiops; species Tursiops truncatus. Next base: position 49,908,818 of record NC_047042.1, read on the forward strand.
AAAAATATAAATTCAACCTAAAAGTCTACTGAAGTTGGGCAACATTATTTTTTTCAGAATCCATATGAAGGCAAAAAGCTAATTTTTATAGATATAATTTTGGCAGATACTTGATAGTCACACACATGCAGAATTTTAAAGGTTCATACTGTGGTAATTCTTTACATCTGCAATAAGGTTTACATAAAAGCTTGGTGTTCAATGTACCAAAGACTTTAAAGAATAGAAAACTGAAAGTGAATTAAATTATCCTTATAAAATTTATTAATTCATAAAAAATAAATTTAAGAAAAATGTTATTTATAATTTCACAGTTTTCAATCCCAAGAGGACAAGAGCTCAATAATTTTATTTATAAGTATTCACATGTGAGGTAAAAAGCCTGCCTATATTTTTACAAAATGAAATGGTGTTAGTCATATTAGCAGACCCTCAATATTCAAGAGAAATATTTTGAAATTACTAAAGTTATTTTCAGAGCCAGAAGCCACAAGATGATGCATACATGTCTGTGAATATACTGGTAAAAGTTTTATTTTTGCTAAATTGTGTTTCTACCTTGAAATACTGAAATCTTTGTATTCTTTTTTTGATAACTGAAGCTTGTTTATTCCTCCTTTTAGGTGGAAGTTTTCCATACTATTCCCCAAAGCTGAAATTATACGATTACACAGAAATATTCAAGCATAGGGTCAGGTAAAGAAAAGGTTCATAATTTGTTTTACAATAGAAATTTCATTAATATATTAAAATTTTAAAAAAAATTTAAGTGAATTTAAAATTTCTGTATCAGAGCTCTAAGTACAAACTCTTCCTCAAGTAAATCTTGTTTTGCATATATCTACCTATACAAAAGGCCACAAGGTGATTGCAAGTATCCTTAGCAGCTGAAAAGAGAAAGTATCTGATTTAAATAAACCACAGTCATTTATGGATAACAGTCAATTCCACTGTCTTTCAGTTGCAGATAACATATGGACTATAAATGATAAAGGTTTCATAGTTCGTCCTGCTGCCTTCCAAGAATTAAGTTAAAAGGTTATCATAATATAAGCGTCGAATGGTATACTGTTGTATAAAGAACCAGAAAGTAGAGAACTGCTAAAACCATTTAAAATCAGACTCAACAGTGACAGTGGCAATTTAAATCTCAGAAAATAGCAATGTGATTAAGATTTTCACTTTATCTTATTTCTATTTGCAGCAAATGTTATTTGCAGTATTAGTATTTTAAGATGGTATATCAACAACAACAACAATGAAAACAAGAAGAGTGTGAAAATCTTAAAGAGAAGCAGAGAGCAACTATCAAAGCATTCTTTCTGCATAAACACTAAGGTCAAGTTTCCACCTTAGTAACTGATTATAAATCAATGCTAACAGGTTGTTGCAATAACTTTAAAAAAAAGGATTGTCTATTTAGATTTTTAATAAATTCGGATTGAAACAATATTACAACTAGAAATGCATTTCTAATAAATAAAATTAATATTTCTGTTAATTAAAGATGTTTTCCAAAAACGTAAGCTATAAATTGGCCTTCTGACTATTCAGTAATTAAAAATAAGAGAGGGTATGCATTTAATAATGTGATGATAATCCAATGAATAGGTAAATGTAGACTCTGCTGAGGCATTATTATTATAAAAGAAAGAAAAAAACATTGCTTACAATCTCAGTAGGATATTTAGAATAGATGAGGGTGCAAATGCAAGCAGGACTGCACTAAGGTAAATTATAACTAACCAAACCAAACCAAACCCGCACAAAACAATTACCTCAGGTGATGCAAATCCTAAATATTCCCAATCCCATGTTCCACCAGCAAAGCTACAAAGAAATTAGACATACCATTTGATTTATTATCAGTACTACAAAGTACAAACAATCAGACCCTTGCCCTTTGAACATTACTTTTAATTCCTCTGCTTGGAACTTGCTTAACCAAAGATCAACTACTGAATATAATTAAAATGATTCTTTAATTTTTTCTTTCAAATTCGACATTGCTTTATGTTTGTATAAAATGGTGGAAAAATTAAAAACCACCATGCTATACCAGAGTATTTTACAATTGCTTTTATTTTTAGGGGTTTATGTAAAAATAAAGGTCCAAGGAATTTCTAATGCTTATAATTAATATGAATAAGAAAATATGCTTCAATTTATAATGGCAGAAATAGTATAAGTGTCTGAAATAAAACAACCAAAACTCAACTGCTCTTTAATGGATGAATACGGATCACTTAAAAAACTTTACGAATATCAGATTTCTAATTTCTTTACAACTTCTTACCAAAAAATACAAATATGACCATAACAATTTGGCAAGGCTTCCAAATTCTACATTATAAGATGTTTCTGACTATCAAAATGATGCGTTAGAATACTTGTTGAATTATGAGTTCACTGAAGTGTGAAATTTACCTAGCCTAATTTAGTCTGAGAAACTATACAATGAAAAACAAAACAAAAAAATAGATATAGTACTGGGGGAAAAAAAACACCAAAAAGAAGTTAACATACTTTTATCAGCTATCCATATTTTAGGTATAAATAACTTTCAGGAATATGAACCCTAGTTGGAGAAAAAAATAAACCTGCTAGCATTTGTGGCTGGTGCTAGGATGAGTTCCATGGTGTGTGTCCTTTTCACCTGCGTCTTGGAGCTTCTGGTGAGTCTGCAGGAGCAACTCCCCGAGCCACAGATGCCAGGAACTCTTGCCTCTTCTGCTGTACAAGGCATGCTGCCTTGATTATCTTGTGGCGGGGTGTGCGAAGGTAAGGCCTATTGACTTTTTGGGCAAGGTCTTCAGTGACCATCTCTAAGTCTGTCTATGTTAAGAAGAGGAAAAAAAAAATTATAGGTTGAGTGGGTTAGTCAATAGCAAATCCAGTGTCTGTCTGGTTAAATCTAACTCTTTTGAAATCAGAAATTAATCCAAATTTTATATAACTTCCAATTTAACATATGTTTCTACTTTGCACATTTTAGGAAAATAGCATTCATTAAATAGGCATTTAGAGTAATGTAGTTGGTATGGATACAAAGAAGTAGTGAGTATAATATAGCAGCTGTGTAAAAAAAATTTATAATTTGTCTGTGTGAAAAAGAACTAATAAATTTCAAGGCATTGTACATGTAAGTGCCTGACCACATGGTACAGACTATATGTAAATGCTGAAGGAATGTGAAGCAAGGCAAAACCTTTGTAATTTGGGGTTAGGTCTGGAAGGCCTCATGGAGAAAAAGAATATTCAGCATTGAAGGAAATGTAAGATATAAATTAGTAGAGGGGAGTTCAAAGGGATGACATAAAAATAGTAGCAAGAGGAGAAAGTTTGGTGACTTCAAAAAAAAAAAGGAATGTACAATGAACCTGGTCAGCTACACTGATGTCAGTTTGCTGACATGTTTTGTTTTGTTTTTTCAAGTACTCTTAAGTTTTTCAGTTGTACTGTTAAAATGAACTGGCAAATAGCAACTTTCCTATCTAGTATGTAATGTGGTTTGTTTCGTTTTTGAAGATAAAATGCCTAATTACATAATCAGAATTAGGCCAGATTTCAACCTCAACCAGTTTAAAATAAAGAAATAAATGTGGGGGCTTCCCTGGCGGCGCAGTGGTGGAGAATCCGCCTGCCAATGCAGGGGACATGGGTTCGAGCCCTGGTCCGGGAAGATCCCACATGCCATGGAGCAGCTAAGCCCATGCACCACAACTACTGAGCCTGTGCTTTAGAGCCCGCGAGCCACACCTACTGAAGCCCGCGAGCCTAGACCCCAAGCTCTGCAACAAGAGAAGCCACCGCAGTGAGAAGCCCGCGCACCGGGACAAAGAGCAGCTTCCGCTCGAAGCAACTAGAAAAAGCCCACACACAGCAACGAAGACCCAACAGAGCCAAAAGTAAATAAATAAAATAAAAGAAGAAAAAAGAAATAAATGTGGTAGGAAATGTTTACATAGCTCAGAACTCATTCAAATCTGCACAGTGACAAATTCAAACATAAAGAAAATTTCAGTTTATTATTGGTAACTTTTCCTTTATTTAAAAACCATTCTGAAAACAGAAACAAAATTGTTTAATTACACTCAAGTAAGATAAACCTTAGTTATAAAGTGGTTGAAAAAGGAGAAAATCTGTTTTTCATAGTAACTGCATTTAAATTTAATAAAAAAGACATCTTACTTGCATGAGTTCAAAAATTTCCTTCTTTGTGCTTTTAGGTTCTAAGAAAAATCCATATGGATAAGAACACTTGAGAATACGTCGAGTTTTTAAGAGCACATGAACTGCATCTTCGATGAAAGTGGTATCTGGACAGCCTCCTTCAGCTATAAAGTAAACCAGGCACAGTGAAAAAATTTTTTTTGCAAATACACTATTATAAAATTAAACAACTAAGTTTTCTTAAAAGAAAGAAAAAAGAACAAGGATCCCTAAGAAGAAACTGTTTGAAGTAGCTATATGATAGTATTTATTTGAACTAGACTAAAAACCTACATAAAACACTCATACGTTTTGCATTTAGGTGACGTGTATGCATTTATAAATGGAGCACACCCTGCAGTAGCCCAGGAGTACTGATGGCAGTCATGAAGGAATGCATACATTGATCCTGGATTCTGTTCTCACCCTGTGAGTAAACAAATCTAGCTTTAGGTCAACTCAAAGGTTCCATGTTTTACTAAGTTTTTTAGGTTATCCCTAGCAGAATTCTACTCATTAAGAATTAGAACAAATGCCTTGCTAAGTTGCTTGCTAAAAAAAAAAAAAAAGCCTAATTATAAATTATGCTTCTGCAAAAACAACATTGTAAGGTAAAAGACACAACATTCTGGGGAACAACTGGGTAACTAATGCTAGTTAATAAATACTCCAGGGAGAGAAAGGGAGGAAGAGTGGTTTTATTTCTTCCTTTCCAAATCTTCTACCTTTTAATTCTTCTTTATGTCTTACTATGCTGTCTAGAACCTCCAGAAGGTTGAACAGAAGCAGTAATTTACATCTACAAATACTTATTGTATATTTAGTATGTTTTGGGCACTGTTCTAAGTATTTGAGATACGTCCGTGATGGAATAGACTGTAGAACCTGTGAGGACTTTTTCTTTCAATTTTTACTGTGGACAATAATACTTCAAGAGTTTGGTATTGGCTTGATATAGTTATGTCATTACTACAGTCTAAGAACTAGTAATTAACAAGGAGACTAAGCTGCTACTGATGCTTTTTGTCCCACTCTAATTTATTTAACTTATGGTTATTGTTTTAATTAGGAAGTTATCCTCATGAAAACGGTGTTAGTACTCATTACTTTTATAAAATGGAGCAAACACAAGGGTAATTGATTCCATTTTAGGCTTAAAACCTTTTATATATAAGCTGTGATTATTTAAAAAATGTGACTTTTTAGGGACTTCGCTGGTGGCACAGGGGTTAAGAATCTGCCTGCCAGTGCAGGGGACATGGGTTCGAGACCTGGTCTGGGAAGATCCCACGTGCCGCAGAGCAACTAACCCTGGGCACCACAACTACTGAGCCTGTGCTCTAGAGCCTGCAAGCCACAACTACTGAAGACTGCGTGCCTAGAGCCCGTGCTCCGCAACAAGAGAAACCACCGCAATGAGAAGCCTGCGCACTGCAACGAAGAGTAGCCCCTGCATGCCACAACTAGAGAAAGCCCGCACGCAGCAACGAGGACCCAAAGCAGCCAAAAAAAAAAAAGTCACTTTTTAAAACAAACTTGCCAGAACCTGTACTCTGTGTGGTCACTGAGATATTATATTTTAATTATGTAACTAGTATTCAATCCATTTTTAGGAATGTTCTTTTTGAACTTCCATTTTAGGAACCATAAGTAAGCCCTATCTCGTGACTTTGCTTTTTGACTCCAATGTCCGCTATTTACCAGTGACATGATTTCTCCCAAAACTGTACTTGACTTCTATTCTATACTAGGCACTCTACCAAATTTTCTCATGAATCTTTAGGAATTCAGTTACATGACAATTTGATGGCTTGTGAATCTTGCTCCTTTGACTAGGTCAGGGATGCCTTTTTGGGCCCATTCACTTTTCCCAACATTGTAGAGCATCATCAGCAGTGGCACAGAGTAAGCAAAACCACAATGTGTGTTTATCTGCCAGCAGCAGAGCTTGCACTAAGAGGAGCAGGTGACGTAAGCAAGGTGGAAAATCTTACCAGAGGCCTCAAATGCTAAACTACACTCTGGGCTTCTGAAAACTCCAAACTGCCAAATGAGCAAATGGAGATAAGGTATTCTTTTAAGGGTCTTAACCTCCTACCAATGAAGTGACTTAAGCATGACAGCTATTTTATATTAATTATCACACATATCACTTATAACTTACTTTCTTTGAGAGCTCTACTCAATTGCTCCATCTTTTCTTTGGCTGTTTTAAGAAGGCGTTGTTCTAACTAAAAGAATAGAAATAAATAAATATATCATTTTCTTTATTCACAACAGTAGAGTTTAGCACATTTGAAATGATTTGGGACATACCTGATAGCTATGTTCATGATTTTTAAATCTTGTGTAGTAGTGCATAAATCTGTCAAGTTCCTGAAATCGTTTGTGTTTTTTCTCAGCCTAGGAAACGAAGTCCACAAATGACATTTATAAATAAAAGTACTAGCTATTAAAATTGTTTTTTTGATCACTTCAAAATTTTATTAGTAACAGATAGTAGTGCATACAGATTTATCGATTATTTTGTTGAGAAAATAATAACCAATACATTTTAAACGCTTCCCAGAACAAAGTCTTGTATTTGTATTCTCTGTGACAAACCACTGAATCCGCAATTCCCAGAGTGTAAGGTAAATATGTCTCTCAAACCTTATGTTCACTAGATCTTCAATGTTTTATTATGTTGTTTATTGCTATGGACTGAAATGTGTCCCCCATCAATTCATATGTTGAAGGTGTAACCCCCAATGTGACTATATTTAGAGATAGGGCCTATGAGATGATAAAGGTTGAACAAGGTCATTAGGGTGGAGATCTAATCCAATAGAGCTGGTGCCCGTATAAGAAGAGGAAGAGACAACAGAGCTTGCTCTCTCTCCTTCCTGTGAGGACATAGCAAAAAGATAACTGTCTATAAGCCAGGAAGAGAGTCATTGCCAAAAACCGAATTGGTAGAAATCTTGATCTTGGACTTCCTAGTCTCAAGAACTATGAAAAATAAATTTTTGTTGTTTAAGCCACTCAGTCTATGGTATTTTGTTATGGCAGCCAAGCAGACTAAGATACTTATTATATACAATAACATAATATTATATTGTTGATATAATGTTAAAATTGTTTTTAAGTCATTTTAGAGACATGCTGGGATATACGTCTTGTCTAATCTTCACCAATATAAAAAAAAGAAAATTAAAAATAAAGCTCAAGTTTATAGAGCTATTTTGCTTAAATTAAAGGCTACTCTAAAGTGTATTGAATTTAAATGCCTCATTACAAGATAGAAAAAGAAGAAATGAAAAACACTGCCACTGGTATTAAGTGGCTTAGAGATCTTGGCTTCTACAGTTCTCTTTACCTCCACAGTCATTTCCTTGGATTGTTCCTCTACATGCTGAATGACTTCATAGCGAGTACATCTGTAATAACCTCCTGTGGAAGAACTATGTTTTTTCCATTCTTCTAGGCAAATCCAGCAAAAGTCATACTTGCACTTCAAAAGAAAACATATATGCAAATATCGCCCCATGTTAATATGCAAATTATTTTCTAAATTCCTGTCAACCAATTTGTAGAGATTAAACAATCCTGCCTGTGTGACCAGGAACAAATCTTCTCAAAGACACACCCTCCTCTTTTTGAGGTTTTCTCTGGAGACCTTATGTGCGCTATGGAAAGATGTGGGGGTAGTTTAAAGTTATTGCTTATAAGGATAAATTAAAATCATAATATTATTAAGTAATCTCAAGAAAGCTTGAAAAATATCAATGGGATATTCTTTCCAAATAATAAAACCAGATCCTGACAAATGTTTCATTTTTCAGGTGCATAGTAATCTTACCTTGGTCTATAAAGCTCCACCAGTGTATTTGAAAACTTCTGTTGACTTTGACAAACTGATTTTTAAACTGGGAATAAGTTAAAAAGGCCTCTAATCAGAACAGCTAACATAAAACCTATTTCTCATTTAAAAAAAAAAATTCTCTTTCTTAATTACCATAATTCGCAGACAATGCCAAAAAATATGAGTATTCCAGTATGAAAATATATCTTTTTCTCTCTTAAATGCTTATGGATTTTGAGCCAGAGAGATCTTTCCAATTTAAATCTATGTTTTCTCCTGGTACTTTTAGAGTTTGTTTAAAAAAATATTTAAATATTTGATCTGTTCAGAATTTATTTGGGTATTCAGTATGAATTAAACTTTATTTTTTTCCACATAGCTGCCCAGTTGTCTCAATACCATTTACTGAACAGTCCATGTTTCTCTACTGGTTGGAGATGCCTCCTTTACCATATACTGAATTCCCATTTATGTGTCTATTTTCTGGGCTTTCTTTCTATTCTGTTTCGTTGATCTGTAGATTCATGTACCAGCACCATGCTGTCTTAATTACTGAGCCTTTATAGTATGGGTTACTGTTTGACAAGGCTAGTTCCTCCTCACTATTCTTTTTCAGAGTTTTCTGGCTCTTCTTACTTTGTTTTTCCATGTGAACTTTTAATTAGCTTATCTAAATGCAGAAACAAAACCTGTTGCTATTTTTGTTGGAATCTTTCTATCCAAGAACTTTGTTATCTTTCTATTTGTTTGTCATCTTCTGTGTCCTACAGATAGGGGTCTTAACATTTTCTTCATGTAAGTCTTATCCATTTCTTAAGTTTCTTTCTAGATAAATGAGGTCTTCTTTTTCAGTATATATTCTATCTGAATGTTACTGGCACATGTGAAGGCTATTACTCTCTGCATATTACTTTTGTACTCTGCTAGTTAATTGAATTTTTATTGTTTGCAATAGGTTTTCAGTTGATTCTTGTGGGCTTTCTAGGTATACAATCATGCTGGCTGTAAAAAATGACAATTTTCCCACCTCATTTCTAATTTTTATATCCCCAATTTCTTTACATTGTCAAATTATGTTGACTGGTATCTCCAGTCCAATGTTAATAATATTTGTGATGGGGAGTATCTTTATATTGTTCTCAATTTTAGTGAGAGTACCTCTAGTTTCCCCACTAAATATCATGCTAACTTTTGGACTAAGATAGATTTATTTTTATCATGCTATTGCGATAAAAGGAAGAACCTATCTATTCCTATTTCTTTGTGCGTCTTATAAAGAATGGTTGTTGAGTTTTTGTCAAAGGCCTTTTTGGCATCTACAGAAAATTTACATGGTTTTTCTTCTTGTATCTACCACTAAAATGAGGTACAGTAATAGCTTTCTAAATATCAAACCATTCTTGTATTCCCGGAATAAACCCCACATGATTAATTAGTCTTTTTTTAAAATTAAAAACATGTTTTTCATTGAAATATAATCAATTATTCAATTATTCTTCTAATGCACTCTGCTAGATTACATTTGCTAATATCTGTATTTTCCCCTCCAATATCTTATTTAGAACTCATGCATTCTTCTTCATAAATAAGACAGATCTACAGTTTTAATTTTTATAATCTTGTCAAGTGCTGGTATCAAGGTTCTACTCAGTTTATAATAATAATTTGAAAGTTTCCATTTTCTTTTTTTTCTTTTTGTCCTGGAAACAGTCTGAATCACATTGGAGTTACCTATTCTTTAAAGCTTTGATAAAACTCTATTGTGAAACTGTTAGGGCCTATTGCTTTTAAAGGAGAGATCACTGAAAAACTCTTTCTTCTACGGAGTGAGTTTGTTTGGGTATTTCTTCTAGAGTTAGTTTCAATAAATTATATTTTCTTGGAAAATCAGTCCATTTCAAAACCAAGTTCAAATTTATCTGCAAGAGTTGAGCAAAGTTATCTCTTATTATTATTTTACTTTGCTTTGTTTATTGATTAGTCCCCTTTTTAAAATTTATTTATTTATTTATGGCTGCCTTGGGTCTTCGTTGCTGCACACGGGCTTTCTCTAGCTGCAGCCAGTGGAGGGCTACTCTTTGTTGCGGTGTGTGGACTTCTCATTGTGGTAGCTTCTCTTGTTGTGGAGCACGGGCTCTAGGCGTGCGGGCTTCAGTAGTTGTGGCATGTGGGCTTCAGTAGTTGTGGCTCATGGGCTCTAGAACGCAGACTCAGTAGTTGTGGCACACAGGCTTAGGTGCTCCGTGGCATGTGGTATCTTCCCGGACCAGCGACTGAACCCGTGTCGCCTGAATTGCCAGGTGGATTCTTTACCACTGTGTCACCAGGGAAGTCCCAGTCCCCTTATTTCTTATATTGTGTATTTGAACTCCCTCACCCCCACATTTTTCTTATTGCAAGCTTTGTGGTTTATCTTATTTTTCTTCCTTTAGAAAACCACTTTTGGATTTATTTATTAGTTGTATTGTTTTTCAGTTTTTGATTCACTGATTTCTGATTAAAAAAAATTCTTCTTCCTTGTTTTCAAGTTTGTATTTCTTGAGTCATATTCTTAATTCATTCCTTATTTTGTATCATTTTAAGTGAATAAGGCTATGCACATTTCTGAATTGCTTTAAATATAGCCCTCAGGTTCTGAAAAATTGGTTATTTATAGAAATTCTTTAATTTCCATTTTATTTTTACTCACGAGTTATTTGAGAGATTTTAAATTTCCAAATGAAAAGCCTTTTTGTAACTTTATTATTCATTTCTATTTTATTCCATTATGATCAGAGAATGTTGATTACACCACTCTATTTTCTGGATAATTATTTAGATTTTCTTTGATGATCAATGGTTAATTTTTTTGGTGAATGTTCCATGGGTACTTGAAAATATGGCATGAGTCCATCTTTTCAGGATACAGAGTCTGAATATATAGTAATCAGATATACCTTAGTCATTATGTCAAGTCTTATCTTCATTAATTTTTTCTCTACCTGGTATGTCACGAACAGAGAGCTGAATTAAAGTCTCTGTCCTCATTTAGCCCTTCACAAACATGTACTTACACAATAAATTGTGTACTTGTTTCAAGGTTCTGACAGTATGCAAGTTCTTTTGTTGCCTGCTAAAAGCAAACCTTGTGCCTGATTTGATCCAAGTACCCATCAGTACAGCTCCATTGATCTCTCAAAATTAGTGGCAAAACTTTCTACAAACAGCAAAATTTTACATTCTATGATAAGAAAAAGAATATAGAACTTTAATAATTTTTTATTTTTTAGTTGCAGCATAGTTTTCCACAGAGCCAGATCAATAAATTACTATAAGTGATTTAAAATGTGTAAGGATGCAATATTTAAATAGCTTCCTGAAAATTATCTAAAGGGAAATGAATAAAGAGAGTTTTTAAAATAAATGAACTTATTTTTATAGGGCCAAACCTGTCATTCTTTTAAAATGTTTAACAATTTGATTCCAGAAAGTAAAAACTATCTACTGAGTAATAATCAATATTGAAGCATTAATAAAGGTATATTATGATTTAGTCATTGTGTTAGAAAATAGATTCAATTACATATTACCTGTTGTCCCACATTTAAAAAAAACTATAAAAGTATAAACACTTCCTAGATGTCTCCTTTTATGTCATGAGAATTACTCATCAGTTTCCTTTGTTCAATGCAAATACTTCAGATGGTTAAATAAGACTACATTTACATAGTATGTAAGTAAATGTTTCTTTTATATGCAAAAGAAGTTTAAGCAAAATCTGTTTAAGATAAATTACCTTACATCATTAGCCTGATTAATTCATGAAAATATTCATTCACTCAATACATATCTATCAACTACTTACTGCTGGTAGGTGCTATGACTGAAATAAAGGTAATGTTGGATCCTGCCCTTTTATTAGTAGCCCAACTGCTGATTTTTATGGTCAACATGTATTTTTTTTTTTTACACATCTATGTAGTCTATATCAGACTGTCCAAGAAAAAACTAATATGGATGTTGGAGATAGGACTGCATATAAATGAAATAATTTTGGCCTGATCAGCTAAACTAATAAGCAATTCTGAGCATTTTACTCAGAACACTACTAAGTTTTTCTTCTTAGGAAATCACTGCTGTCTCACTAAGACAATTCATTCATGTTAATTTATTATAATATAAAATCATCTGGTAACTGTCATTATTTTTGAAGTCATAATAATATTACAGTTAAGCAAAAATGTTCATAAATGTAGGCATGGATTAATAAAATATTATTAACTTAATTCCAGAATATTTGTTTTAAATATGGTAGTTTCTTTCTATGCAATCTAGGTCAGGAAGGTAGCCTTCTAACAGTAATTATTTATAATAATTTTTAGCCAAGTGACATTTTCATTTTCAATATAGTAATGAGTTACTTATTTAATTGATGATTTCATTAGCAAACCTAAAGTCTGCCCACTGTTTCGGGCACCTTTCTTATACAGACATCAGGATTTAAATTTGGACTTAAGGGGATTGCTTGGGGCCTGACTTGGACCTTGAGACTATGCTGTGTGCTCCAAAATCAGCATTGCAAGAGATCTATGTAAGGTAGCACTCGATCATTTAACATTATTTATATATACACAAAACTCTCTCAGAATCCTCACTGGGGGAGTGGGTGACTGGGAGGGAAGGACTCAGGCATTTCTGATCTGGCCAAGTACCACTGAATCCTTACCTTTATTTTTAACATTCATCATGATTGTAAAATTTAGTAATATAAACCAACATTTATGTTATTTAACAAAGAATGTAGAATACAATCTTCTAGAATCCATCTGAAAGCCAATAAGATACCTATGCTTACAGCATTTCTTCTTTGGATTCACAATCAAATGAAGGTTCTAACTGCAAAGCATGTATTGTACAATCCTCTTTAACTTACCTTAGCACACTGCATGTGATTGCATCCCTCATTCTTCTGTATTGGAGACTTACAGTTAGCACAAGGCTTGGAGTTAGTTAACAACCAGAGACAGTTGGCAGCATCCTCATAAGCTTCACTAACTCCCACAACTTTGGGATATAAAGCACAAATACAGAAATAAATGATTTAGTGTACAACTCCAGATGGAAAAACACTCAAAGTTTTCTTTGCAGGCTGTCTCTCAATTTTAAATATATACTTATTTTCCTATTAGGGTCTATGGCAAAGTTTTTACCCATGATTAGTTAAGACAAAATAAAAATGAATCCAATGACATGTCTGAAAGTAAATTCATCATTTCCCCCAAATCTGCTCCTTTCTCTATCTCCTGTCCTGTTAAACGATATGATCTTCTACCCAGAATAGATCCAGGAAGAGCATGATCTTGGACACCTTCCTCTTTCCCTCATCTACTGTGTCCCATTGATTCTATCTCTTCCTCTTTCATATCCATCTTCTCTCCATTCCCACTTCTTATTGCTTTAGCTAGGATCGTCCACACCTTCTTCCCAGACAATTAAAACACAGAAACCAACCTAGCTCCCAGATCCTTCTCCCCCCACCCTCACAACCCACACTATATTGCCTCTATAAAGTGATCTTTTAAAAATACAAATCTTTAAATCTTCTAATTGCTCCCCACTGACTACAAGATAAAATCAAACTGTTTTAGCAAAGAATACAAAGCCCTTCATGATTTGGCCACTAACTACTGGTAAGGTCCTCCCACCCTCTATCCCCACACTAACCTTATACTCTTCATCATCTTAAACTCTGTTTATTCTACTTTAATTTGAGATCTGCACTCTTAAAGAATGCCAGGGTTTTTAAAGACTCTAACTTTTACATTTTATGTTCTATAAATCTCCACCACCACCCATGCAGAGATTTAGGGGCTGGAGAGAGTCGTAGACACATAATTAAAAATTTATTTTTTCCTGCAAGAATGACAGTAATGAAGTTTGTTTTCTAACTTCAAGTACATAGAGAAGTTCTACCTTTTCTTTACTGAAAGAGATGTCTGAAAATCACTTTGAAATCCTTGAGAGTAGTCCATTCAGTTAAGACCCTCATTATATGCAGATATTCTAGGAAGGGTTGGGTAACAGGTTAGCCCTACTGTTGAAAGCAGGGGAGAAATCAGAAGTTTTGAAGTTTAAAAGAAAAAGTTACTCAACCCCCAGATTTAATGGAGAGGAAAGGCGACAAAGGTTTGGGCTGTCTGATCCCTGGGAACTGGCTCTGCATATAAACTGGAAGAGATGAGCACCAGCAACAGCCCTTTGATGGAGCCTAGCAGTGGAGGAGTGGAGGCAGGGGGTGTCTTGCTGCAAGGAACCCTGGGTGCCTACCGACTTAAGTTTGTGTCAACAACAGAACAGCAGCTACTGCTGGACTGTAAAGCACTGGTTTTCAATTCCACATAGCAGAGAGAAACAATAGCAACGAAATGCTCAGACTGCACTCCATTTCTAAGGCCACTTGGTAGAAGATGGTTTGATTAGGGTGTGGTGCAGAGCATGCTCAGATAATTTGGTGGAGAACAGGAGTTTCAGAAGGAACATACTATACTTAATGGCTATGAAGGTCAGCTGTGAAGGTAATGCTGTTTACAAAGGGTACTATAATAAAACCTAATCACTAAGTACAGTGTCTAATTTTTGTTTAAAGTAGTGGCCTTTCTCCTCCCTTTAGCATCAACATTATTTTTAGCTCAGAGTCTCCAACATATTCTTATGACCTTTATTGTCCATTGTTATAATAAATAAAGCACAAAGCCATTAAAACAAAGCAGCTGTGTGGCCTGCAACATTAACAGTTTTATTCTCCTACCCTTGGAGAGAATGCTAGTTTCTGACTGCATTCTAGAGGATTACATGAAGTAAATCATGTTCAGAAAATAACCAACTATTAGTACAACAAAAACTTGAACGGGAAGAAATGCCTTTACTACCTGTGCTCTGAACATGCTCATTTCATACATCTGCCCTTTGTACATACTTTTCTCAATACCTGCAATACCCAAACTCCCTTCAATCTACCTGGTGAGTCTTCTCCATCCCTACTAACTTCCAAACTTTTCACTTCAGATGCATGTCTAATATAGCTTGATCTTCTTTCCTTAATAATCTAGTGTGCTTTTAGGTCTCTTTGTAAGAAAAATTAACTTCATTTAATCACGTATTACAGTATAAAAATCTCAGATCTATTAGTAGAATCAACATGTGCTCAAGTGAAAACAAAGTTGCTTTTAAAGACTGAATTCTTAAAAGACTATTGAATTTCATTCAATAACCATTACTGAGTATGTACTATGAAAAAAACTGGTCTTAAATTTTTATAAATTAACTATCATTTCACAGAAAATATAATCATTCCTGCTTCTTGCTCTGACAAGCTGCAATACAGGCAATTTCAGTACTGAAAAACAGTATTTCAATCTTTATATGGAATTAATTCTTTCAACTGAGCTCAGTATATTTTCTAATATTTTTCTGATCAATTAGATTTTGTCACTCCTTTTAAGTCTCATAACTCAAAGACTTTGGAAAACTAGGGATAAGGGAGAAAACGATCTCATGAATCTACAAGTTCGGTTGAAAATTCTTATGCCAAAGATATGTGACCATGACCCAAATTAATATGTGAACCCAATACAGCATTAAATCATACTTTTCTTTTTTGGAGTATTATTTTTGTATATTTAACAGTGATGTTCTACTTAAGTATTACAGTGGCCTATTATTGTTTGCTTTAAGCCTTACCCTAAATTTAATAAACTTAAAAGTGGCCATTAATAGTCTACTGGTTACCACCACGTTTCACTGTGGTGATTACACATCAATACAGAGAGACAACTTTTTCTCAGCAATGGGGAATTTTCTCTGCAGTCTTGGCTTTGGTTCCCTTTGCAGTGGACCACTTGCGGGTGTCCTGGGTCTCTTGCCTCCTATCCAATTTTCTAAAGTTCCTCCATCTTTCTGAATTAAAATCCTATTTGGGACTCTTTGAGGACTATCTTCAGTTTTTACTTGAGGTCTCCCTATCTCTGGCCACCAGAGGTAACCACGTATACACTAGTTCTTCTATTTCTCTTCTCTCTTCATTATCAGGATCATTATCTTATGCAAGGACAATCTGTCACAGTCCCTCCAAAAATCTGTACTGATTAGCCAGGTCATTCTCCTCCTTCTTCTCTAATAAGACTTATTTGTGAATATGGAATGATTGATCCAATTTTACATTGGCAAGGGATAACTAAAAATAGTCACCCATTTCAAAATACTTGCTTTATATCTCAGATCACATACTTCTGGCCATTTTCTCCTCAAGAATTAAATACTATACTGTACTAATTACTTCTTGTGGTGCATTAACTCTTTTAGGCAACTGGTAAGTACACTAGATTAATAACTTAATAAAATGAAAAGTTATCTTCTTACTTCTCCTGTAAACACCTTTCCTCTCCCATCTGTATTGGCTGTCTTGTTCAAGCCCTTATGTTCTCTCACCTGGACATGTTGAAGTTGTCTCAGAAACAGCTTTCTTACCTAGTATCTCAATAGCCCCTAATTCATCATCCACACTTCCACCTGAATGATTTTTCTAAGCAAACATCTTCAGTTATCACTTTCCTACTCAAAACTTCTTTTTGGTGTTTCGGGGTAAAGTCAGACCTCCCAGCATTACATATAACCCCCACCCCTGCACATGCAGTCTCATCTCTCACTGCACCTTTGCACTGGTTGAACCGAATTATTTGCAGTCCTTGAATACGCCATGCTATTTCACAGCCCTACTTTACCATGAGCCTAGAATGCCCTTCCTATTCTGGTCTGTGTGAAGAACATCTATCAGTTTTCAATACAAGGCTTATGTATCAATTATTTTATAAAGCTTTCCTTATCTCTTTCCTAGATGATCTCCTAACTAATCTGCTCCTTTGTCCCTCCCCTCCCTCACTATGTATCACAGGTATACTGTTCTCTCACACCACCTTTATACTTATTTTTCTGAGTTTTGTACATACCTGTCTCCAACTCTAAAATGTAAATTTCAAGAGCATAGAGGGCATCTTATTTCTGTACTCTAACATAAAACAGCACTAAATAAATGCTAAACACATAATGAAGATACTATTTAAAAGCAACAAGTTACTCCTAAGTTTTCTCAGCATTTTTTCTGAGCTGGAGACAAGCACTTCTAAAAGCCACTGGACATCTCCACACATATGTCCTGTAGGTACCTCAGGTGCAAAATGCCCACAACAAAATTCATTATTTTCCCCTGAAAATTACTCCTTTACCTGAATTTCCTAATTTCACCAATGACATCATGATCTACCTTGTGACCCAAACTAAAAATTCACCTTCCTACTTCTGACCTAACTCTCCTTTAGTCTGCCCTTCCTAGTTATCAGTTATCTTGATAAAAGTATCTTTAACAATGCCACTTCCCTATTCAAAAAATGCATTCTATGGCTTATTCTGTTAATAGGAAAAATTCAGACAATTTGGCAAGAACCCTCACAATCTGGCAACACCTACCTTTCCAGCCTCATCTCTCACAAATGTCTCCCCTGGACCATAATTTTAAACTCCACAGAATGTATAAAGAAATGCAGGTAGGTGGGCAATAGCAAGCCATCTCTAATAGAAATATAGATGTTTCTAGGTGTCAGAAGCAGAAGAAAACAAAATCCAGTCGTCTTGTCATGTTTAAAGGTGTTGCAGGGTAATGGTATTAATCTCTTTATGAAACTCACACACATAGACATACCCATACACAGATAGGGCTAATGGGTGGGTATCCAGAGAGCAATGGCAAGCTCTACCTGGTATTCAAGAGAGAGATACAATGAACCTGGGGAACAAGAACAATCTATACAAATCTTTTTGATTTGGGAAGCAGGTACTCAAAAAATATTTGTTGACTGAATGATGAATGTTCAGGACAGAAATGATTAATCAGCCCTCACTAAAAAATATCCTAAAATTATCCACTTCCCTTTGCTCCCATTTAAAGGACATGAGCCTTCTCATCATGTGAAAGGGATCGCCCTCATTGTCAATGAATAAACTGGTATTCTGGTTTACCTAAGTAGTGTCTTTTCCATGGATCTGAATAACCCCGAGTCAGTGCACAAAATCGATCTTGTGAATATAAACTGCTGAGAATAATCTCTCGGGCAATGGTATATTGCCCAATATAATACAAGCCTTTAGGGACTCATGGCTGCCAGCCAGTCTCTCCCAGTGTCACTTCAGCTGCTGACATTACCTACCACATCTCTGCTTCTGTGGATATGCTGAAACCCAACTCATATCTTGCTGCTGTCAGGAAGATTCCTTAACATCCTCTGTCCCCAATCTGAGTTAGTTGTTTCTGTTTTTGTATTCTCATCTTTATCCAACTGTGTTAGTTAACATATGATACTGTAATTATCTGACTGCTTCCCTTCTAGCCTCTGTACTCTTTGAAGGCTGGCATCATCTTTATTATGTGCTTTGCTCATAATAAGTGTAGATGAAGTGTGTGAATTCTTAATCCTCATCTGCAATACTTCAAACTAACACTATTCTTTAAAATGTTAAAAACCACCAAATTAGTTTTCATTTATATTAATTTTATGACAGTTGTCATAAAATATTTACTTCAGGAGGTGAGAAATTATGGCAAAGCAGATATATTTACTTGTCAAACATGGGAATTACTATTAGGAAGGCTAATTCAAACCCATTCTGTTTCCCCTGTGTCATTCAATCCAATCTGTTAGCTTCCTATCTGTACAATGGGACAGCCAGCATCAATCTCATAGCATTTGTGTGAGGATTAACAGAAGTAATATATTTATAGACATCTCAGTAAAAATCAGTTATAGACATGGCATTTAATGTAAGTAAATCTACAGAACCACATAAGCAAGAAATTAACTTGCCTTATCCTCCACTGTAAGTTTCCAAGGAAATAAGAAGCTTCCTCTCAGTACAGATCATACATTTCTTCTCATGAAGTACAGAAAAGCTAGTTAGCCCACCCCAGGATAAAAGGGAAGGACTATAGGAGCAGAACTTAAATGTGACCCCTGTTTACCCTGGAGTCCTAATAAGTCCATTAGAAACATGGAACCTGTCTATGCTTTCCCCCCCTGGGATCTCCAAAAGGATGTTGGTTAGAGGGGTTAAAAAGGCGGGCTCTCGCATTAACAAACTTGAAAACTTAAAACTTCATTTTTAAATGAAGACTCTAAGAAATAAAACCATGTTATCTTTTGAATGCTATTATAAAATATGTAGCTATCTAAAATTCCTCTTACGTTCTTCTGGTTTCATTTCAGTTATTTTTTGTAGCCAATTTTTCCATGTTTGGCAGTCACAAGGCTCATGGGCTTCACCAAGGCACTCCCTAAAGAGGAAAACGTGGAAAAGGCAATTTAAAAGTATCCTTCATCAACATCAAGGTAAAAGCACAGGTGGGAAGTACTGTTCCAAATGTAAAGTTGAGAACACTGAGGCACAGTGACTACTGAGAGATGAAGCATTTCAATAGAGGAACTGGAAGCATGATTCTAAAGCTCAATACCACTAGGACAGATTTTCTTTCATCAGTACATTTATTCACACATTTTAAAAAGTTCCAAATAGATTACCTAATATTTATAATTTAGCCTCTCATGCCTTAAGAGCTGTAAAGTATTTTTTATCAATTGGGTTCTGTCTCACTAATAGTTTAAATTCTTGCAATTCAATGGGTGTTACCCTGCCTAGCAGCATTGCCATTACTCAGGAGCTTGTTAAACATGCAGAAGAGCAGGCCCCATGAGACCTACTGATTAGAATCTGCATTTTATCAAAATCACCATATGACCCTTCTGCATTTTAAAGTTTGGGAAGTACTATTTTACATCACATTCTTGTCATTACTTTTACCTCTGAATCCCCAAGTAACAGCAAGGGCAATCTAACTTACTTTCAAGTTTGATAAATTCCAATTTTCTGTCTTATTGGAATTTGGCAAATTTTTATTTAAATAATTAAAACTGTAGCAATTTATTATTTGTAACTTAATTATATATTCTTTCTATAGGTATATAAAAGTCAAACATTAAGGACTTCCCTGGGGGTCCACTGGCTAAGACACTGTGCTCCCAATGCAGGGGGCCCAGGTTTGATCCCTGGTCAGGGAACTAGATCCCACATGCCACAGCTAAAAGATCCCTCATGCCGCAACTACAGATCCTGCATGCTGCAACTAAGACGCAGCACAGCCAAATAAATAAATAATAAATAAAATTTAAAAAGTCAAACAAAAATGACTTAGAGCCTTTACGAATTATTTAATTCAATATGACATTATATTCTGTAGCACAAAGTTAATCATTCTTAATAACAAAATGTCATTTTGGGCAAAGAAAAACCCAATCTATGGGTGCCATCATCATCACCAGTCTCATTTTAAACAAAGATCTTTTCTTTTTCTTAATTTTTTTTTTCTTGGCCAAGAGGCATGTAGGATCTTAGTTCCCTGACCAGGGATGGAACCTGCGCCCCCTACAGTGGAAGCACAGTGTTTTGTTTTGGTTTTTTTTTTACATCTTTATTGGAGTATAATTGCTTTACAATGGTGTGTTAGTTTCTGCTTTAGAACAAAGTGAATCAGTTATACATATACATATGTTCCCATATCTCTTCCCTCTTGCGTCTCCCTCCCTGCTACCCTCCCTATCCCACCCCTCTAGGTGGTCACAAAGCACCGAGCTGATCTCCCTGG
Organism: Tursiops truncatus; assembly: GCF_011762595.2. Lineage (NCBI taxonomy): Eukaryota > Metazoa > Chordata > Mammalia > Artiodactyla > Delphinidae > Tursiops > Tursiops truncatus. The sequence goes on from NC_047042.1 coordinate 49,929,598, forward strand.
GCTATGCGGCTGCTTCCCACTAGCTATCTAGTTTACGTTTGGTAGTGTATATATGTCCATGCCACTCTCTCGCTTTGTCACAGCTTACCTTTCCCCCTTCCCATATCCTCAAGTCCATTCTCTAGTAGGTCTGTGTCTTTATTCCTGTCTTACCCCTAAGTTCTTCATGACATTTTTTTTCTTAAATTCCATATATATGTGTTAGCATACGGTATTTGTCTTTCTCTTTCTGACTTACTTCACTCTGTATGACAGACTCTAGGTCCATCCACCTCATTACAAATAGCTCAATTTCGTTTCTTTTTATGGCTGAGTAATATTCCATTGTATATATGTGCCACATCTTCTTTATCCATTCATCCGATGATGGACACTTAGCACAGCGTTTTAACCAATGGACCGCCAGGGAAGTCCCTAAACAAAGATCTTGTTTACAAAGTTTAAGTTAAGAAGACATGCCAACTGACAGGTAGAGTCTTAACTAACTATGAGGTAACATTTCACTATATTAAGAATGTATCAATTCTACTTCATACCCATTAGGATGGCTACTATTTTTGAAAAACAACAGAAAATAACAAGTGCTGGGAAGGATGTGGAAAAACTGGAACCCTTGAGCACGGCTGGTAGGAATGTAAAATGATGCAGCTGTTATGAAAAACACTTTGGTAGTTCCTCAAATAGTTTCAACAGAACTGAAAACAAGGACTCAAACTTTTACACCAATGCTCATAACAGTATTCACAACAGCCAAAAGATGGCAACAACTCAACTGTTCACTGACATATGAATGGATAAACAAAATGTGCTATATACACTCAATGGAATATTAGCCATAAAAAGCAATGAACTTCTGATACATGCTATAACATGTAACGAATTTTGAAGACATTATGCTAAGTGAGATAAGCCAGACACCAAAGGACAAATATTGTATAACTCCACTTATATTAAATATCTAGAATAGGGAAATTCATAGAGACAAAGTAGAATAATGATTACCAGGAGCTGGGGTCGGGGAGGGAGGATGGGGAGCTATTGCTTAAATAGTTGTGGAGTTTTTATTTGGGATGATAAAAATGTTCTAAAATGGATAGGGGTGATGGTTGCACAACACTGTTAATGTACTTAATGCCATTGAATTGTATACCTAAAAAAATCACTAAATACCTGGAAAGAATAACTTAATTTTCTTAAATTTCTGACTTATTACCAAATCTGGCATTTGGGAAACCTTTTCCATAACTGTGGTTTTATACAGCTCCTTAGTAACTTAGTGATAATTTAATAGACATTAATAAAATATTGCATTGATTAAAAGTAGAAGTAGATAGTATCTACAAAGTAGATCTTTCAAAGTAGATCTTTGAAAACTAACACATCAGAGAAAATAAGCCTCAACTTCTCCAAAGTACAGTACAGTGATAACAATGCTATCAGATGTAATAGGTGACTGATAATCTGGATTATGCCATGTGTAGGAAGACAGAGTATTCTGACAGAAATAATGAAGATACTGGAATGTTCTACAGATACTGGAAAACTAATTTCCTGAAGAAAGCTTTAACCAAGACACCAATGACTGGTAGCAAATACTCTGACAGACAAACTGTAATTACACAGGATAGTGGGAAAAAGCATTCTAGGTTCAGTTATTAAGGGCACAGAACTTGTTGGTGAACAAGTTATAATAGAAGGGGTTATCCTGTGGTGGGAAGGAAAATGCCTACTCCTACCTTCCCTCCCAACAATGAATATATTCAGTTATATCCAAGCAGACATCTCTTGGGGATAGCTCTCAACTGATTCTGTCACACGTAGTTCTTAAAAAGAAGAAACTGTTATTGGCATTTCTTGTGGTTTTTGCAATCATTTTTAGAAAATATTTTTGAACTTTGGGGGGAAAGAAAGAAGAAAACCCTGAACCACATGCTTTTATTTTATAAAGATCTCTCTTGCAAAGCTTCTTTTTGCATGAAGCAGACTTTCTTTCTCTTTGAAACACTAGATAAGTAAGGGCAGCAGAATTCTACTTAGAATTTCCTTTTTTTCTTAGAATTTCTGACTATAGGCAAAGCTTTTATACTATATGAATACAAGTAGGAAGCTATGTAAAAACAAAAATTGCAAATTAATGCTTAGAGAGGTGAAGCAATGTAAAAATCCTAGAATATACATATATCATATACCTACATATATCAATCCTATAGCTTAATGAATTTCAAAAATGAAAGGTAATAAAGTTAAGTTCTGAATTGCTATGTCAGAAAATAATGATACTATTTGCTAAGTTATCTACCACCCTTATAATAGCAGAAGGAGTAAATAATTACCAAATGTGATCTTAAATCCATGTGGTCATCCACAGATCCCTTAAACTGGGATAAAATTCCAAGTAGGGCCTGTGATCTTGGCATATAGTTTCCAATGGATACTGAGTATAACCAGCCTGATATTTTGGGGTGTGAGAAAGAGTAGCTGACATATTTTCTCCAAACACTAGACTAGAAAGGTACAGTTTATAGCATCATATATGTTTATTGGCATATATAGCTTTTAGAATCTAATCTACCTTGGTAGGTTTTTCCATTAGTTTCCGTATTTTCAGTCAAACCAAACTTACTACTTGCAGCATACAAAGAGAGGTGGGGAAGAATACAAGAAAGTAAAAGCTAATCTACAGTGAAAACTAATAAAAGCTAGGCCACAGAAACCACAGAGTTTAAGAAGACAATGCCAATCACAGATTTTTCTTTTCCTTTCAAAATTTTATTATCCTCAGATGTTAGCAAATGTTATCATCTTCTTCTATACATTTTACTAATCTATGTTTTCCATTTTTGTAGCCTCTCCACCAATCCTCTTAATCAGCTTTTTTCATCCAGGGGTGCTTACCTGAACCAGAGGGCTCAGAAAATGATTTTCTGAAGGATAGTACATAATTAGTACTATTCTAGATGGGGTGCTTTAGGGCACTAGAGCTTAAGTTTCTCAAGAAACTAACTTCAAAGAAGAAGCTCCTTTATTTTCTTCTTTTAATATTCTTACTAATAAAGTAGATTCATATTAATCTAAGGACAATTTATATGCAAACAAGTAAGCTTGTGTGTATTCAATAACTCACTTCTCATTTCTGTTGCTGGATCCTTATCTCTTCTGGTGGGATAGTGAGGTAGAATTAGGACTCAACCATCAAACAGTAAAACATGTAAAACTAAAAATTAGGAATTTGCTTTTTAAATGTTTTGAAAAATTATCTTAAGGCATGTGGATATAATCTATTATTCAGTATTTTGTTGCTATTTTACTTGCTGAACCTGATTTAGCCATGAAAGTAGTAAACGTGGTTTTCCTTTCATTAATCACTATATTCAAGCACTTAGCCAGAAGCCTCGCAAGCTTTTTCTGTAAAGGGCCAGATAGTAAATATCTTGGGTTTTGCAAGCCATATGGTCTCTGTCACAACTACTCGATGCTGTCATAGCCTGAAAGCAGCCACAGACAATAGGTAAACAAACTGGCAATGAGTGGGTGTGGCTGTGTTCTAATAAAACTTTATTTTTAAAAATTGGTGCAGACACTACTTTGCTGACACCTGACCTAGAATTCAGTGCTATATATAGCTTGGCAGTTCAAGAAATATTTTTAGCTAATGATAATGATGATGGGGTTAAGAAATAGACCTTTCACGGTAGGGATATTTCCATAACTGCCTTTTTACTATCTAGCAGTGCTACAGTTTGATTTTGGTTTCTGATAAGCATACAAGTAAAGATTAGAGTTTTATATCTACCTCAAGTACAATATTTCCTTGCATATGTGATAAATCTGGAAATGAGCAAAAAGCATAACAAATACTATTTCTTCTTCTGATCACTTAATTAACTAAAACTAAAACAGTTATAATTGAATAAAGTATAACGCGGATGTCAGACAAACATATAGTCAAGAGACTATACATAGTTACATGGCCTATTCATTACTGATTTATCATCAGTTCATACTTACTAATTATTTATCAGGCACTAGAAATTAAATAAGACACAAACTGGTTCTTAACTGGTACTGTGCATTAGAATCACATAAGAGCTTTTTTTTTTTTTTTTGAAGCCCCACTCCAAAATCCACTAAATCAAAATATCTCTTGTCGGGGTCTAGAATGAAAATTGGGAAAAGCTGTCTTAATACTAAATTCTGGGCATGCCTGGTTAAGAATCACTGCTAGAGACTTCTACTTTAAGAAACGATGTTAAACTCTAAACATTTTCTAATCTATGGTGAGTAATTTGGTATTAAAGTTCAAGTGCATGGGCTCTAGCACCAGAGCTGGGCTTTAATTCCATTTCTGCCAATTCCTAGCTGCATAACCCTGGGCAACTCCTCTGTGCCTAAATTTCCGTATCTGTAAAATGGGTATAATAATATCACTCCGTTCATAGCATTGTTAGGAGAATTCAATATTTGAAAATATGTGGCAAGGTGGCTGGCACACATCAAGCACACAATAAATGTAAACTATCACCACTCTTTACATATTTTTTAATGAATAAGAATGACATCAAAAATACTACAATTTAAAGGCCTGATTCAAAGTATAAAGTCTCTTTAAAAACTGTCAGAAAGGTGATTAGGCTATTCCAACTTGTCTTTTACTGACCAGCAGAAGAGATGTCCTTTTCCACAGTCCACAGCAGGGGCTCTGAGCAAGGGGAAGCTGAGTGTATCAGACCCAGATGTGTTTGACCCTTGTTTTGTTAGTCTGACTGCTCTTTCACAGCCTGGAGTAGGACACCATTTAATGGCAGGGTTATTTTCAACAAAGGCCTGTTTAAACAGCAATAACAAAACATAACAAAACATTTTAACTCTCAATTCTAATAGGGAGTGTACCCCATACGTCAATTTACTTTAAAGCAAAAACAGAGTGAAATAAAAAAACAAAGCATAGTCAGTCTCAAGAAACACTTAAAATAGTATTGGGATATATAAAATAAGAAGGAAAAATGTGGCAATTACCTTAGTAATGACATGACTTTTAAAATTTATGTTTTCTTTAATCTAAAAACCAAGTAGATGATGATAGAGTAAAAATGCTGTAATTTAAATACAGAAAATGTGTAATTTAAAAATGTTTGCTCATACAATGTGCCACTTTTCTGATGAAAAATAATTTTTATAAATAGAATCTTGTGATTATTAGTTGCATCAGAACAGTAAATTTCTAAATGGTACTCTAATAATACATAAAAATCAATATTATAAACATAGAATTACCATATGATCCAGCAATTCCACTTCTGCATATATACCCCAAATAATTAAAAGCAGGAACTGGGATAGATATTTGTACACCCATGTTCATAGCAGCATTATTCACAGCAGTCAAAAGGCAGAAACAACCCAAATATCCATGGATGAATGAATGCATAAACAAAATGTGGTATATACATTATTGGACTATTATTCAACCTTAAAAAGAAAGGAAATTTTGATACATGCTACAACATGAATGAACCTTGAAGACATTATGCTAAGTGCAATAAACCAGACACATAAGGATAAATATTGTGTGATTCCACTTATATAAGATGCCTAGAATAGTGGAAGACATAGAGACAGAAAGCACAACAGTGGTTACCAGGGGCTGTGGGAAGAGGGAATGGGAAGTTAGCGTTCAATGGGAACAGAGTTTCAGTTTGGGATGATGAAAAAACTTCTAGACATGGAGAGTGGTGATGGTTGCACAACAAAGTAAAAGTACTTAGTTCACTTAAAACTAGTTATAATGGTAAAGTTTATGTGTATTTTGCCACAATAATAAAAAAAAGAAAAATGTAAAAAAAAAGTCAATATTAAGATGCTTTCTATGTTAAAGAAACAGTAGGACTTCTTTTTTAAAAGTCCATGTATTAGGGATTAGACCATAAAAAAATCTGAACAAGACAGTTAAAATGTAACTTTTAAATCACACAAAGGTTTGCGTACACTTCTGAATAACTCCTGAGTGAAAAAGAAGATGGGGAAAAAAAGATGAAATAAACATTATAATTTGTTTTATGAAACTATTACTTGAAATTAAAAAATCCATAAATTTCCAAGTTGATAATCTTTATTTCTAAATATTTACACTGAGGAGTAAAAATATGTCTTCTGGAAAATTTAAAATAGTTACTATTTACTTTGAACGTTATCTTGATCAATCAGTTATAAAAGTTCAACATGCAAATCAATGAATAGTTTGGAGCGATAGTTTTATTTTTTTTGTAAACTACTATTATGGCTTTTTGCTTTTACTTCTATCATGATTATAAAATAATGCTTTAGTTTAAAACTATAATTTAGGCCACCATTCCTTTATGCAGTTTTTCTGACAAAGTCAGAGTCCATTACTTTGTTTTCAAAAATAAAACAAAAAAATTAAAATCTGTTATATAGGTTTAATAAAATTTATATTTTGGAAATCACACAGATAATTGGCAGCATACCTTAATATCAAACTGTAGGTATCGTTTGTCCATCTCCTTAGAAACTACGCTTTCTATGATATCCACAGGAACAAGTTGGAAGCAATCATATGCAGGGCAGAAAATGTTGTGAGCTTCACCTTCTTGAATTTTCAGATTCAAAAACCTATTAAAATTATCAATGGATAGAAAAAAGGCAAGGATATAATTTGCACATTCTAAGAATTTTTTCTTGATGCTGAATTTTCTGTTAGAGTATAATTAAAATATACCAATGAACAAACTGCAATATCAATTGTAATACATTAATTCATATAATTCACAAACACTGAACAATTATTACCTGCCCAACCATTCATTATATATGTATGAATATTTATATACAGATCTATGTTTTATAATTTCTTTAACTTTGTTTGCTTTATCCTCTTTAAAAATTTGAAACAATATATTTAACATTAAAAATAGAAATAAGTGGTTTAGAAAGGTCATATTCAATTCTCAATATTCTACACCTTTAAATTAAAGAGAGCAATGGTACAGAATTAAACCATAGATAATTCAAGAGATTTTTGAGGTGGCATTGGAATACAGCATAACTTTTTGAAGAAAAGGTTTTCTGCTTATATTTCATTTAGACAAATATTAAAATGAGTTTCATGTCCTATTCTAGGCACACTAGTTGAGGTAGTACAGAAAAGACATCCTGGAAAGTGGCAGGAATCTAGCCCAAGGTGAATTAAGTAGTTAACAGCAAGATTTTTTTTTTTTTGATGTCTGATCGTATTTATTTGTTACTCTAAGAACATCTCATTTTTGACTGGACTCAGACTTAGAAGTAGAAGCTCTCAGAGAGGACAGCCTCCGTCTCTTGGCAATCTGTTCCTGGCGTTTTTCTTTGGCCTCCTTCATTCTCTTGGCCAAAAGTTTAGCATATTCTGCAGCCTCTTCCTTATTTTTCTTAGTACGCTGTTTCTTCAGAGCAATTTGCCGACGTTTGTGTTACAGAACACGTGGAGTAACAAGACGCTGAATCTTGGGTGCTTTGGTCCTAGGTTTCTTACCTTCTTTGTTTAGGGGCTTTCTCACAACATACTGGCGGACATGATCTTTAGAGAGATTGAAAAGTTTGCGGATTCTGCTAGCTCTTTTGGGCCCCAGGCGATGAGGCACAGTAGTATCAGTGAGTCCAGGAATATCCTTCTCCCCTTTTTTACAATGACCAAATTGAGAACGCTCAGATTGGCATCCACAATGCAGCCCCGCACAGATTTGCGCTTTCTTTCTCCAGTCCTCCTTGGTCTGTAACAGGAATGCCCCTTACTCAGTAGCAGGCAGACTCGGCCATGGGTCAAGACACCCTGCTTCATGGGGAAACCCTGTTTGTCGTTCCCACCACTGATTCGGACCACATAACCCTTCCATTCTTCAGCCAGAGCGTCAGCACCAACTTCTGTGGCCATACACTTCTCATAAAAGGTTCGAAGTTTTCGTTCATCGTCCACTTCAATGAGTTTCTGGCAGCCAGTGGCCGGGAAAGAGATGTTCAGCTTCATTCTGAAGCTGCCGACCGCCTCCGAGGCGCCACGAGAAAGAGCAACAGCAAGATTTTATATTAGAGAGTTCCAGGTCTGCCACCAACAAGTTATATGACCTTAAGCAATTCATTTAACTGTTCTGGGCCTCAATTTCGCTATATGTAAAATGGAGATAACAATATGTACTTCTCAGGGTTGTTATACAGATTATATGATATAATGTATGTGAAATATTTACATGGTGCCTGGCACAGAAAAAAGAATTCATAAATTTTAGTGAGGGTTTTATCATTAATATTTCCCATGGAAAAAGAAGAAATAAACTTTAAAAAAATTTTTTATTTATTTATTTTTGGCTGCGTTGGGTCTTTGTTGCCGTGTGTGGGTTTCCTTTAGTTGCGGTGAGTGGGGGCTACTCGTTGTTGTGGTGCACGGAATTCTCATTGTGGTGGCTTCTCTTGTTGCTGAGCATGGGCTCTAGGTGTGCGGGCTTCAGTAGTTGTGGCATGCGGGCCCAGCAGCTGTGGCTCACAGGCTCTACAGCGCAGGCTCAGTAGTTGTGGTGCACAGGCTTAGTTGCTCCATGGCATGTCGGAACTTCCTGGGCCTGGGCTCAAACCCATGTCCCCTGCATTGGTAGGCAGATTCTTAACCACTGCGCCACCAGGGAAGCCCTGAAGAAACAAACTTTTTTTTTTTTTTTTTTTTTTGCAGTACGTGGGCCTCTCACTGTTGTGGCCTCTCCCGTTGCGGAGCACAGGCTCGGGACGCACAGGCTCAGCGGCCATGGCTCATGGGCCTAGCCGCTCCGCGGCATGTGGGATCTTCCCGGACCAGGGCACGAACTCGTGTCCCCTGCATCGGCAGGCGGACTCTCAACAACTGCACCACCAGGGAAGCCCGAAACAAACTTTTGAAGTGTGAATTTCCCTTGCCTGAGGAGACATATCCAAAAAAATATTACTAAGAATGATGTCAAAGAGCTTACTGCCTATGTTTTCTTGTAGAAGTTTGTGGTTTCAGGTCTTGCATTTAAGTCTTTAATCCATTTTGAATATATTTTTGTGCATGGTGTGAGAGAGAGTAGTCCAACTTGATTCTTTGTATGTGGCCGTCCAGTTTGCCCAGTACCATTTATTGAAGAGGTCATCTCTTCTCCATCGTATATTCTTGCCTCTTTTGTTGCAGATTAATTGCCCATATAAGTGTGGGTTCATTTTTGGGCTCTCTATTCTGTTCCATTGATCTGTGTCTGTTTTTGTGCCAGTACCATACTGTTTTGATAACTGCAGCTTTGTAGTAAAGTTTAAAATCAGGGAGTGTGACAACTCTAGCTTTGTTCTTTTTTCTCAAGACTGCTTTGGCTATGAAGGGTCTTTTGTACGTCCATACAAATTTTAGAATTATTTGTTCTAGTTATGTGAAAAACGTCCTCAACAATTTTTAAAAGTGTAAAGGGATGTTGAGACTAAAAGTTTGAGAACAGCTAACTGCAGAGTTCCTTTTTTCACATAGCAGGATTCTCTTCCTTTTAGCTATGAATAGGTTCCCTGTAAAGTTAGATATAATTTACCTTAATACTTATAGTCCCCTGTCAAAGTGCACAACGTACTTAGACATAGTTACTATATAATGATGTTTTTGAATTTTATGTATTCTAAATACATCAGAGCAGGTTTAACTATCTCTGGGGAATTAAATGACAGAACTGAGAAGACCTCACTGAAGAAAGGATCATCTCTCTGTGAGCCAGTCTACTAATTTTCAGCAACATAGAATTTCTCACTAAATTTAAAAGCAGAACATAGAGTTGATGAATGTTAGTAAAAGAGAGAAACCTGGGGCAAACTTTACCTATATTTTTATCTTGTAGGTCAGGTTCACAGATTATATCGTAAGTTCCCACTGTTTATTATCAAGCTTAGTAAGATGGTAATAACTAACATTTACTGAGTGGTTACTATATGCCAGGCCCTGTTCTAAGCATTTTCCATATATTAAGCCATTTAACAACAATCCTATAAAGTACTCACCACTGTCACCATTTTATAGTTTAGGAAATTGAGGCACAGGAAGGTTACCACTTAGTAAATCAACAACTAATCAGTAGCAGGAAGGATATTCTAGGCTGGGTAGAAAATAGTAATTTCTCTTTCATTTAAGCCCTTGGCATAGATGCTTCAAAGCATCTGTATAGACTGATGAGATAAGGGGGTAGAGAAGAGTAAGATAAATTAAGATGTTTTCAAAACTATCTAGGGACCTTTAAAAATTCTTCCTTGCTTCTTAGACTGAAGAGTTTTTCTATATGCCCATGAAAGGACTGCAATTAATTTTAAAATGGTTTTATTCACATACGAGTCACTCAATCTGGTACTTGTTTTACTGATGCTTGATTTGACAAGAACTACCTGGTAGGAGAGAGGAGGAATATCCTAGGTAGGCTGATAAGGTACCATGGAAAACAATAATTAGAGCTTTCAAATTTAAATCTTACCATTAAGTATGGGAGATGGTTCCTGTGATAGGAGTTTGGAGAGGAAGGTCAAGGAAGTTCAAGAAAATTCAAGTAAATCCCTTAGAGGGGCTCAATTTTCACAGAGAAATCAACATCAACAGTAACAAACTTGGTAGAACCCAGATAATACTTCCTAATATAATACAGTTGACAATTTTAAGCTAAATAAAGTACTAAACCTGTGGAAGATTTTCTGTGCTCAGAACCAGCTCAAAGTTTGCTTTGTGTTGTGAGTTCTGACCTCTGCCAATTAATTTATCTGTATCAGCTGCACTGATTTGATCCCATCTAATTAGATTCAGAGTAGAGTCTAATCTATGTTTTAAAAAGAACAACCAGATATTCTTACTTATTCTGATTTTTTTTAAAGCAGATTATTTTTCCCTTCCAAATAAATAATATAAATATAATATACAAATCCATTTATACAAATATAAATCCAAATATAATCTTCCCTTATATCCCAATTTGGAAAACAGATAAAGAAAATGTACTCAAAATGAAACCACAGTGACAGAAAGAAGATCAGTGGTTGCCTACAGGTGGGAGGTGGAGGGTGGTGGTGGAAGGATAAGAAGGAGGCAGAAAGAGAAGGGTGGGAGGGATTTCAAGGAGAAATGAGGAAACTTTTGGGGGTAATGGATATATGCATTATCTTGATTGTCATAATGGTTTCATGGGTATATATGTATGTCAAAGCCTACTGAATTATTTATTTTGAATATGTGTTTTAGTGTATGCTATCCATACCACGACAAAGTTATTAAAAAAAAAACAACAGAAAATTTCCTCAGGTTCTTGCTCTTTCACGCAACATGGTATTCCCTAGTTCCCTATACTTGGTTCCTAGTATTCTACGAAAAAGAACAGTTTGAAAACTTTTTCCTTAAATATTAGTGATATGCTTTGCTGAGGTCATAATCATTAGATTTACGTGTCTCCAGAGATAACCTGATAACGTATTGCTCATTATATTGATCTTCTTCATTTAGTTTATAAACCTCTCTCAAAAAGTACAACATTAGAGCAACATTAATGGATGGTGAGAAAGTATAAATCTTGGCAAGGTAATGGGAAGGAGAACAGAGATAAACATGAGGAGGAAAATAAAATTTCAGTTTGTAATATAGACCAACCATGCTTAGCAGAGACATCTAACTTTGAATTGATTAAAAAGGAATTTTAAGCGTCCATATTCTTACAGATTTCCAAGGCTATCTGCTTGTCACAAAAAGTTCAGAGAAAGCGTAAAAACAAATGCTTAAACAATCTTGGGATATAAGAAACTGATCCTTGATATTGAGGTGCAGCCTTAAAATTTACAATAGATGAGAAAACTTATTTACCTACATCTGCTTTGTTCCCCAAAGTACCTTACATTAAGCAAAATAACCTTAATTACTAAATTAAATAATTTTACTAAATTAAATAATTTTACTAAATTAATAGATAGGAAGATGTCAAAATAAAAACAGAATTCTTCTTTAGTAGTAAAATATAACACATTTGAGTGTAACTCTGAAACCAATATAAATAATCCATATCATTAAATACTGAAAGCAAGCAATTTTATTGCCAAATCAGAGTGCTATCATGCAGTAAGAAATACTAAGCTGCACATATACTCACGACTCCCAACATCCTCTACAAAAGTCATGTCCACAGGGCATATCCACTGGGTCTTCAAATACAGAAATACTGCACATACAAATGTCACACTGGAAGTGAAGAAGAAAATGATTTAAACAAAGTCATACCTTGGAGATAGAACATCTCTTTGTTCATTAGCTTATAGCAAAAATACTAGCATAGTAATTATAAACAGTGTTTCAAAGTTATAAGGGAAATTAAAGTTAGTGTGCCTACCTTTGACTAAATAACAAATATCATGCTTATCTCATTATAAATTATTGTGGGATTTAAATGTTTTAATGCAAAAGTGAAATTCTTAAATTCCAAACGTATGTGTTAAATTAGCCAGCAACTATTTGTTTGGAAAAGGAAATACAAGGAACAAATCATTGCAATCTATTCAAGTCAAGATCAAATTGCTCCTTGCAAAATAACCACTTCAATATCATGTCCTTCACCCTATACGCACCCCAGAAAATCTACAAAAACGGAGTAACTCTGTTTTTTCAATACAGCAACTCAGGATATTCAGAGGAGCAATTTAAGGATTTCTACCCAGGGAACCATGCTACAAAGCTGTGTATCTTCTAAACAATAACTACCTTTATAATGTTACAGATGTGAATTACAGAAGTAAGATTCTGTTTTCCAAGAAGGCCCAGATAAAATCTGGAGTGCATTCATATTTATAACATATTTTGTGTGGCTGAATTATTCGAGAAACATAAAAAGTTCCTGTAACAGTACACCAATGGTTTGCCAATTAAAAATGCACACAATGGCAGTACTGTTTCTCAATAAAAAGCAAATATTTATTTTGGAAATGTATCCAGATGACAAACTCCAGAAGTTTTACTGAAACAAATACATAATCATCAACATATGATAAATGTCTTCAGAAAAATATAAAAATATTTTCATATCTTTGGGTTTCAGGTGCCTATCACAAACTCAACTTTTAATATTTCAGTATGGTGTGCTCAAAATTTTAAGCAATTGGAGATTTTAAGTGAAAATATTGTAGATGGTTTTCCCAAATTCTCTTATGTTTTGTTTTAAAAGAGAAAAAGAAACCCCTTTTGCTTTTCAATCTGTAATTCAGAGATCTCAAAAATAGTCTGTGATAATAAATATTTACCAAAGCATGAAATAATTGAACCTTTTAAGTAGGGTATAGGATTCAATTACAAGAATTATGATTAGAGGTTCCATGAAACAATATTAAAACTAAAACTATGGGAAGTACACGGAATACTAAACCATACCAAACTGGTGTCCAAATCCCCAGGAGATAAACTTATTTCATCTGGAGACGTGATGGAAGAACGTGTAGTCCTTGGAGTTCTTGGAGAAGGGAGTGTGTCCCAGGCATTATACCCACTTGGTGGTGGAGTTGGCATTTGAACACCTGATCGTTGGCAGCAGTTCTCTGGGTTGGACATCCAAGCTTCAAGTAATTTCTCCCTGTCCCAATCTTTAAGAAAAATAGAATGGATATCTCTCAAATAACAGAGAAAATACGGTGATGTTTTAAGAGCTTCATAATAACAAAAGAGAATAAGTTAGAGAGATATAGGTCATCTATGGAAAAAAAACTATTTGTATCAAAATAGTAATCGCAAATGAATGTTTATGATTTTATATCCATTCATATTTTTAAACAGAATTTAAAGTTTTATAATTTATCATGGCTTACAACCATGTCAATATCTAATAATATGGTCAAAATTTTCAGTCATTTCTACTAATAATCAAAAGTGGTGGCTCACATGTCATTGGAATTTACTAAATTTTTATAGGTATAGGTTTGATTAGGCCATTTTACTTTTTCAAGAATAATATGTAACTTCACAATTGGCCTCACTGCTGTCAAGTTGTAAAATGATTACACAGCTAACTATAAGCATGTCAAAATGCCAACAAGTCCTAAAACTCATTTGATAAACAGCTTGAAAGCAGAAGGAACTTCTGAAGAGATTATGATTATAAAGTTTTAGTGAATTTGATATAAATTGCACATTAAGTGAGACTGATTCTGACTTAACTAAAAAAAGGTTACCTTCCTAGTACAAACACTTTAAAAATAGTCAAGTGAAGTATGTTATTATAAGTCCAGAGCCATAAAAACCTAACCCATTCAAAACAATAAACTGATATAGCCAATGATTTTCCCAGGTGTTTTATATATATATTTCATTTACTCCTCCCAACAAACTTTTCAATCATTATTGAGGTGAAGAAACCAAGACTCAGGGAAATTACACAACTTGCCCAGGCTCACACAGATATGAAGGATTTGAAACAAATTTCTGTGACTCCAAAGCCTGTGTTCTTTCCACTGCAGCCCAATAAAGCATAGGGTCAAAAGTAATATGAGTCAATTATTTACCATGGGCCCATTCTATATCATTTTACAAATCAAATACAAATAACTGTGAAAACTTTCTATATAAGACTTTTTCAACCATATGAAGTCAATATATTTGGTGGTTTACCAGGATAATTATGATTCAGACATGCAATGAAGATACAGTGTGTTTCCATATGTGCAAAGGCACAGAAATATAATGGAGAGACATGAGCAGCTCTGTAAAGTTACAGTATACTATATTGTGGTTTGGGGAGATGGAAGATAAGATTGAAAACAGGAGTCATTACAAAAGAAGAAAAATCCAACAACTGAAAAACACTGCACATGAGTGCATTCTAGGAAATGTTGCTAAATGGACCTGAGTGTTTTGATAGGACATTACAGGCATACCTTGGAGATATTGCAAGTTTGGTTCTAGACCACTGCAATAAAGCAAATATAAAGCAAGTTATACAAATTTTTTGGTTTCCCAGTGCATATAAAGGTTATGTTTACACTACATTGTTTTTTTAGCTATAATGCTATTACACACTTAACAGACTATAGTACCTTAATTAAAACACTTTATTGCTAAAAAAACACTAACCATCATCTGACAATGTAGGGTTGCCACAAATGTTCAAATTGTAAAAAATGCAATATCTGCAAAGCACAATAAAGCAAAGTGCAATAAAATGAGGTATACTTGTACTTACTTAAAAAGTTAAAACTTTCTTAGAACAATATTATTTTTCAAATCTCCACTACAATACTTTTTCATAAATGGAGAAAAGAACTACTATAATTTATATACACACATATTAAATTAAATTCTAGTCTTATCTGCTACAAATATTTTCCAGCACAATTCCTGCTTGGATTCTATGATATCATTCATTTAGCAAACATTTATTGAATGTCTTTTATGTGCCATATACTATGTCAAGCTGTAGGGACATAACAGGAGGAAAAAACAGGCATAATTCCTGCTTTCATGGAACTTAGAGTCTAGTAGGGAGAAAGACATTAAGTAAAATCAACACATTAAAAAAAATTATCACTGTCAGAAGCACCATTAAGAAGAGGTAGAGACTCCCATTCAGGAAGCTCATGGCTTGGAGTGGACATCCGAAGGATGAGTGGGAGCTAACTCGGTAAAAGGAAGAGGGAAAGACATTCTAGACAGATGGTACATAGCATGCTAAAAGGCCTTATGGTAGGAGAAAAGGTAGCATCCTTGTGAAATTAAAAAAGTCAATGTAGCTGGAGCATGGAGACCAGAGGGGAAGCACTGTGTGAGTGAGGCTGAAAACAGGCAGGGACTAGGCCATGTAGAACTTTTTAATAATACTCCTATCATCAGTTTAGAAGTGACAGAAAGCCAGTGAAAACTGGGCTTAGGGTTAGGAAGAACAGGTTGTCACAGTTAGATCTGAAAAGATCATTCTGACTACAGTATGGAATAACAAAGAAATTGGATAGGGTGAGAGTGGAGGGAAAGGTAGACTAGAAAGGAGGCTACTGGGAAATACCAGTGAGAGATTATGGTAGCCAAGGCCATGGCTGGCTGCGGTGGAGATGAAGAGAAAGGAAGAAGTTAAGATCGGGGACGTGAGACTGAAAATTTGGTAACAATGGGATATAGGGTCTGAGGGAGAGGAAATGTCAAAGTTGTTGTCCCAGGTCTTCCACATTGGTTGGTTGGTGCTGCCATCTATGTAAATAGGGAATACCAGAGACTCAGGTACAGGTTTAAAAGCATGATTTTAATTTTAGACATGATGAGATTAAGGGGCTTTTGAGATATCCTAGAGGTGCTTTCAAATCGGCAGTTATATATAAGTGTACAGAGCTCAGAAGTCTAGTTTTAGAAGGAGAAATCTGTATCTATGGAAGCCGTGGGAGAAGATGTCATTTCCTAGGAAGAGAGTAGAGTGAGAGGAGGTGTGGAATACCAATGTTTAAGTACCTATAGAAGTGATGAGTCTCCAAAGGAGATTTAAAAAATACTTCAGTATACATTTACTCTAAGGACAAGCAAACTAGCCTTGGTCTCATATTTTAAAAAACAGGTAAGTAAATTTTACTTATTTTCTCATTAGGTAGCTTTGAACTATATAAGTTACTTTTATTACTGAGGAAATGCTCAGAAAATGACCTTTGTATTCTTAACAGAGTCATCCTTAAAATTCAATTACTACTTAGTAAATACTGCCAAACATTTCTGTCTTCTGTCTTCAACCTCATTACTTTGGGACTAAATTTGACAGTAGATAACATAATACTTAAATCTATTTTCCTGTGGAAAGCTGAATGAATGTTACCAAGGATACAATCTATAAATCTAACAAATAGTTCAGTTTAATAGCTCTGAAACAGAGCCCATCCGGATTTTGACAGCAATTAGTATAAACTGCAGCTCTGTGCACTGTCTTTTTTATTCACTAGCATGGTTTATCTCTGAAAATCTTATTTGATTATCAAAATATCACTGATATTACCTAAACAATATAGAAGAGATGTCCATCTGAAAACCTGCATTAGCCTCTATTATATGCCTTAATAGGAGACTGAAATATAGAACTCTTAAGTTATCAAAAAAGTTATCACAGAATAGACAAAGGTCAAGTAATAAAATTCAGTTAGATATCAGGTTATTAGAATTGACCCTACTATATAAAAGAAGTAATTTAGGGAAATATCAATGGAATGAAAATGGAGGTGATCATTTAAAAATACTTGATGACACAATGTGTAAACACCAGAGAAGAAAATCTTTGTTTTAATTACAATA
This sequence comes from Tursiops truncatus, assembly GCF_011762595.2. NCBI lineage: Eukaryota > Metazoa > Chordata > Mammalia > Artiodactyla > Delphinidae > Tursiops > Tursiops truncatus. Next base: position 49,946,894 of record NC_047042.1, read on the forward strand.
AAATTACTAGTTAAGTTAGCCTTAGATTCTATATAATATTGTAAGTTAGAATTATGATATATTATATAATTTAGCTGAATGTAGATACCTGTGGCAGAAATGGCCATAAGTACTACACAACAGTTCTACAGAGTAGAACTATTGCTTGCAGTTAAGTGTGACCATGTGACTGAATTCTGGTCAGTGGAATAGGTGCAGGAGTGATTTATGCCACTTCCAGGACTGGGTCAAAAAACTTCCCACACCTATTTCTCCACACTTTTTCCTTTCTGATTGGTTGTCTGGAATGGAGATAATCCAGGCAACCTCAGAAGCTACTTTGTTAATATGGCAGAGTCTCAGTCAGTCCAAGTAACTGTGTGGAGCACAGCCCCTGTCCCATTCCTAACACTTTAGACTATTATGATTAAAAAATGTTTACTGGGCTTCCCTGGTGGTGCAGTGGTTGAGAGTCCACCTGCCGATGCAGGGGACACGGGTTCATGCCCCGGTCCGGGAAGATCCCACATGCCGCGGAGCGGCTGGGCCCGTGAGCAATGGCCGCTGAGCCTGCACATCTGGAGCCTGTGTTCCACAACGGGAGAGGCCACACAGTGAGAGGCCCGCATACCACAAAATAAATAAATAAATGTTTACTGTGTTTGACTCGATACTTTCATTTCAGCAGCCAGCCTACCCTAACTAATACAACTGTCACGTTATAGCTCCTCACAGATGAATAGCTTCCACTTTTATGCCAGCTCTATGTTATATTTAAATGCACTCTCTTTATTTGAAAGCTCAAGCAAAGGACGGGGTGCTGTGAACCTCACACAAAAGAAAAACAATTTAAGGTATTTGGTATTTCTTTACAAGTTTTTACGAATGTTAAGTATTATTACTAAGAGGAAAATATTTTATCTTTAAATTCTAAGATTTTAAAAACTATTCTGAATTTCTCAATGTCGTTTTTGAAACCAGGTCTAAATTTTTTTCCCAAAGGATTTACTTCAAAATTTTAAAAGATGGCAATGGAGAAAAATAGTTTTATAATAAAAAGATGGATTTAAAAATATATAAATAACATTTCAGATATATTATCTATTCATTTTGTAACTATGATCTGAGGGCTTAAGGGATGCCAGATATTGTGGAAACAAAAAACAATAAAAAGCTGTCCTCTAAGAGCTCCCAGGCTCATGTAGAAGAAAAGCAAATAAAGAGATTATTACAATATTGTATTCTAAGTGTACGACACATAACATGCACAGGATATAATGGGAAGAGACAGGAAGGCTCTCAGTGAATACTTGGGAACACATAAGCAGAAAAGGTTTCCTGGAAGAGTGATTAATAAGGACAAGCAGGAGTGGGTAAATAAATGGGAAAATTAACAGCCCAGGTAAAGAAGCCTGGGTCATGAAGGTCTACTAAAGAGCTGGGATATTTTAAGTCTGTGGAGAGCCAGTGAAGGGTTTTTCAGCAGGGGAGTTACATGCTCAAAATTTTAAAATGCAATATAAAAAATGAATAAGGATGAAGAGGAATGGCAACAGCGGAGACTACAATTTAGATGAAAAATAATGACAACCTGAATTTAAGTCAGTGGCAGTGAGAATGGAAAGAGCTAGGGAGGATGGGGAGAGGATGAGAGATATTTAGGAAGAGGAATGATAAGACTGTGGCCAAATGTAATAGAGATGAAGAAGGAAAGTATGACTTCCCAGTTTCTAGTTAGGGTGATTAAATTAATGTGGCAGTCCATTTATGAAGACAGTGGGAGAAATGATGAGTTCAGGTGTGGACACCCTTAAGTTGAGGAGAAAATGTTAAAAAGGCATTTAGAAATAAAGCCTTGAATACTTTATTAAGGTCAGGTGGTAGATATATTCTTTATTATTTAGGTGGTTTTTGAAACCCTTGGTTTCATGAGATAAATGTGCACAGCAATGTTTCTCAGAAAACGGTCTACTTTGTAAGGCTTGTTTACAACACACGTTTTTATGCTGCATCCCTCACCTAAAGACTTAGACTCTCTGGAAGTCGACCTAGGAATCTCTGGTTAGTTTCCCAGGCTATCCTTATTTATACTAAAATATAGAGCCACAGAACTCTGGGAAATATCAATAATGAAGTTAGTGATTCTGGATGGTTATACACCAAATTATTCACAGAGGTGATCAAAGGATGATGAAATGCAGTTTTAAATTTTCTTCTGATCAAAACGTTATATAAAAGTTTTTGGAAGTTGACATTCTATTTTAGGATAGATGGTACAGATTTATAGTTAAAACAGACCAGTATGCCTCAAAATTACTGGATGAGAATAGCCATTTACCTTTCTATCTTTAAAAAGCATTTCTAAATCAGAAAAAACCTCTTTGAAATAAGCCAAAATGTCAAATATCAAGTGTGCAATGAGAGGGTCCAACTCAGCATGTAACAACTCCCAGAATGGCTATGCTAAGTATCACAGAGAACTTAAAATAAGCTGAGCACTTTTCCTAAGTAAATCTGGTAATGTCCTCAAAAAAATAAAAACAAACAAAAAACCTCACCTTAAAAGAATAGCATATTCCTGCCTTGACTCTCTAAATTTCTCTTTGTGCATTTCATGGTGAGAAACAGCTTTTACATAAAATAAATACAACTGACAATACTGATAACACAACTGTTAGTTAACTTTATTTAATTGACTTTAGTAAAAATTAATGTTAAAACCAGGACTAGGACTATGGATTCCAACTCTCAACCCTGCTTGAATCAGATACATTTCTAAAATTAGACAATCTATAAGTTGATTTAGTAGCTCAATTTTTAAAAGAAATTTCCTGTTTCTCTCTACAATTTGTAGCTAGTTTATACTTCAAAATACAAAATGTTAAAAAAAAAAATACAAAATGTTATGAGGATGCTGAGTACTGCAGTAACTACTGCACAAAAATGAACTTAGGCTTGTTTAGCAAACTATTTTGTTTTATATTAAAACATTAAAATAGCCACCTTTTAACTCTGAAAAGTTTCAAAAGGCACTCGTGTTATCAGAAGCACATTTCTTTCATTACCATGAGCTCGAAGTAAAGCTTCAGCAGTAAATAGTGGAGCCTGGAGCATGTCTGCTGTTTCCACAATAAGCATATCTTTCAATCTACGAAGATCCTGAGGTCTTAATCCTTCATATGGCTTTAAAAAGAAGAAAAACAAAGTTAAATTGGCTATTATACTATTAGGAAGTTCTAAATGCCTATAAATAAATATATATGATTATCATTTATTTAACCTTCCAGTTCCAGTTTGGCAATGAAGTTAAAAAGGCTCTGTATGTTCCACTATCATGGACTTCAAACTACTCTCTCACAAGTCTTTTTTAAGATGGAAAGTGGATGCCTAGTCTCATGTACCTTATCATTCTAAAACAAAAGAATCATACTATAATGACAAAACCATCTTACTTCATAGTTTTAAAAATCTGAATAATACAAAAATGAATTAGAAATAAAAATCTATAATCCCACCACTGAGCAATGGTCATGATTAAAGTTCTCAAGTATTTTTATCCAGTCTTTTCTTTTTGTAAATCAATTGTGTGTGAATATATCAATATATGTTTTCACTTAGACTCACTTTTAATCACTGAACCACCAACATTTACACTTATTAAGATACAATCTGGATTGCTAGTGGGATTATATGATACCTATTAATTAATTTGGAGAGAAGTGATTATGACATACTATTCAACTTCTTATCATAAATGTATTCTCTCTGTTTATTCAAGTGTTAATGCTTCTTAGTTTTCTTCATAAAGGTATTGTATCATTTCAGTTTTCTTCATGAAGGTACTGTTTTTAAAATTCTTTTGTTATCCTTTATACTTTTTTTTCTTTGCATTTAACAGCAAACATACAAGGAATAAAATCACAAATGTCTCACTATTCAGAAATTTATAAAAGCTGAAATAACCTGTGACATGTTTTCCCCATTACATTTCCCTAATTTTCCCCATCCTTGCTTACAGCAATCACTATCATGAATTTAATTTGTAGCTATCATAATATTATGGCATAACATTAAATATATCGCTAAGCAACTTGCTTTTATTTTTATTCAGTACTGTGTTTTTATTATTAATAATGATACACATATCTAGTTCAATCCTTTAAACAGATGTAACCAGCTTACTGCAGTAAGCATAGAACTAAAGACCATAACTTAAAAAGCAGTAGAAATTCTCAAATACTTATCAGAATAACAACCATTGAGGAAGTCCTTTGGTAACATCCAGAGAGTTCTGGGCAGTCAGTAAGCCCTATCCCTTACAGCTGATTTATAGATATTTTAAAACTAGATATTATCTTTATTTCTTGCTTTGTTTTTTTGATTATCATGGAAACCATTTCATCAATTCTTACTTAACCCCATATGGTGGGAACTCTATTCACCAGGGGTAATTTCTCTCAGTTGATGTATGTTTCCTGATCCTAAGATGCCTTCTGGCAGGGAAGCATATACAAGCAATGAGTGTAGTAATGACAGGAAAGACTGACAAACTTGACTGCAAAAGAAACTGCCAAGGTTTAAACATAAAAAGTGTGTTGCTTTTAATATATAAGGAATTTGTGACAATCAGTAAATTTAAAATGTCAAAAGTTATAAAAACACAAACATCCTTAAGTATACAAACTCTTTACCTAACAAACTGGCCAAGGTTTGGAAAAAAACAAAAACACCCCTCAATATTGGTAAGGTTGCAGTGAGATGGCCCTCTGATGTACTGTGGGTAAAAACAGAAATTGGATTATCATTTAATGACTAAGCATCACGTATCACGTATCATGAGCCTTTAAAATACTGATCTTGTGACTCAATAACTTTACTTATAGGAATCTATCCTAAGGTCTAATCACAATGTGAACAAAACTGGTCAACTGCAATGTTACTTTTAAAAGTGACAAAATGCAAGGAACCCAAATATACTTTCAGGGAGTTATAGGACATCTACATGTTAGAGTAGTTAGCAGTCATTCAAAATGTTTTCCATGATGAGTCTGTGAATATCAAAAAATGTTAAGGAAAAAAAAAACTACAGGATGTAAAATGTACAATATCATCACACTGATGAAAAATGGAAGGCAAAATGTTACAAGTATTATTTATAAGTGGTAGAATAATGAATATTTTAAATTTTCATTCTGCTTCTTCTTATAAAAGGAGTGTTTGGCTGAAAAAACTTTAATTAAAAAATTAAAGAACTTCCCTGGTGGTCCAGTGGTTAAGACTCCACGCTTCCAATGCAGGGGGCGCGGGTCTGATCCCTGGTCAGGGAACTAAGATCCCACATGCCACTCAGCACGGCCACAAAAAGAAGAAAAATTAAAGAAAAATCACTGGGGATGTTAAAAAGCTTTAAACAGGGGCAGAGCACGCACTCAATCAGTCTGCAGTGTTACTCTTTTTACAAATGATAGTAAAAACTTAATGCTGAATACATTTCATATCATACTGTATTAATAGTCTACTACACCTATATATGCATTCAGCTATACTGCCATGAATCTCTACATATTACAGGTATCCTACAACCTTAAGTAGAAAAAGAAATAAAAATTTAACCTAAACTATTCTATATAGGGATTAACTAAAAAAGGAAAAAGGGGAAATTTAACCCAACTATCCTTTAAAAAGTGCCCCCAAATCATCATATACAGTTTGCTTTTAAGCTAATTTATGAACCATACTTTGTCCTGCAAAAATCTACCAAATCCTTTAATGATTAAATTTGTAGTACTCATTCCAGTTAGAATTTATACACTATATATAACATTGCTTCTAGAAACTGTGTTCGAAGTTCAGATTTGGGACTCCAGGTATCTTTCCTGCCTCAGCAATGAAAATCAATATTTCCTGATATTCCCAGTGGTGGCAACTGTTTATTTCCTGGTATATTTCCTAAATGTTCTTTTTCAGATTAGCCATCATTCTACCTAATTTATGTTGAACCAAATAAAATTTTACTTTAGATACATTAAGAAAGGAATAATATTGATATAAAGCAATCTGTATAGATTCTTTTTTTTTAATGCACAGTTTAAAACCTAAATAGGTTACAATGCAAGAAAAATAGTCCTTGAAGGAGAAAGACATACTCCCTTCATGAACATGTAACATATTCACTCTGAATTTCTGCAATGGAACTATAACTAGGCCATGTGATGCATTTCAATACATTGCTCAGTTCCAAGCGGGCAGTACCCCTTTCTTCTGCAGGAGGGATTAAGATGAAGGTGCCTTTCTCTTTCCTGCTGCAAAGATAAACTGCTTCTTTTTCAGATTAACACAAACCAGCAATAACCTTCAAAGCAGTCCAATACTGATACAAAGAAAGAAAAAGAAAACTAATTTAAAGAGGAATGGCAAATAAAAGTGCCTAAACACATACAAATAATAGTTATATAAGTCCTCTCAGAATCAAGTTAGCACTGAATACTGAAGAATCAGAATCGTTTTTAGAGGAAAAAATTTACTGTGTCTTATAATAATGTCTTTATTTAAGAAATATTTATGGATGCCCACTGTGCATGCAGTGTGTTAGACACTGAAAATATTCTGCTAAATAAGGCAGTTATGGTTCTGGCCCTCATAAAGTTGACAATCTAATAAAAGAGAAAGGCAGTAAACAAGTAAACTATAAAAATATATAAACAAAATAATTATAGCATGTGATAAGTGCTACAAAAAATAAATAGGGTATATGGTAAAGAATAATGGAAGGAGAGGGGTCTACTTCAGAAAGAATGGTCTAAGACTGCCTCTCTGCAGAACTGATATAGTCAAGAGAAAACTTGGGAGATGATTTTAGACATAAGGAACAGGAAATGCAAAAGCTTTAGTATAGTCTAGGTGCTACAATTAGAGCAAAGTGTGCCAGTGAGATGATGTTGGAGAGGTAAATAGTGGCGAGACCATATAAGGTCTTATATCTGAGCAAATAGTTTGGATTTTATTCTAAGTGCTATGAAAAGTCACTCTACGGTTTAAGTGATATGATCTAATTTAAGTTTAAAAGGCACTCTGGCTACTGTGCACAAAATGGATTCTAAGGGGACGAGAACAGAAGGAAAGAGACCAGTAAGGAAACTACTATAGTAGTTCGGATGAGAAGTGAAGGTGGAGAGGACCTAGGGAGGTAGGAGTAGAGAATGGGAGGAGTAAATGGATTTAGGTTACAACCTTGGAGGTAAATTGACAGAATTCCCAGGCTGCTTGGATGTGAGGAATCGAGAATGCTTGCCACATTTATGCTTGAGTGGATGGAGGTAATGTTTACTGAGACAAGGAAGACTTAAAGGAAAACCAGAAAGCAATGTCACTGAAGCCAAGGGAAGAGTGTTTCACTAAGGGAGTGGTTAATTATGTCAAGTGGTGCTGAAGAATTCAAGTAAGAAAAGCACCTACTGGATTTGGCAGCACAGTGACTCTTGATGTCCACATCAGTGCAGTTCCATCAGAGTAGAAGGGAAGAAAGTCACACTGCAATGGGCTGAAGAGTGAAGGGAAGGTGAGGAAGTTGGTATGTATAGACAGCTCCTAAGTTTTGTTTTTCTCATATGAAGATCAGAGATATGGGGCTACAAGTGAAGGGGGACAGGGACAGGGCTGGGGAAGAGTGGTCAATGGAGAGGTTGTTTTGTTTTTTAAGATGGGAGTTACCAAAGCATGTTTGTTGATAAGAGCAATCCAGAAGACAGGCAGAGACTGAAGTACAGGACTGGAGTCTTGGAGTCAGCATCTCTATTTATATGTAATTAAACATACTTACATATGCTAAAGGACAGACACCACCTCCAGGTTTTCTAGATGTATTTTCATACTTATGGCTATGTAGATCACAGGATATTTAGCACATTGCAAAGAAGACCACACAAACTGGGTTTTAAAGAAGAAAAAAATAAAATTTAATATAAAATCCATATAATTTTTTTATTAAAAAAAACTTACCTCTCGTTTGTCTAATGCAGCATATTCAGCTTCTATTTCTTCAGCTTCAGGATCTCGTGAGAATACCATTTGAGATTCCAGATTGAGGGCCAAATCTTTGTGGTGTTGCTTTTCAGCACAATCACAAGGAGTATCTTTATTCTCATTCTCAGCAAACAAGTCTCCTCCATGTTTTACTAAAAGCTAAAAAAGATTTTTTCAAAAACTTTCAACTACAGGACTTCCCTAGTGGCACAGTGGTTAAGAATCCGCCTGCCAATGCAGGGGACACGGGTTCAAGCCCTGGTCCGGGAAGATCCCACATGCCGCGGAGCAACTAAGCCTGTGCGCCACAACTACTGAGCCTGTGCTCTAGGGCCCTTGAGCCACAACTACTGAAGCCGGCGCACCTAGAGCCCCTGCTCTCCAACAAGAGAAGCCACCTCGATGAGAAGCCCGTGCACCGCAAGGAAGAGTGGCCCCCACTCGCCACAACTAGAGAAAGCCCGCACGCAGCAACGAAGACCAAATGCAGCCAAAAATAAATAAATAAATTTATTAAAAAAAAAGGAAAAAACCTTGCAACTATAGACTTAAATGACAAGTTATTTCATGCTGCCTATTAGAAAAATTTTAATAAAGTAAGCACAACAAAAATTCAACAGTATGTATCTGAAATGACAATAAAAGTTATTTAGATACCAGTGGCTTCTAATTTTAAGATTAGCAATTCTTGCTTATTAGCGTTAAGATGACTTCCTTTTGAGGCTTCCCTGGTGGCGCAGTGGTTAAGAATCTGCCTGTCAATGCAAGGGACACGGGTTCGAGCCCTGGCCCAGGGAGATCCCACGTGCCGCAGAGTAACTGAGCCCATGCACCACAACTACTGAGCCTGCGCTCTAGAGCCTGCAAGCCACAGCTACTGAGCCCGCGTGCCACAACTACTGAAGCCCGCGCCTAGAGCCCGTGCTCCCAACAAGAGAAGCCACCGCAATGAGAAGCCCTCACACCGCAACGAAGAGTAGCCCCTGCTTGCTGTAACCAGAGAAAGCCCACGCACAGCAACGAAGACCCAACGCAGCCAAAAATAAAAATAAATAATGAAATAAATTTATTAAAAAAAAAAAAGATGACTTCCTTTGGTTAAAAACAACAACAAACCAATTTCTTAAACTTTACAAAGAAATTCTTAAGCATTCTGTCCAAAGTTTACTTAAAAATCAATAATTTTATAGTCATTCAATGCTCTAAATTTTATACATTTCTATAAATCTTTCTTAAAAAAGAAGGACACAGCCAATACTGTTACTTTAACCACTAATACCTGGATGTCCTGACAAGGTGGACAAAAGTTTTCATTTGTATCATTCATTATCCAGCTAAACGCTGAAATAAAATTCGGTTGAGCAAATCACTGAAGCAAAACTGTTTTCAATATTCCTCCAAATAAGCAATGAGAGCAAAACTGTTTTCAATATTCCTCAAAATAAGCAATGGGAATAGCTACTGATAGCCAAGTTGGGAAGATACTCTATCAAATCTCTTGATATTTAAAGGTAGGATTTCGCCCAAGGAAATCCCACTTTTAAAATTACATGGAATAGGGACTTGTCTTGTGCACTACTGAGGTTTCTGCTGGTTTTGCAGAAGTTAAATATGTTGTTATTAAGGGCTATAGGTTCAAGTTTCCCCAGTATGTCTGCAGAGACATTAACAAGGACATGAATACCATGAAGGCCATAATCTAGGACAACCCTAAAGGACAGCCTGACAATTAGTCATGGAGCTGATTCTTTTATAGAATTCAGTCACAACCATAACAACACAGTAACAGCCACCATTTATTGTTTTCTAAGTGCTAAGCACTATGCTGGGACTTCAAATACATATTCTTACTTAATATTAACAACCCCAAGTAGCAGGGATATTATAATGTTTCAGAAGAGTTAAACAAGTTGACCGAAGTTACTCAACTAATAAGCAGTAGAACTGGGATTCAGACACAAGTTTGACCAAGTTCTTAACCATGACTGGACATTGTACTGACCCAAAGAATAGGCTGATCACAAAATAAAGAAGTCAAATGTATTCCGGGCCCACCATAAAGTTCTGGCCAGATCTTATTTATGATCTAAATGTGAATACTTTTTAGAGATTTTCATTTTTTATGTGGGTTAATAAAAATGGTAGGTTCTTTTCATTTTCTTCCAAATAATTTTATCTCCTCTCCCTCCAACAAACACACGGATCTTCCTGTAAAGTTCTTTTATTGCTTTTGGAACTGTCATCCTTAATCCTTATGGTTCCTCCACAGTCATCCCAAGAGGCCCTGATAAAATAAGGGACTTATACCAATGCCAGGCCTGGAAGCCATGGGCTAACTTGACAAGCCCAATGGATATGACTTAGGCTTCTTGCTCTAAGCCAAACGTATACCTCAGAGCTAAGATGGTTTAAAACATTTTTTAAGTTGTAAAAACAAGCAAACAAACAAACCAAGAAGAATATGAAACATAGACTTGTGGTCACAAAGCTTAAAATATTTACCCATTACATCTGGCCCTTTACAGAAAAAAAGTCTGTGAAGCAATAGCTCTCAGCAGTCACTGTTGCAGCCACCTTCTAGAGCCTGAAGGCAAGGTCATATCAGCTGCTATTTACCACCTGGAACCTTTTTAGTCTAAATGTGGTCCAGGGACACCAGGGGGTTTGTTAGAAATGCTGACTCTCAGGGCTACCACCCAAGCCCCTCCCACTCCAGGCCTCTAAATCAGAATCTGATTCTCATCTCCAGGAGATTCTTATGCACATTAAAGTTTGACAAGCAATGACCCTAGACTATGGCTTGTGTGGCATGGAAACTGACATATTTATATTACCTTCTCTGTTCAATACTGGCGACTTGTATTAAGTCCACAGACTTATCATACCTATTGCAGGGTCTGTTACTGTTTTCAGCCTTTCTGCTTCACTAACACAAAACAGACTATTTGCTTCTGGCTGCTACAGAACTGAGAGCTGACTTGATTCTATGGTTCTTTGATATTCAGAGTAGCAGAAAATGCACACTGGGATGGCTTTCAAAGCCATGACTTGATTTACTTCCACAACAGATACTACCACAGAAGAGATTCTAAATATTAGCAAACAAGATAAATCATCTTTAACTTAATCACCCTACTCTTTAGCAAAAGCAAAGACAAAATTTAAGAGGCTGTGCCATTCCAGAATATTGGTAAGAGGAACATTCCAGAGTATAGACTGCATTCCTTGGGGTTTAAAAACAAACAAACAAAAAAAGGATGTGTGAGAAGTCATTGTTGAGAGTCACTGTTGACTATTTTTAGAATTTGAGACTTCTTGCCTTGATTGGTAATTCGAAAGGAGTCCCCAGATGAGTCTGATGGGAGTGGGGTGAGGGGCCACAAAAACCTGTATCTCATTGCTGCAATTGGTACCTGGACAGAAACTCATAATCAGTGATGGAATGGAGGGTCCATGTTTACAGCATTTGTCTTGGCAAGGAAAATCAACGTATATGCTACCTTTGGCATAGAAGCTAGCTAGCTATCACCAGTACTGCCTGACATTGGAGGATTACTTTTTAAAAAAGAATTTTAGCATACTGAACTTTAGGGCCTAAGGCTGGAACACAAGAAAGCAGAAGATGTCAAGATATCTGTTAAACTTTTGCTGCATGAAGTCAGGTGTTTTGCTTTTATATAATAGGGTGTTACACGTGGTTCTGAAGAGGTAGTTTTTAAATGCTTCAACCAAAGCATTCTAAGTATCATTTTCTCCACTCTCAAGCAAGGAGAACTGAATATTTTATTCAAATGTTTTTTAGCCTATCTCAGACACTTGTTGGTACATACAGTTTTCTACCTTAAAAGAAACATACAATTATCACTATCTCAGCGCATCTGTTTATCGATTTTGCCTTCCTTTCTGTTCATAATCCCAGAGGAAGAGGGGAAGGACAGCCCTTAGTTCATGACAAATCCCTTCCCACCCCTTTGATCCATCATCTAAATGGCTGGTTGATTCTGAACAAGTCATTTAACTTCTGTAAGTCTCAGTTTACCAGGTCCATCTATAAAATGAGGCTTACATAATCTTGAGAAAAAATGTAAAAAAAGATGATTCTTAGTCTCTTCTGGTTGTAAAATTACCATTTCCTCATCTGTTTCCTCTATGATCCTGAGCACTCCATTATTCCTTTCATCTTCACTCTCTGACTTTCTACTGGCCCCTGGTACAGGAGTCCCCTATCTTAATTCTGTTAGCCTTCTTGTCACTTCCCCAATACTTTACTTTCTCTCTTGGCCACATTTGTCAAATTAGTGACTGACACCCGCTGTCTCTCTACTTCCTCAGCAAATTACTCAATTTCTCCCAGCAATCTGACTTCTACTCTGCCCACTTGACTATAATATTCCTGAAAGTCATTAATACCTCTCAAATCCAACAGCCTTATCACTCTTGTAATTCCTTGCCCTTTCTGAAGCACATCAAATGACTGACTACCTCCTCTCCTTGAAATTCTTCTCTTGGCATCCTCGACAATGTATTATTTTGGTTCTCTTCTCTGCTTTTTTGGTTTTTGTTGTAGGCCACTTACTGTTCCCACTCCCTCTAAACAGAGGCATTCTCCAAGTTGATGCTGTGACTTTAATTCTGTAATTTTATCTATAAAGTCTTTTCCTTGGATTTCTCATCTATACCTTATCTTGCAGATAACATTTAATTCTAAATCTATATTCATTACTCCCAGTTAGTTCTAATCTTCAATAGCCTTCAATAGCCTGAATACCATTTCATGTGGATAATCTAAGACCTCAATCTCCTTCTAAATGAAAACGCAAGATATTCTCCCTTCCTTCTAACCAATTCCTTCACCTCATCTCACTTAATTTTTTTCTTCTTTTTACTACTAAAGTGTAGTTGACATACAACACCTCATCTCATTTTTAAAATATCTGTCAATTGTTAGCAGCGTTCAAAGTGAACTAGGTTCAAAACCATCCTCAGTTTACTTAAAAATAAAGTTAATTTATTTTACTCTAATTATAGATATGATAGCAGATTGTTACAGAAAATGCAAAAAAATCAAAGAGAGAAAATTATATTATCTAAAGATAGCTCAACATTGTTAATATTAACATTTTAAAGTCTCCATCATTTTAAACTTTTCTCTCCCTTACTTTCTTGTATCAACTGACCAAGTCACCTAAATGCATCTGCCTCATTCTTTCCGTTTCTAATAGCACCATACAAATCCAGGCCCTTTATCAGTTCACAGCAGAATTAATGCAATAAGATTCTAACTCCTGTCACTCCCTCTAGTACACTGGTTTTCAACCTTGGCTGAACACTAGAATCATCTGGAGAAGTTTAATATACTAGTGTCTGGGGGTCCACTCTCAGAAATTCCAATTTTATCGATTTGAGATATGGTCTACACTATGGGATTTTTTGTGCAGACATGGTTACAACCACTGTTTCAGCACAAAGGTTTCCAAATTGTTTATGAATCATCTAGGTAATCTGATAGTCATATTAGGGTGATCTAGAGTGGGGATTAAATATATGAACTCTTTACAGGTGATTCCATTCTATGTCCCACAGACTACTGCTCTAAGCCAAGGATTCTCAAACTTTAATGTGAGTATGAATGAATCACCTTGGGGTTCTTGTTAAACTACAAATTCAGACTCAGCTGATCTGAGATGAGGCCTGAGATTCTGCATTCCCAACAAGTACCCAAATTCATGCCAATGCCAGTCTGAGGACCACTGTCTGGGTAGCAAGGCTTTAAGAACCACTCCTTTAGAAGTCCCCCCTTTCAACTCTATTCTACATTACAACCATTAGGCTAATCTTACTATATTTGCTTTCATAATAGCACTCCACCAGTCAAAAAATTTAAATGGCTCAATTTTCTATAAATAAATCCAAAATTCTTGGCATTAGTATTTCTACTTAGTATGGCTTCTATCTTCATTTTAAGTCATCTGTCTTATCAAACCTCTGCAAAATACTTCAATCTGCATTTGTTTGAGACCTAGAACAGTGCTTCTCAAACTATAACATGCAAACGAATAACCAGTAAAACTTGCTTAAAGCATTCCTGGAGTCTACCCCCAGAGATTCTGATTTGGAATCTGGAAGTCTGTGGGGCACAAGAATTTGTATTTATAACAAGCTCCCAGGCGTTACTGATGTACAAAATGTGCTGAGGGCCACATTTTGAGTAGCCTCCTCCAAATACTTAAACTGAAATCTCATCCACTCAAATATTACTACTACCCATGAAATCTTCTGGGCTAAGTAAAATTTAAATGATGTCTCCTTCCCTTCAATGCCTGTAACAGTTAATGCCTAAATAATTAATAGCTCTTAGCATCATAATGTTTTGGATGCAATAATAAAATCATAACTTTCTTGATTAAAAATTAGAAAACTGAGGCCCAGAAACAGGCAAAGTTACTCAGTTGCTGAGCTGAGACTACAATTTCTGTATTCTTTTTACAGTTTTAAAACCCCAGGTGCTAAAAACACAATATAATTAAGTAAAGCTCTTCAGTATGATTTGTGAATGATTTTTTTGGCTTTTCAATGAAGTGTGAAATACTCTGATAGCTGCCAAAGTGTCAAATAGCCCCTGTAGCTGTAAATGGAAGTTTGATTTATGACCTTTGGTTTTCTAGTGACCTTTATTTGATCTAACAATGAGCAGCTACACTTAAAACTTTGAATAAGCAAGTGGAACAAGGATGCATAGGAAATATCTAAAGATAACACTCATTTTAAAAAATGCTTTTCACAAAGAGCTGAAGCACTATCAAACACAACCACCACCTCTGTCACATCAACCAGTTCTTGAATCACTGTGACGGGTGAAGCACCAATATAAATAAAATGAGGCCTAATGACTAGGCTTGATCTAGGGAAGTCCGCAAAGGGGAAGAAAAATCACTAAACTTTTAATTGGGCCTTGCTAATAGACCTAACACATCATTCCTCTCCAAAGTCCATCTCTATTCCAAAGTGGAAAAACAAAAACTCAGCAACCAAGACAAAAGTGTGTTTTTTATAGTATTAAATTCTTGTAAAATTTATATTTTAATGGGGCTCCATTTTTGTACGCTGGGCATCCATTACATAGTATTTTTTAAGTTCTTTGTATACTTAAAGCATACAGGACTTGCTACATATTGATAACGTTATTTTACATATTTAAAATAAGCTTCTATAGTGTGGAGTCATCTTTGGTTTCCTCTCCCAATCTTTGCATAATGCAGGGGTCCACTGCAAACTAAGGCCTGTGAGCCAAATCTAGCCTGCTGCCTGTTCCTGTATAGCCCACAAACTAAAAACTATTTTTACATTTAAAAATGGTTGAAAGGAATCAAAAGATTATTTCGTGATATGTGAAAATTATAAGAAATTCAAGTGGGAATGTCCATAAACAAAGTTTTAATGGAACACTGCCATGCTCACTTATACACTGTCTATGGCTGCTTTCAGGATACTGTAGCATAGTTGAGCAGTTGCCTAAAATATATGGGCTTTCACAGAAAAAAGTTTGCTTACCCTTGAAATAATTCTTTGAAATATGAAAAAATTAAAATTAAAGGGGCTTTAATTATAGTTTGCCTTAATAAATGTTCAACATATAAGCATTTCTAATTTTCAAACAATTGCAGCCCACTCCTCTTTGTGTTACTTTTATCTCATAAATAATTTTGAATGATAAATATTTGTGAAACTCCAGATTTTCCTACTCAAGGAAGTTCTGAAAAATACAAAGTGAGGATCTGATATAAGCACCTGTTGTTAGAAGGTGGCCAACAGAGATAAAAAGAAGGGGCTGGCCAAAAGCGGCAAGGAAGAGTTCTGTTCTGCAAATGAGTGGCATAAGTTTGCCGCAAAAACAAAACAAAACAAAACAAAAACAGTCCCAAGGTAAATCCAGGTATCAAGACTAGATATGGGGATAACGGTAGCATCATTAATAGGAATAAGGCAGTCAAGAGGAGGAACTGGTAGAGAAGACTGAGTACAGTTTTGGAAACAATGAATTTGAGAGACTGTTGGAACGTCCACTGTCAACTAGGCAGCAATATAACATAAGAAACTTCAGGGCTAGATATTCCATATATATATATGTATATGTATATACATATATATAAAAATGTATATATATGTATATACATATATATATAAAATATTTAGCCACTGATACTGTCACACCTGCAAGTTCCCAAAAGAACTCTATGATTAAGATGTTTTTAATCCAGCCCTGCACCAATGGCTTCGCAATTCCACATCTCCAATTTATTAATCAAACACCATTTGTGAGGCAATGTCACGGGCCCCATTGGTGTTTCTCCATTTGAATGGTTGCTGAATATTTACCTATGCTTTGACAACCTCCACTGATGTGGAATGAGAGAAAAAAAACACAACCACCTTCTCTCCCCAGTACAAACTCACACTCAGTGTGGATAATCACAAAGCCTCCACAGGTTAACAGATGAAAAGAAATGGGCAGTCAACACAAACAACGAGCCCTCTTTGTGGTGTCAAGGCAGCAGGTGGGGGAGGGAGGAGAGAGGAGATGATCCCCCTCTCCTGGTTGAAGGCATCACTGAAAAGTACAGGGAAGGGGCCAGCTGTGTCGAGAGGGAGGATGCTAAGAACCTGGTCATCTAGGTGCATGTTCCCCAAAGTCACAGGTCAGGAGTCCTTAGCACACTGCTGCAGAGGGATCTGCCTTTGATGGCTCAGAACCGGCATGATCTCTTTTACATTAATTGCGTGTGTGTGTGCGTTGTGTGTGTGCATGCGTGCATGTGTGTGTTTGAGGGTGAGGTTTTAAGACTAATCCACGGGATGAATTTTTTCATTCAAATAGAATGGTCTGTGGTGGACCCAAGATTATACAGCAGGAAGATAAAGGCATTTAGCTCTGAACCCTAATATTGTCTCTGCTCCCCACTCTCCTACAAGAATTCCACCTTCTGCTCATCTGACCCAGCCTCACGGGGGCTTGGCTGGGAAGTGTGGAGCGAGGGGGAGGGGAATGGGATCACACACCCTCAGCCAGCAACTGGTATGCCTGCACACAACAGTGCTCTAGACATACGTGCTGCATGAACGAATTTGTGACTTAGTCACTGACCTCTTCTCGTCACTTTTTAGCAACTTTCCCAAAGGGAGAGCAAAGCCTTCTCATCCCACTCTTCCCTTCTCCCCAGCATGGAAATGCCTTGGAATTTCTGCCCTTGCGTCAGGATAGAGGTGGGATGCTCAGAGGTGGGGACTCCTGGCTACCTGCCCCAGGCTGCTCTGGCCTTAGCTGGTCCTGGGGTGGAGGCCACCAGGGAACTGTGAGTGTGAGGAGGTCAACTTCAGCTCCTCAAAACATGGGAGTCTCCCGTCCCCAAGAGACCTTCTCAATCTTTGGGACTGTTGGGCTGTGAACTCGTCAAGAGAGGTATATGGTCCAGCTCCTGACTCAAGACCCCTGCTTGAGCAGCTGGATGAGGAGGGACAGCAGATATGCCTAATGGAACCAGCCACAGAGGAAGCGCAAAGTGGCGTTTCACCCAGGAACACAGTCAAAACACGCAGGCAGGCGGGTAAGCAGTGTGAGGCAGCTCATCAGGCATGGTTTAATTTCTTCTTGGCGATGCCTTCTGCTTTATTTTCAATACAATCAGGACAAGGTGTATCCAGAAGTCACCCTACCACCTGGTACCTGGTGCAGCATCACTTGAGGTCTATTACAATGCAGCTTAGTGCCCACTCGAGCACCCCTGAGGCCCCCCACAAGGCAGCATGCATCGGTTTCTGATGTCTGTTAGGGGCAGTCTGGCCCACATGGGCCCGAAGCCAGCATAGTCTGCAAGTGACAGTGCCCAGAGCACAGAGACAGGCAGGAGGCCCATATGTGAATGTGGGATTTGGGAGAAGAGCAACAGGAGGCCTCCTGCCAGCCCCTCATGTTAGCTCAAATACCTCAAACTCAATAATCACAGTCCATCTTTCCTCCTCTCCCCGGATTATTTCCTTAGTCTCGCCCCCTCCTCCAGAACATCAGAAGAACTTTCTGCACTTGAGCTTGACTTGAGGGAAGGAGAGAATTTCGATTAGCAAAGAGGACAGGTGAGGGTGTGGTGATTAAAGGTGAAGGCCCCTGCCCTCTGCTCCTGAATCACCCCTCTCCTGGTGGAGGGAGGGGGTAGAAAGAGTGGGTTCTGGCCAGGAACCATTCACCAAGTAGCTGGAAACATCTGCCCTGAGCAGGTCCACCTAGGGCTCTACAGAGGGTGCAGCGAGCATGGTCTGGCACCCCCAGTTTGTGCCACCCCAAGTGCCTGCTGGGGGAGGACAGGGCAGAGAATGCCATCTGGACACAGGCTCTCTCTCACCCCCTGATCTTCTCAGGTGACTGTCAGGTCAGAGAGCCCCCCTCTTCAGATAATACAGCTCAGGTGAAAGAGGCTTAGGTGGGTCTCCATGGTAACCACCAATCAGGAACTGGGCCGCCTCCAGGGTTCAACAGAGGAACTGTGGTTCCAGCCTCTGGGACACACACACACACACACACACACACACACACACCACAAACACCAGTCACACACACACACCACAAACACCAGTCCAGGGTGCATCCCTTTTCTGGCCTATGTTTTTATCTCTCAGCACAACTTCTGAGAGATAGAAAGAGAGGCAAAAGCATGAGGCAGCAGCCAGCAGCACAAGAGAAAAAGGAGGGAGGCGTTTAGATTCAGTCTTCCCTCTACCCTGTCCTCCTGTGGCTGCTGAACCTCCTGCATTTCCCTGAAGAGATCCAGACACTCTCTTCTCCCAGACTAGGAAGCAGAAAACAGGACCCCCGCGGGACCTTTCACCTGCACAGAGCTGGACCTCAGAAATCCCTGGTCCGGGAAGATCCCACATGCCAGGGAGCGGCTAGGCCCGTGCACTGCGGCTGCTGAGCCTGTGCTCTAGAGCTGGCGAGCCACAGCTACTGAAGCCTGTGCGCCTGGAGCCCATGCTCTGCAGGGGGAGAGGCCACCGCAGCAAGGGTCCCAGGCCCCCCCACACACAGCGTGCAGCGATGGGGGGTGTCCCCCACTCACCGCAACTAAAGAAAGCCTGCCCACAGCAACAAAGACCCAATGCAGCCAAAAATAAATAAAATAAATAAATTTAAAAAAAAGATACTTTTATGTTATGTTCTGTGTGTGTATGTGTGCGTCCCTTTAGCTGACTATGGAACACAATTATTACAGAGAGAAGGGGAAGTTTTTAAACATTTCATTTATATGGTTCAAAATAATAAGCCATAGGAAAGTATGTGTTTAAATGCACATATGAAATTGTCTGCTGTTGACTTTATCAGCTCTGTCCTTAAATAAACACACAGAGAGAAAAACATCAACAACTAGAAAAGACGTATTTCCATAGATATGTCCTCAAGAGTTAAAAAAAATAGCTTGGCCTTAACCATGGAGTAAAATAATCAATTTAAACTCAAAGGCTAGACACTGAAAATGGGATATATTTTACTGCAATCACAGATTAAGAGAAAATTAGCACTAAAAGGGGTCTTTTGAGATAACTGTGATAGTTTCCTATTGGATGGTTGACACTGATAATCTCAAAGAAGTTGAGTGATTCGCTCAAGGTCTTACAGACAGTCTCTGTGAGGACCAAGACTAGAAACCAGTGCCCTATATACCATACTATGATAGCTTAGCTTAATGAAAAAAATTAGTAAATATCTGATAACAGTCTTTTACTCAACCCAAACCCTTTATATCATACTTGGTACCAATGAGCACAGTGAATGTTAGAAGACCTTATACAAACACTAAGACACTTGAGGACTAATTCTCTAAGAAGTACAGTTATATAGTAGGTTATGTATTTCAATGTATTTGTTTTACTCACTAGAACTAGAAAACATAAGGCCTCTGGAAATTAATGTACACTTCCCTGTGAAACTCTTCTGGTTTAATTAACAGTAAACATTATCAAAAGTCATTTAAGACCTAAGGCTGGGTATACAGTCAAGTATATATAAGAGATTTAAGATAGCTTTATATGGGTAAAATGATGTGCTAAAATCTGTTGATGACAACTAGAATAAATGCAATGAAGGTATTTATAGGGCTCTATTTGAGGTGTTTTACATTAAGTCAAAGAGCTCTTCTGAACACAAAAAAATGAAAACAGTCATTAAATGGTGTGGTTTGTATAAAGTGATTTGCTGACAGATCAAACAGTTAAAACTTACACATACATTCACACCAAGCAAATCATCAGGCCTGTCAGTTCAGAATAAACCTGGTACTAATTTCCTTCACTGAGCAAAAAACAATGTTGGTAAAAACACCACATTCAGTTTTTAAAAATAATTTAATAACATGTCATTGCAAACATACTTCAAAATGAACAACTACTAAAGCAATGCTTATAGAGAATTTTTGGAAGCAAGATATTAAAGCAGCAGTTTAAGAGCATTACTATTACGATCAAGAATAAGATACTTTCTACTCTAATTCACTTGAGAAATATGATGCAGTGCCGTCAACAATGATGAGTCACTATAGGCAGTGATTCTTTCATAAGAAGTGGGCATAGAACAATATACAAAAAGCCTTGTGTAAAAAGCCTTCAGGAATTCTGCCCATAGCCTCCCTCCCGCAAAATCCTAGAACATCCTTCCACCACACCGTGAATCAAAGTTAGAAAGCAAAGCTTAAAATTAGTTTCAAGTTAATGACTGTCACTAATTAACTAGTGGGCAAAGGTGACACAAACCCAAGAGATGAAATGACAAAGATTCTAAAAGATTAGTAAGTATCACAAACAACAGCAATACACACAAGATAAGATCAGAAAGGTTCTAGAAGTGAAAATAACTGACACTTCAGATACACTAAAGAAATCATATAAATGGCCATAACCTTTTTTTTTTTTTTAGATTTATTTTTGGCTGCAGTGGGTCTTCTTCACTGCACGCCGGCTTTCTCTAGTTGTAGCGAGTGGGGGCTACTCTTTGTTGCAGTGTGTGGGCTTCTCACTGCAGTGGCTTCTCTTGTTGAGGAGCACAGGCTCTAGTCGCACGGGCTTCAGTAGTTGCAGCACATGGGCTCAGCAGTTGTTGCACGCGGGCCCTAGAGCTCGGGGGCTTCAGTAGTTGCAGCACGCAGGCTCTAGGGTGTGCGGGCTTCAGTAGTTTTGGTGTGTGGGCTCAGTAGTTGTGGCTTGCGGTCTCTAGAGCGCAGGCTCAGTAGTTGTGGCACATGGGCTTAGTTACTCCGCAGTATGTGGGATCTTCCTGGAGCAGAGACTGAACCTGTGCCCCCTGCATTGGCAGGAGGATTCTTAACCACTGTGCCACCAGGGAAGTCCCTAAATGGCCATAACCTTTTAACACGAGTAAGAAAATGAAGGACCTTCATGTTTTTTGGTATATTTATCAATTTAGAAATATAAAGTTTATATAGATGAATAATATTAAGGAAATACTAAATTTTCAGATATGTATTTTAATCTGATTAATATATATTTAATCTGGATCACTGATTTTCCAATAAAGTCCTACATTTTTGGTAACTGGATACTCTGTGATTCAATCTATAATTCTCCCCACTGAAACTTAAGTACATCTATACAAAAGAACTTCTAAGAATTATGTATGGACTGACCTCTACATAGCTGAGAGAAACCTGTTCTTCTGTATGTAGAGTAGTGATGACAGTACAAAGAGTAATGATTTCTTAGCTTAGTTAAGATCCTACACTATATGGTTGATTTTATCTAAGCCTGTTGTTAGATATTTATATATATATGAAAAACATATATGGAAAAACTCAATTACAATATAGTATTCAGGCACTTTAATGCAGACTACACAGAAAAAACCAGCACATTTTAATATATATATGTTTTTAAAAGACCCCAATAAATGTATTCATTAATATTTATCAATTGCTTAGGGAACTGA
This sequence comes from Tursiops truncatus, assembly GCF_011762595.2. Lineage (NCBI taxonomy): Eukaryota > Metazoa > Chordata > Mammalia > Artiodactyla > Delphinidae > Tursiops > Tursiops truncatus. The sequence continues at coordinate 49,968,879 of NC_047042.1, forward strand.
TCAATTCTATATATAGCTAAAGGTCCCACTTGTCAAGATTTGCCAAATGTATAAATTTTATAAGTTGGCTTCTAAAAATAAGCAAAAAATGTAAAACATATCTCTACTAAAACTATTACTCTCAATATGATAGAGTTTGTATGATGACTGTTATCTTCAGGAATGTTAGCAAATTTTCAATTGCTCCTAATTCCATTTTATTTCCAAGAATGAATGTTTATGGGTTTGTTTTCCCTAAAACAAGGGCTCCTGATTCTTTTAGAACCACAAAAGGGACATAAATGACTAGCTAAATTAACTGTTAAGATAAGTAAAACAAAACTGATTATTACACATTACCAAGACACAGATTTTACCATGCAGAATATTAAAAAAAAAACACCACCAAAGTTTTACCTCTACACAGGTTTTCATCCCTGAGGCAGCAGCATAGTGCAGGGGTGTGTTCTTTTTGTTATCAACTGCATCAACAGCTGCTCTCTCATATTCGCCTTGGTCAAGTTTTGCTCCTTTCCATCTTAAAATCATCTGCAGACAGTCTGCTCTTCTAAAATCATCTTCCGCGGGGCGTGCTAAGCGAGGATGAAGGGCTCCTTCCGATATCATAATTTGAGGGCCCATACATAACAAATGCATAGATGTTTCATTGTGCACATTCCGTTTATTTGGATTTCCATCTCTACCAAAAAGAAAGGTCCTAAAATGGTAAAGGAAAAGGATGAAAATCAGTTTTTTCCTACCTTGAAATAGTACACAGAAGATACATTTAAAAGGTAACCTCTACTTTTAAGCTGCTAATCCAATTTCTATTGAAGCACTGTTTCAAAATACATTGAATGACTAATCCTTAGTTATAAAAAACTCCATTCTAGAATAATAATACCAAAAAACCAAAGTTGCATATCTTTACAGTATTTGCTAATTAAAGAGAAAAAGGCATAGGAAGAAAAAAGAAAGGTAAGGAAAAGGAAAATGAAAGAGAAGTGAAGAAACAAGGAAGATAAAAGGAAGGGGAGGAAGAAGGAAAGGAACCGAAAGAGCCACTTACAGACTAATATGTCAATTAACATAAATGCCTTAGGTACAGTATTAAACATACCACACCAATTTTTTTTGTTTATTGCTCTGCTCTATTTTTTTTCTTGAGTACATATTTACTTAATAAGGATGGTGACAATATAAGCGAAGCAAGCAATGCATAAGTCTGGGAGCTAGTGGGAATGTTAAATGTTAAATCTAGGAAAAATTTCTCTACCTAAGTCTTTGGCTAGGCTTTGAAAGAATAAGGCACATATTACACGGTGTAATACTTTTTGAGGGGAGTAAGCTATGGTTAGTTCTGGGAGAAAAAGATCTAATTCCAAGGTGGCAGCCCTTACCAATGGTAGGTCTAGGTGAGCTGCCTTAGCTACTGCCAAACCCAGATCTGAGAGTTGTGCCTAGCATCCATGCCTAGCATCCACTACATCCTTGAGCTAGGGTCAATGGATTAATATTTGAGCCAGTTCAGTGGCCATAATAGGATACTGGAAAATGAGTTGGATAAAACCTACTAAAATACAGTCAGCCTGTACTAAAAAACACAAATACACTATGAAATGGGCATACAGTCCCATATCTGAAGATGAATCACATTTACTGCGGAGGGCTGGTATCATTTGCGTTCCTATGTCCAAGTGCAGAAGAGCAATGGGAAGGAAGCAGAGTCAAACTCTTAAATCCTAGATTCATCTGAATTGTTTTTAGGTTAGTTTCAGCTTAGAACAAGAAAAAACAAAAACCCTGACCAAAAAGGAACTAGGATGGGCTTTTCAATTTGAATGAGTTAGCCAAGGTGGAACGCTCTTATCAGAAAAAGGCTGAGTAAGTTGTCCTAAAGTAGTAGAAGGTCCCAGACGACTTTCAGAACAACTCTGCATATTTCCTGTTTTTATAATTCAAGATTCTACACAGCTCGGCAATATAGCCCTTCAAAACTAGCCTGAAAGTAAGACATGAAGTCTCTGAAGCAGAAACAAATGAAATATTATTACTTATAATAACCATGCCAGTCCCTCATAACCCAACTCTTACCACTGGGGTAATGCAATCCAAGCCCGATCAGACATCACAGTACAATACATGTACTGGGGTCTGCACTGTGGGCGAATGTGACAGGCAGACTAATGTCCCCACCCCAAAGAGGTTTATGTCCTAATTCCTGGAACCTGTGAATATGTTACCTTACACGGTAAAAGGGACTTCGCAGATAAGATTAAGTTAAGGTTCTTGACATTGGGAAATTATCCTAGATTATCCAGGTGGGCCCAATGTAATCTTGAGTCCTTAGAAGAGAAAAACAGGAGGGTGAGAATCAGAGAGATATTCGAAGATGCTATGCTTCTGTCTTTAAAA